>NC_136500.1:95433313-95528313 GCF_053919585.1 Euprymna scolopes | reverse complement strand
TTCGACTTTAGTTCAAACGTGCATATTGTATTAATAAAAGGTGAATGTACATAGCTTAGTCCACCGTTATGTGACTTGTTGCTTCCGCTTATGTTGATCCGTTACACCTCTGTATTGTATCACCTGCTATAAATTATCTTTTGATACATGTTTTAAGCTCATGACTAATGTAAGGTTTATTTTAATGTAATGTAAGGTTTATTTTAACATAGTTTTCAATCTAGCATTATATTTGTAATTGCTTTGAAAATTTAAAAACCTGAATTCTTTTTAAGAAAGTAACAGAGAGTGTACGAATCCCTCCCATTAAATTAGTTCGCTTAAATGTTTACAGGAAATTTTTACTAAAACTTTGTTAGGCTTCTTTGCTAGCCTGCCTGCTTGTTCAGATGCAGATTGGATTACTTCACATCCTTTTGTAATGCAATTCATTAAAACATACTGAGGGAATAAGCGTATCGTATGAAGCACGTCATCAAAGGATCATGCCATCAACAGAAGATGAGAATAACTATGCATAGTGGATGATACCACAAAAATGATTAAACCAGACAGAGAAAAAGAGTAGATAGGAAGAGAGAGAGAAAGAAAGAGAGACAGAAACGATAGATATATAGATAGATAGAGAGAGAGAGAGAGAAAGAGAGAGAGAGAGAAAGAGAAAAAGAGAGAAAGTGAGATTGGTATCATTTAGAATGAAGGGTCACGGGTTATCTAATAAAAGAACCATTTAGAATACTATTAAAAATGCAAGTAAGTACCATTTTTTTTGTTGGTAAAAACATAATCATGAACAATGTCAAAGTTATGGAATTATATATTTAATAATTGAAATTCTGACTCAACAAATTACGCGCAGTCTGATTTTTTGTGTTTTTGTCGTTTTAGACATATAAAAGCCTGGAGAACACAGACATGTATATACAGGCTGTTGCAGGAGAATCCTTGACAACTGTTGCCACTTTGCTTCACACACACACACACACACACACACACACACACACACACACACACACACACACACACACACACACGCGCACGCGCACGCGCACGCGCACGCACACACACACACACACACACACACACACACACACACACACACACACACACACACACACATATGTATATTAGTATATTTGGGTAGCATTTTCTCCTTTCTGTACGTTTCATTAAAGAGCGGAGACAACTCTTGTTTTTTTCCCTCACAATCCATTTTTTTCCGAACATTTAATAATTCGGATAACAGTATAAAACAGCTAAAATGACAGTGTTTTTATTAGTATGTCTCTAAATACGCTTCCCAATTATTGAAGCCTTGTTAATCCCTATTAAAACACCAATGCTTTTAACGATTTTAATCGTCTTTCCATTCACTTCATTACCTTATTGTTATGTCTTTTTTTTCTGAAGGAGAATTCATTTGGTTTCTGAAGAGTCCATAGATCATAAATGAAAGTTCAGAGATTGACATACTAATGTTGGATGTTCTATAAACGAAACGGCATGTAAAATGTATCGAGTGTGTGTATTCGTGTGTATGCGTGTGTATATGCGTTCGTATGTGGATATGTGTCTAATGGAGCACACATCGATACTCTTGCACTCAACTATATGAATCTATTTTTCTACTTTCTATTTTCTTTCACACCGTCTTTTCATTTCCGTGTTAATTCTCCCATTTTCACATGAAATTTTTTCTGCAACATCTTTCCGAGCAAATATCTTCATAACTCATTATCCTGTCTCATATTGATTTTCTAGCCTTCCTTTAGATTTAGTTGCATACACAATCGGGTTTGTGGTCACAATTTATTTTTATCAAAATCAAACACGTGTTAACCTTTTGTTAAGAAGAAAAAGAAAAGGAAAACGAAGCGGTGGTGAAGTGGATAACGAAGGAGACTGCTAATCTTAGTGTAAAAAGTTCGAATTCATCCTGTTACTCATGGATATTGGTGACCTTTAGGTGGTCCATCCTTTTAGTACTTGATTCTTGAAGGAATCGGGTAAACCAATGCCAATGACAGAAATGTCGTATCTTGCTAATTAATACGAATTTAAACAATAAATAATGTCTACAAGCCCTTAATTTGAAGCTTCAAACTGACACATATAGAATAAAAATAATTTCCGAGTTCTAAAAATTCCACAGAAAAAATAAAGACAAAATAATATTTTTTCTGTGGAAAAAATAAAGACAAAATATAATTTTTTCCAAAAAAAGAAAGACACGGCTGGTTGTAAGATTTTTGCTGGAATTTTTTCGAGGGTATGAAACGGTCTATACCTACAATTAACCATTCCGTCAGGTCTAATACTATAGTGGACACCTTTTTAAACAATGGAACGCAGAGGTAGATCTGATATAAATGTATCTAGAGGTAGATCTGATATAAATGTATCTAGAGGCAGATCTGATATAAATGTATCTAGAGGTAGATCTGATATAAATGTATCTAGAGGCACATCTGATATAAATGTATCTAGAGGTAGATCTGATATAAATGTATCTAGAGGTAGATCTGATATAAATGTATCTAGAGGTAGATCTGATATAAATGTATCTAGAGGTAGATCTGATATAAATGTATCTAGAGGTAGATCTGATATAAATGTATCTAGAGGCAGATCTGATATAAATGTATCTAGAGGTAGATCTGATATAAATGTATCTAGAGGCACATCTGATATAAATGTATCTAGAGGTAGATCTGATATAAATGTATCTAGAGGTAGATCTGATATAAATGTATCTAGAGGTAGATCTGATATAAATGTATCTAGAGGTAGATCTGATATAAATGTATCTAGAGGCAGATCTGATATAAATGTATCTAGAGGTAGATCTGATATAAATGTATCTAGAGGCAGATCTGATATAAATGTATCTAGAGGCAGATCTGATATAAATGTATCTAGAGGCAGATCTGATATAAATGTATCTAGAGGCAGATCTGATATAAATGTATCTAGAGGTAGATCTGATATAAATGTATCTAGAGGCAGATCTGATATAAATGTATCTACGGGTAGATCTGATATAAATGTATTTAGAGGTAGATCTGATATAAATGTATCTAGAGGTAGATCTGATGTAAATGTATCTAGAGGTAGATCTGATATAAATGTATCTAGAGTTAGATCTGATATAAATGTATCTAGAGGCAGATCTGATATAAATGTATCTAGAGGTAGATCTGATATAAATGTATCTAGAGGTAGATCTGATATAAATGTATTTAGAGGCAGATCTGATATAAATGTATCTAGAGGTAGATCTGATATAAATGTATCTAGAGGTAGATCTGATATAAATGTATCTAGAGGCAGATCTGATATAAATGTATCTAGAGGTAGATCTGATATAAATGTATCTAGAGGTAGATCTGATATAAATGTATCTAGAGGCAGATCTGATATAAATGTATCTAGAGGTATATCTGATATAAATGTATCTAGAGGCAGATCTGATATAAATGTATCTAGAGGTAGATCTGATATAAATGTATCTAGAGGCAGATCTGATATAAATGTATCTAGAGGTAGATCTGATATAAATGTATCTAGAGGCACATCTGATATAAATGTATCTAGAGGTAGATCTGATATAAATGTATCTAGAGGTAGATCTGATATAAATGTATCTAGAGGTAGATCTGATATAAATGTATCTAGAGGTAGATCTGATATAAATGTATCTAGAGGTAGATCTGATATAAATGTATCTAGAGGCAGATCTGATATAAATGTATCTAGAGGTAGATCTGATATAAATGTATCTAGAGGCACATCTGATATAAATGTATCTAGAGGTAGATCTGATATAAATGTATCTAGAGGTAGATCTGATATAAATGTATCTAGAGGTAGATCTGATATAAATGTATCTAGAGGTAGATCTGATATAAATGTATCTAGAGGCAGATCTGATATAAATGTATCTAAAGGTAGATCTGATATAAATGTATCTAGAGGCAGATCTGATATAAATGTATCTAGAGGCAGATCTGATATAAATGTATCTAGAGGCAGATCTGATATAAATGTATCTAGAGGCAGATCTGATATAAATGTATCTAGAGGTAGATCTGATATAAATGTATCTAGAGGCAGATCTGATATAAATGTATCTACGGGTAGATCTGATATAAATGTATTTAGAGGTAGATCTGATATAAATGTATCTAGAGGTAGATCTGATGTAAATGTATCTAGAGGTAGATCTGATATAAATGTATCTAGAGGTAGATCTGATATAAATGTATCTAGAGGCAGATCTGATATAAATTTATCTAGAGGTAGATCTGATATAAATGTATCTAGAGGTAGATCTGATATAAATGTATTTAGAGGCAGATCTGATATAAATGTATCTAGAGGCAGATCTGATATAAATGTATCTAGAGGTAGATCTGATATAAATGTATCTAGAGGTAGATCTGATATAAATGTATCTAGAGGCAGATCTGATATAAATGTATCTAGAGGTAGATCTGATATAAATGTATCTAGAGGTAGATCTGATATAAATGTATCTAGAGGCAGATCTGATATAAATGTATCTAGAGGTATATCTGATATAAATGTATCTAGAGGCAGATCTGATATAAATGTATCTAGAGGTAGATCTGATATAAATGTATCTAGAGGTAGATCTGATATAAATGTATCTAGAGGTAGATCTGATATAAATGTATCTAGAGGTAGATCTGATATAAATGTATCTAGAGGCAGATCTGATATAATTGTATCTAGAGGCAGATCTGATATAAATGTATCTAGAGGCAGATCTGATATAAATGTATCTAGAGGCAGATCTGATATAACTGTATCTAGAAGTCGATCTGATATAAATGTATCTAGAGGCAGATCTGATATAACTGTATCTAGAAGTCGATCTGATATAAATGTATCTAGAGGCAGATCTGATATAAATGTATCTAGAGGTAGATCTGATATAAATGTATCTAGAGGCAGATCTGATATAAATGTATCTAGAGGTAGATCTGATATAAATGTATCTAGAGGTAGATCTGATATAAATGTATCTAGAGGTAGATCTGATATAAATGTATCTAGAGGCAGATCTGATATAAATGTATCTAGAGGTAGATCTGATATAAATGTATCTAGAGGTAGATCTGATATAAATGTATCTAGAGGTAGATCTGATATAAATGTATCTAGAGGTAGATCTGATATAAATGTATCTAGAAGTCGATCTGATATAAATGTATCTAGAGGTAGATCTGATATAAATGTATCTAGAGGCAGATCTGATATAAATGTATCTAGAGGTAGATCTGATATAAATGTATTTAGAGGCAGATCTGATATAAAGGTATCTAGAGGTAGATCTGATATAAATGTATCTAGAGGCAGATCTGATATAAATGTATCTAGAGGCAGATCTGATATAAATGTATCTAGAGGCAGATCTGATATAAATGTATCTAGATGTAGATCTGATATAAATGTATCTAGAGGTAGATCTGATATAAATGTATCTAGAGGTAGATCTGATATAAATGTATCTAGAGGTAGATCTGATATAAATGTATCTAGAAGTCGATCTGATATAAATGTATCTAGAGGTAGATCTGATATAAATGTATCTAGAGGCAGATCTGATATAAATGTATCTAGAGGTAGATCTGATATAAATGTATCTAGAGGCAGATCTGATATAAAGGTATCTAGAGGTAGATCTGATATAAATGTATCTAGAGGCAGATCTGATATAAATGTATTTAGAGGCAGATCTGATATAAATGTATCTAGAGGTAGATCTGATATAAATGTATCTAGAGGTAGATCTGATATAAATATATCTAGAGGCAGATCTGATATAAATGTATCTAGAGGTAGATCTGATATAAATGTATCTAGAGGTAGATCTGATATAAATGTATCTAGAGGCAGATCTGATATAAATGTATCTAGAGGTATATCTGATATAAATGTATCTAGAGGCAGATCTGATATAAATGTATCTAGAGGTAGATCTGATATAAATGTATCTAGAGGTAGATCTGATATAAATGTATCTAGAGGTAGATCTGATATAAATGTATCTAGAGGCAGATCTGATATAATTGTATCTAGAGGCAGATCTGATATAAATGTATCTAGAGGCAGATCTGATATAAATGTATCTAGAGGCAGATCTGATATAAATGTATCTCGAAGTCGATCTGATATAAATGTATCTAGAGGCAGATCTGATATAACTGTATCTAGAAGTCGATCTGATATAAATGTATCTAGAGGCAGATCTGATATAAATGTATCTAGAGGTAGATCTGATATAAATGTATCTAGAGGCAGATCTGATATAAATGTATCTAGAGGTAGATCTGATATAAATGTATCTAGAGGTAGATCTGATATAAATGTATCTAGAGGTAGATCTGATATAAATGTATCTAGAGGCAGATCTGATATAAATGTATCTAGAGGTAGATCTGATATAAATGTATCTAGAGGTAGATCTGATATAAATGTATCTAGAGGTAGATCTGATATAAATGTATCTAGAGGTAGATCTGATATAAATGTATCTAGAAGTCGATCTGATATAAATGTATCTAGAGGTAGATCTGATATAAATGTATCTAGAGGCAGATCTGATATAAATGTATCTAGAGGTAGATCTGATATAAATGTATCTAGAGGCAGATCTGATATAAAGGTATCTAGAGGTAGATCTGATATAAATGTATCTAGAGGCAGATCTGATATAAATGTATCTAGAGGCAGATCTGATATAAATGTATCTAGAGGTAGATCTGATATAAATGTATCTAGAGGTAGATCTGATATAAATGTATCTAGAAGTCGATCTGATATAAATGTATCTAGAGGTAGATCTGATATAAATGTATCTGGAGGCAGATCTGATATAAATGTATCTAGAGGTAGATCTGATATAACTGTATCTAGAGGCAGATCTGATATAAATGTATCTAGAGGTAGATCTGATATAAATGTATCTAGAGGCAGATCTGATATAAATGTATCTAGAGGCAGATCTGATATAAATGTATCTAGAGGTAGATCTGATATAAATGTATCTAGAGGCAGATCTGATATAAATGTATCTAGAAGTCGATCTGATATAAATGTATCTAGAGGTAGATCTGATATAAATGTATCTAGAGGTAGATCTGATATAAATGTATCTAGAGGTAGATCTGATATAAATGTATCTAGAGGTAGATCTGATATAAATGTATCTAGAGGTAGATCTGATATAAATGTATCTAGAGGTAGATCTGATATAAATGTATCTAGAGGCAGATCTGATATAAATGTATCTAGAGGTAGATCTGATATAAATGTATCTAGAGGTAGATCTGATATAAATGTATCTAGAGGTAGATCTGATATAAATGTATCTAGAGGCAGATCTGATATAAATGTATCTAGAGGTAGATCTGATATAAATGTATCTAGAGGCAGATCTGATATAAATGTATCTAGAAGTCGATCTGATATAAATGTATCTAGAGGTAGATCTGATATAAATGTATCTAGAGGTAGATCTGATATAAATGTATCTAGAGGTAGATCTGATATAAATGTATCTAGAGGTAGATCTGATATAAATGTATCTAGAGGTAGATCTGATATAAATGTATCTAGAGGCAGATCTGATATAAATGTATCTAGAGGTAGATCTGATATAAATGTATCTAGAGGTAGATCTGATATAAATGTATCTAGAGGTCAATCTGATATAAATGTATCTAGAGGTAGATCTGATATAAATGTATCTAGAGGCAGATCTGATATAAATGTATCTAGAGGTAGATCTGATATAAATGTATCTAGAGGTAGATCTGATATAAATGTATCTAGAGGTAGATCTGATATAAATGTATCTAGAGGTAGATCTGATATAAATGTATCTAGAGGTAGATCTGATATAAATGTATCTAGAGGTAGATCTGATATAAATGTATCTAGAGGCAGATCTGATATAAATGTATCTAGAAGTCGATCTGATATAAATGTATCTAGAGGTAGATCTGATATAAATGTATCTAGAGGTCAATCTGATATAAATGTATCTAGAGGCAGATCTGATATAAATGTATCTAGAGGTAGATCTGATATAAATGTATCTAGAGGTAGATCTGATATAAATGTATCTAGAGGTAGATCTGATATAAATGTATCTAGAGGTAGATCTGATATAAATGTATCTAGAGGCAGATCTGATATAAATGTATCTAGAGGTCAATCTGATATAAATGTAGTTATCCCAGTCAGGCATAGGGTATCGATATACTGTACGATAGAGAGGCATGTACGAGGACTTATTACATTTTGTTTTTATCTTAACAGATACAACAGAGTTTTCGGAAGATCCTAGTGGAGACAGATGAAGAGTGCGGGAAGTTTTGGGGGCTGTTGCAACTCGTGTATCTGTTGCGAACGTTTTACGGGAGCGCCATAGATTGAAGCTCTGCCGATCACCTACCATTAGAGTAAAGAATAAGCAGAGACATACTTGTAATGTCTCTTCTGTGAGAAAAAGGCGAAATAATCATCGCTCATTAAATTTAGCAGACGGTTTTGCACCCTGTCAAGGCAGGAAAAGTAGGAAATGTAGAACGATCCCGCTATTTTTCAATCGATTTTAGCTATGGATCAGATGTAGATCTAAAGTGAGGTTATGAGCATTTATGGTGGAAAGATAAAAGTTTGGTTTTGAATTCACTGAATTTAACTAGTAATATTTTTTACTACATTGTACCACACGTTCAAGGTCAGAGGAGAGAGAATCAGAAAGATCCTTGTCTTTGTCAGTCTTTAAAGTTAGTATCGTCTGCATAGCTGTCGATGAATAAACGAAACATGTGCACACCAGCTGTTGATCTTTCAAAACGAAATTATATTGCATGTACTTCAAGAGTGCACAATACGTGAGTAATATGCTTATGTAAGTAATATATTTATGTATGAAAATATATGGCAATTAAGTTAAACTGAATTTTTCGCGTTTCACCCCCGTAGTGAATCATCATGCGTGCAGGAATGGAACGCAGAAAATTTCCATATATTTTCATAAATTACTATATATATATATATATATATATATATATATATATATATATATATATATATATATATATATATATATATATATATGTATATATATATAATTTATTTTATGGATAAGTGAACGCCGTTTGCATTTTTTTCTCGATGTATCACTTAACCCAGTCATATAACCAAAGAGTTCAAGCTAAGATCATTGTACCAGAGTTCGTGTTGTCTTTAAATATTGCATATCATTTAACTGACAGCATGCCATGTGTTTAGGTGCTGATGCATATCAAATACGTGCAGATAATTGAATAAATACTGTTTTATTGGGCCACAAATGTGTCTGATTGCAAATTTCTGAACTGAGATTTGTGTGATTTTTTAAAAACTTACTTATAGCTACGAATCGGCGTTAAATCATAAAAATTAGATAAAAAAAAAAAAACTAGTAAAGTTATGTTCACATAATCAGTGCGTCTAGCGATGAAAAAAAAAAATCAAAGAAAATAAGAGAATTCAATTTTCAATTTTTAGATTAATACAACAACAAAAATGATATTTAAAAATTTGGTAAACTAACGAAAACACTATTTCATATTTAAAAGTCACAAATATATATTAACTCGGTCCCTATTTTTGAGCACTTTATACTTGGAATGTAAGTCTGTCACTTAAGCTCGAATGCACAGATCATGATATTATAATCATTAGATCACTATGGACGGACGTCTCGACATTTAATAATAAATGTTGAAATTCCAACTGCAATTCTCGCGGTAAACTTTGGCCGTGTGATTCGTTCCTTGCTAACGGAGTCAGAGATGGCTTCGTGGCTGGGTTCGAATCTCCCAACCGGCTGTAATCGTGACTCCCTGCACTGATGATTCCCGAAAGGATGAAATGTCTGTAGGTATTTAAATTATATATATATATATATATACTAGCATTTAAGCCCGGCGTTGCCCGGGTGTTTGGATGTGTGTGTTGAGCAAAAAAAAAAAAAAAGTGGTAGTAGGAAGGCAGGCTCGAATCCGTACCCCGAAGAGGGAAAAGAACGGCGAAAAAACAAGAAACCGGAAGTGCCTAAGTTTTAATTAAGGCTAGAGAATCGAAAGGAGAGGATAACTTTAAAAAATATCGGCGAAAAAAGCGACCCCCCCTGTAGAAAAATGCCCAGTTGCAGGTGAAGATATTAATGTTTTTAGTCAATTTTTCGATATTTGTTGTCTGAAAGGTCGAACTTCAAAACGATACTGATTTTGTAAAAATCCGTCGTCTTTGTCGAAAGTTTTAGGCAGACATGCAAAAATACATACATACATTTATATATTGGTAACTAAAAATTTTCGACTCAAACCGATTAAAAAGCTTGCCCTATCTCTAAATACCCTTTATGTAAAATTTCAAATATTTAGACCAGAAATTGTCTGAGTAATTTGGTAGCGACCGCAGAAGTCAAATTTTTTAAAACTTTGACTCCTATTATGACCCCTTAACATTTATTGTTTTGGGCTCAAATCAAGTTATTAAGTTAGATCCATGTCCAATATCTAAAATTTCAAGTGCTTAGACCCAAACTTGTCGGAGGAGTTCGGTAGAGTTCTTAAAGGTCAAATCGTTGATCCCTTAACAGCCAAATTTCTGGCCAAAAACCAATCGCAAAGATTTTCCCAAATCTCAGTACCCTGTATATCAAATTTTGAATCTGTAGACTTAATTTGACAGAGTTATTGCATAGGGAAATGTACACACACACACACACACACACACACACACACACACACGTTCACTTATATATATATATATATATATATATATATATATATATATATATATATACTATCATGGGTGCCCGGCGTTGCCCGGGTGTTTGGAAGTGTATGCTGCGCAAAAAAAAAAAAAAAGCGGTCAATTTTTTTAACTTTGACCCCTATTATGACCCCTTAACATTTATTATTCTGGGCTCAAATCAAGTTATTAAGTTAGATCTATGTCCAAGGAACCTATATCTAAAATTTCAAGTGTTTAGACGCAAAATTATCGGAGGAATTTGGTAGAGTTCTCAAAGGTCAAATCGTTGAACTTTGACCCTTTAACAGCCAAATTTCTGGCCGAAAACCGATCACAAAATTTCCAAATCTCAGTACCATGTATATCAAATTTCAAGTCTGTAGACTAAAAATTGAGAGAGGTATTGCGTAGGGAAATGTAGACACACACAGACACATAGACGTTCACATTTGAGAAGTTTTATTACCACACAGGCCGAAAGGCTCGATATATAAAATCAGCAGTAGTTTTTTTTATATGACAGGAGCGCGTTCGAAATGAATGTCTTTGTTCAAAGTACAATTGCACCATGATACTTGGCTTTTTCATTTTAAATTTAAATTCAAGTTATTATCACCGCAGAAGTAGTAAGGTCAGGCATATAAAATCAACAGTAGGCACGTTAAACATGAATGTTTCTGTTTAGAGTACAATTGAAACAGGATATTTGACTTTTGCATTTTAAACTTGAATGCAAGCCTTAAAGATAAATACTTCCCAACACCCTGGAAAACTTAATCAGTCTGCTCCATATTTAAAATTCCGGAGATCGGTCATCTCTCTTTCAGTATAGACCAATCAGTTGCTGAAATCTGTAATAAACAGAGAAGTAATTAACCACCTCAGCAAAAATAACCTGCTCGATAATATGCAATATGGTTTCTGTTCTTTGAGATCTAGAGCTGATGTACTAACTGTTATATCACACAGGATTGGTGAATTTCTAGATAGGGGCTTCGTTTCTAAAGCAATATCTCTTGACATATCAAAAGTATGGCATAAAGGTTTACTTCACAAGATCGCCAACTATGGATTAGCTGGAAATGTCCTCTCAATTAGTAAATCCTTTTTCTAGAGGTCGTTGATGAGTAACAATCAGAAACTCATAGTATTAATGTTGACGTCCCTCAAGATTCCATACTGGGCTCAACTCTTTTCCTGATATTCATCAATGATCTCCCAAATCACATTCTTAGATCATTCGTAGACATTTACGCAGACAACACCACAATCTATGTTAATACTTCAAAGGCCAGCAATTGCCCAAGATCTTTCTGGTTCTTTCTCTCACTTAACGTGTTGCAATGGGGGAAAAGTGGCTGGTTAATTTTGATGAATCGGAAACAAAGCTTCTCTATTTTCATCATAATCGCTCTGATCCTCATCACGCTCCAATTGAAATGAATGGCTCTCGCCTTGGGGAAGCTCCATGTCTTGAATAGGGCTGGCTTTCAATTCTGATCTGAAATTGAACACATGCATCAAATCTGTTGCCAGGATCGCTGGAAAAATGGTTGGATCACTCTACCGCTCCAGTAAGTATCTCACTACCGATGCAATCCCCTATCTGCATAAAAGCGCGCCATATCCGACCTTGTTCAAAACCTAGTATGTAATGACCTTTTCTCTTACCTGCAACCTCTTTCCCATAGAAGAGACATTGCGAGCCTGTCTCTGTTCTATCATTATTTTCAAGGCAAGTGCTCGACTTGACTCTAATCTATCGTCCCCCCTGCACAAACTTTCACAACAAACACCGACTAGCTACAGCCACTATATACGATTCCCCACTTTGTCCAAATTTAAACACATATTCTAGAGACGAAGCTTCTTGTTGAGCCGTCACCATAAATAATGAAATTCTACCTAATTTACACCATTAACGATTACTACACTACCACCTTACATTCATTAACCCTTATCCTCAAGTGGCTCTGGGGCCTTGATAAGTGGTGACTCCCAAGTAGAATAAAGCCATTATGGAAAAAATAATTTTATAAAATCAACAGTAGGTTCCTTACAGTACAATGTAGACTACAATATATTGTGTACATGTGCACGGTGATAGGTACCCAACTAGAACAGGCAATCAATCGATTTGATTGAAAAGTGGTCGATTTCACCGATTCCGATAACAATAGAAATCGTGTGAAGCATTCATTGATCATAATTCAATCCCGGGTCTCCCTACAATATATATATATATATATATATATATATATATATATATATATATATATATATATATATATATATGCGCGTGCGCGCGTGTGTACCTACATTTCCGGTATATTATAAGCTAGCATGGAACTCCAAACATGAACAATCAAAAAAGAAAAAGCATGAGTAATCCGTTAGAAACGGAAACAATCATGGTCATCGTCCGTGGGAAAAGGACGCGGGCCATAAAGATTTTTCACATACGAATTATATCCGAAGAAGAGGTTATGGAGTGCATAATATGAAAGCATTAGAATTTTGAACAAAAGTCGATTGAGTTCTGAAGGTATCGAAAATTCTTCATGTCGTCTCCATTCATATACCATATTTCTATTCTTTGTTATATTTTCACCGTGAAATCCCACGAAGCAGACGACAATAAACTGTTTCGTTGTTAACGTATTGTCTCCATTTTTGGAATACTGGGAAATCGCCGAAGATGTATCAAATAAAATACCAAAAGTTTTTTTTTATTGTAAATGATACACCATGCTTAGTATATTTTATAATAATTTATATATTAGATTAACGGTACCTAACCAGCGTTGCACAGGGTTTTATTTTATTCATAATCAACATTATTATTATTAGTATTAATTTCAACTTCACTCTATCACGCTGTTTCCATGTTATTAACCCTTCTTCAACCACAGGAAAATATGACACAAGGCCGGAAGGTGGGGAATAGAAAATCCAGTGCACTAAAGGTAATGCATTTTAGCCTCATAATAATGCCTGAGCAACTCTGTTGGAATTCCTCTAATTGGGGCACTAACAGCGATTGGCGATAAACCGATCCCTTTTTAAAGAGAGAAGGCAAGGCATGGGAATCAGGATCTTGTACTAATAACCAGAACAATACTTTCGCCCGACATAGCATGGTAGCTGGTGCTGTAGCGACGCACACTGACGTATTCTCGACTGATGTGAATGCTCCAAAAAGACCATTGTGCCATTTGCCTTCCAAATTCTTTTTGACCAATAAAAAAGAACAGTTCACTAACGTAAAAGAATAACAATTCTTTGGCATCAGCATCAGCAAGGAAGTTAACGATACGGATTAACAACCTGGGTGTGCCAAGTTCGAATCCAGGTCTTTTCACAGAAACGCTTTCACTTTTAACGTTGGTAACTTTCATCTGCCCTTTCCCGTAAGTACTCAATAGCCTTCTAGGTAGAATTCTTATTAGAAAGATATCTGGCAAAGAAATGCCAACTAAATCACCACGAATGATGCTCAATAAACAAAAAACAAATAAACAGCATCAACAATGTTATTATTAGTAGTAATAGTAATATTAGATTCATAAGCAATATTTTTTTTTGTTTTTAAACGAACTTAACAATTGATTTGATTTAATTAAATACACATTGACGGTATTTTGGAGTTAATGAGGAAAATAGATAATAATGAATGCATCCTGAAAGAATATTTTTCATTTTCAGCAGCCGGTAACATTTCATTGAAATAACATTGTAATTAGTTTTCCAAGATAAAATGATTCTGCCTGTTATCATATACAAGCACTTTTAAGAAACAGTTTTATATTTCCTTTACAATGTATATAATTGTTTATCTGAAAGTTGAAGTAGAGCAATGTTTAAAATATTTTATTAATGCGGTAAGATGATAAATTCTGTTCAGGTCATTATTGAAAAATGTAATAAGTTTAACAATCTTCTTATTCGGCCAAAAAAAATTACTGAAAGGAATTCGAATTACATTTAAAGATTCTGGAGGGTATATCGGATCAATTCACAACAAGTACTCGCTATTCAGAATGAAATATTGATTCCAAAGGAAGGGACTATAAATAAAATAAATAAATTCAATAAAGGGTTTCGCTTGAAATTCTATGCAGATTCCCTAATTCGACATAAAGATACTCGAGTTCAACAGAAAGATTCCCAAATTCGATAAGATACACCTCGAGAAGGTCGGAGGTTAAATCAACCGAAATGTTGTGTAAATAAGATTCAAAATTAGAACAGAAGAACGAAGAATCCATATAATATGAATAATCAATCGTCGCTTCAAACATTTAGAACCGTAATATCAAATCGGTACTCGAAGTAATAGGAAAATGGATGAATAGCGAAAATCTCCAGGAAAATCTGCTAAGAAACTGTATGATGTCAACCTTCTATCTCATAAGATAATTGCATTCTGCATCTAATCTAGTGCAGTACAGCATCTGCTGTGGCTATACAGTTCGAAGCTGGAATTGGCTTTCCGGATGTAGGCCCTAGCGGGGTATAAGGAGACCTACTTTTGCCCAGATACCAGGGTCCCCCTCTCGGCGTTGCAGACAGAAAAGCAAGCCAATACGGTCAGAGCCAACGCAGCTGCAATAGTTGACGGAAAGGTGTTGCAATGCGTCACCATCCGCGTATCGGGACTCTAAACAGGTTTTTTTTGTCGGGGTCTACTCCCCTAGTCTTTGTTATTCCTAAGGTAGTGGAGCTATTTGCTCATAGTTGGTGAAAATTTGAAAATATTTCCAATTTTGAAAAAAAAAAAAAAAAAAACTAGCGGAAATCCTCATTGTACTTATGGTTAAATCTAAACGAATGCTTAAATGATTCTTCTTAAAAAGAGTAAGACGAAAGAAATGCGAATTTCATATCTGGTGAAAATTTGAAAACATTTCCAATTTTGGCGAAATTAACGGCGATTCTCATTGTAATTATGGTTGTATGAAACTGAAAGCGAAATCCTTAAATGACGTTTAAGGATGATAATCCCCTCATATTCCTCTGCCGATGCCGTGATCTTAAGCTAGTGGCATCATTGTGTTTTTCTGAAACTAGCAGTCAGTTTCAGGAGAACACAAAGGACTGCAAGACGAATAGGGCATGAACTCCTCCGATACAGAATCCACAACAGCTGGTGGAATAAACATAAATTACAGACCAAAATCTCTAACGGCCTTGCCCCTTCCTAGAAAGTTTATCCCTGACTGATGACAAGACCCGCGTCCAAGAATACCTGGATGAAAAAAATAATAATAAAAAGGCCAAATCTCGCCAAATAAAGAAATTGGACCATCTAAAAGCCGAGGCTGTAAAATAATACCGCTTGCAAAATACAAACAGCTAGTTCAGCATTACAACAAGCTACCACGACTACACGGCGTCCATAATGTTTATAAAGACAATATTTCATTAAGATTTATTGTCAGCGCCCAAAGTTCAGCATGCTATTCATTGAGCCGATTCCTGGTAAATATAGTAACCCCAATCATGAACAAATCCCTATCGTAGTCAAGAATTCAACTCACTTCGTCAAAATAATCAACAATACTCCTATTCATTCCAACCAGATGATGTTCACGAAAGTACCCACTGATTAGACTATTCTTTTCTTCTTTTACAAAGGAATAACAACTTATCAAGCGTCGGAGGCCACTCGAGGATAAGGGTTAATGTGTATACATTAGTGAATGGGATTATAGCGTAGTAATCATAAGTAGTGGAAATTTGGTAAATTGGATTACTTAAGAACCAAGAACTTGTTTACGTTGGACTTGAAGACAACCATTTCGTAGTCAGCTTGAAAGCAGGCCAACAGAAGAGAGTTCCACAGGTGTGCAGTTCTAAGAAAGGAGCTTTGTTCATGGAATCTACGTTTAGGTTTAGGTACAGATAAAGAGTGTGGGAAATTATTGATAGTGTTTTTGCTAGACGAGTGTTTTTCAACTGCTCAACTACTTTGGATTTAACGGACTGAGCATATAGCTCTCTTACATTTTTTATTACTCTTTTACAGTGGTTGCTGGCAGTCCTGAAAGCAACTTTAATCTCAGTACATCTTTTTACGTTGGAAGCAATGGAAAAAGTGATTTCTGTGCACAATGGCAGAAGCACATTCTGGAAAGAATCACGGCTGGCTGTTAGGTTTTTGCTGGAATATTTTAGAGGGTATAAAGCGGTCTATACCTACAATTAACCATTCCATCAGGTCTGATACTGTAGAGGACACATTATTTTTAAACATGGAACGCAGAGGTAGATCTGATATAAATGGTAGAAAACTATCCCAGTCAGCCATAGATATACAGTGCGATAGAGAGGTACGTCTGAGGACTTATTACATTTTGTTTTTATCTTAACTGATACAACCGAGTGGTCGGAAGATCCAAGTGGTGATAGAACGGAAGATGAACATAGCTCAAGGTAAGTTTTGAGGGAAAGGTCTAGGAGACTTGCATAGTGACTGTCAGTATCGGGCACACGGATAGGTTCACGAACAATTTGAGTGAGGTCATAAGCAATAGAGAAATCGTGACAGAATCTTCCCTCATCATCTGTCTTGTTTGAGTGGGTTAGTCATTCCACATAACAGTGGATATATATTGTTACTACCTATCTGATGATTATATGCATACTATACTAATATATAATTGTTTATAATTAATGGCTCCCATATTATAAACTAATAATGATTGTAACGTCTTGTCAGACGAGAGCCACTCCCTCAGACACTTAAAAGTCTATGAGCCCAAAAATGACTTTCATCGCCACAGGACCATTTTAATAGACAAATACCTGAGGGAGTATCTATACACAGATGATGTTACAGAGTTTTAGCTTTATACGACAGCTAAATCTCTCTCTCTCTCGGTTTAAAATGTTGACATCCAGCAATAAGCAAGAGTAAGATAGCCAGCAACAAGTTAAACTGCAGACCAGCTTAATGCGGGTACTGGTCTCCCGCTTTATGTTTTTTTAAATCAGAGATTTGCTTCTCCTAGAAAGGTTGCCTTCACCACGGCTCACGGGAGCCCTCTCCACCCCAACACACACATACATACACACACGGTGCTAGTTGGCCGTTGACCCCGAAAAAGGGCTCATTCGCCCTTTGGAAGGTCTTGTTTTTAATCCTTCAGGGAGACTAGCCACCCTCCTCACCAAACAAGTCTGGTGGGGGAACCAGTTTAGTCGCCGGTGACCCGACCATGAGGCAGGCAGTACTGAGTTACATGGTACCAGTAGCATATGACATGACCTGACACATATACTAATACATACATACATACATACATACATAAAGGAAAGAAGAAGAGAAAATGGCGAGAAAACCTCTTTAAGCCATAGCATTTCGAAGTCAAATGCTTTTTATGTGAAGAGGAAAAGAAGCAAAATTATGAAAAAAATATAAATAAAAGATAGCTTAAGAACTTTTAGATTAGAAATCAAGGATGTATTAATAAATATTCAAAAATATAAAAAATAAAAAAATAAAAGGTATCTATACGACTTGGGGCAAATTATGAAATTTAATATTCTCTAGAATCTAATTCATTCAGCTTTACCTGCGCAGGTTAAATGTGGCATCTGGCAAAAGGTATCAGGTTTTCTAAGTTTTCATCGATCTTTGCTTTTTCAATTCCGATTCTAGCCTGAGAAAGTCAGGGCGAATCTTTTCCGAGGTTATGTAATCAGGTTTTTCCAAATCCATAGTTATACACCATGTGTTCACAGACGACCATAATAAATGGTCGTCTTTCCCATGGATTGTCTTTCTTATTTCGATAAAATTATCTTTTCTTTACTTAATTAAAAAAACGGCAAAACTGAATAAGGTGTTATACAGCTGATTGTTTCTTTATGCGGTCTACACCACTAAAATAATCATGGCGAGAAAGAATCCCGGATGAGCCCCCAATTCTTATATATCACGTGCTCGAGTCGACCAGATGTGACGAGTCTTCGCAATGAATGCTTTTCGTTATCATTTTTCATGGTTTTCTCTTATTTGTAACTTCTTTAATTACCAACCTACTTATTACTCACACCTGAAAGTATCTCATATATCTACAAAGTCACCATCCTCCCATGCATGGAGTACTGTTGACACATCTGGCCGGGTGCATCTTATCTTTTCCTTTTAAACCGGTTCCAATCTAATAGGTACGCATTGTCGGCCAACCTCCAACCTCTGTCTCTTCGCCTTAATGTTGCATCTCTATCCTATTTTACAAGTATTTCAATATGCTGATGAACTCATAGCACATGTGCCCCTTCGACGTGCATACACTAACCCGAAAAGCAACCAAATCACACTCCATTCACTGTGGAGGTTACATCTCTTGCTATATCTGCCACACATTATGCCGGAAAACTTTCTACTTTAATAGTTTATCCTCGCAGATTGCTAGATTCTTTTTAATTCCCTTCCTGTTTTCCTTTCCGGATTATACAGAATTGAATGATAAAATTGTCGCCATAAAACGACGACATGATTCCATTTCCGTTTGATGAAAACTGGTTTTCTTTTTTTGTTGCAGACCAGATATACTAGTTGGTCAGTTGTGTACAAATCCCAAGAACTATAGAAGCTTTCTATCATGTCTAAAAGTGACACAATGTTCAACAAGCCAGATCGGAGGTGCGTCGCTCTAAAACTCATGCTATCTACCAATCCAATTATGACAACAGTACCTTTGTTAGCACGCTCAAAATGAAAATCAACGCTTGAGAGCACAGCTCAACGAAGTTTTCGGCCACGGTTATGGTTTTTGGTGTGGTTTCAAGTGAAGGCCACGTCATGCCACCTCACATCTTCGAAGTTTCAACACTAAAATGTACCTGAATGTGTTGAAGAGTGTGGGGACCCCCTAGTACGATTAGGTGGCAGCTGGCAGACCCTGGGTGTGGCAACAGGACTCGGTGTCGACCCACAAGTTCAAAAAGACCCAGGGTTGGCTTCAGAACGAATGCTACGACTTTGTAACCTTCTCTCACCTACCTCTCCTCCCCCACCTAAATCCTCCGGACTACTTCGTTTGGTCATACGCCGAGAACATCACAAATATAACCTACCACAACACCAAAGGCAGCCTGATTGCCGCCGTCGGCTGAGTATTCGCTCCCGCCGGCGCTTGTGGAAAAGGCTTGTTCTCAGTTCCAGACCCATATCGAGGCGATTATTAATGCTAAATGCGGCTTTTAAAATAAAGTTGTAGTGTTGTTTCCTTTAGGGCGACAAATTTACCGTTCTACCCTGTACTAACACGCAGAAGTTTAAATATAACACGAATAGACATTTCGCTGCTTAACTCTCTATACAATCCCTTTCAGACTCCAGTGAGAAGTCGTAATACTTCTTGTTTTGGAGTAAAAAAGAATGCAAACAATGTGAACCAATTGTTTATTAATTTTTCGTTGAATAAAAACTTTGTACTTTTATTGCTTTGCTTTTCGTTATTAGTTTTTCTGTTTCCTCATTTTTCTTTTTTTTTTTTTTACACAGTGGTCACCACTTATCAAGGCCCGGAAGCCACTCAGGGATAAGGGTTATTGCAAGTACATTACGTTAGTGTGGAGATTTGATGAAGTGTTTACTTAAGGGGGCGGTTCATTAGGAATTTGTTAACATTGGACTTGAAGACATCCAAGTTGTAGTCCGGTGGGAAGCAGGCAGACGGAACAGAGTTCCACAGGCGTGCAGTTCTGCTTCCTCTTTTTTCTTTCGTGTATAATTCCTTTGCTCTTCTTATCTATATTCATGTAGCTTATATGATTTTCTTTTTAGTTGTCCCTATCCTCCAAGGAGTCAGTCCGTTTGTAACGCTCAACGCGCAGATTGAATGGACGCACCTTAACAGTCTTTCTTGTTTTTTTAAATTTTAGTACTTTATTTTGTACTTTATTTTGTACTCATAAAATGCATTGCACGAGTTATTTTACTTTTATTTATTTTAAATTTATTTGTTCACTTTTCTATTATTCCTTTGTTGAACTTTCTCTCCTTTTTCTTTCTCTTTTTACTCCTTTCTGATTTTTACTTTTTCTTTTTATTCTTGGCCTGATTAGTTCCTTTTTTTCTTTCTTTTCCTTCGATGTTCTTTCTTTATAATCGTTAACCCACGCAGATGTACGACCTCTCTTCCTCTTTTTCTCTCTCTCTGTTTAATCACACACACACACACACACACACACACACACACACACACACACACACACACACACACACCCACCCACCCACACACACACACACACACACACACACACACACACACACACACACACACTGTCAGTTCTCTCTTTTTAAAACTTCACTTCTGAGTTCCACGGTGTCACCTGGCTCCAACAGCATTGCCAATCGTTACACGTCACTGCACACGCGGGAATTCGACAATGTCACAGCTGTACCTCCAACCCATCAGCACTCACCCCGTCAACGCATCCACAACCACAAATGGCACACAAATGCTTTTCCAGGTGACCTGCCCATTATTTACCATGGTTATCATGATCACTAGTAAGGCTCATTCATATCTTTAAAACCATCGCAGTCTGCCAACATCCAACAAAAGTGATCACGCATTATGTATATATATGCTCTCTTTATATATATATATATATATATATATATATATATATATATATATATATATATATATATATGAAAACGGTGAATAGATACCCTTACTATCATAGATAACAAAGACTGCTGTCATAGGGTCCTGATGAATCTAGGCAAGGTCACATTATTTTCTCTATTTAAATAAATTGGACAATCACTCGGTTGTGTTTATCCTGATATTAAAATAACGTTTCTCTTTTCTTCGAATTCGTATTTTTTTACTTTCTTGGTGAGATTTATTTGAGAAAGCTTTAAACGGAGATTTAATGTTTCTAATGTTTTTTTTTAAAGAATAAGTAAAAAAGAAGAATATAAAATATTTATATTTTTTCTAATATTTTTCTTAATAATAACCACCAATCAACTCGATTCTTTGTTTTATTACTTATGAACAAGGAAAACACGCGATTTAATACGGATGAAACAGCTGTCTGAGAAACACAACAGAATGTTTTAAACAATGAATTCAGATCATACTCGCTTATTATATTTGAATTTTAGTTCGCATTAGCTTTGGTGGTTATAAAGTTACTATCGAGCTTTTAACTCACTTTCTTTGTAATCTTAAAGGATTAAAATATAACACCTGCACACATCCATAAATATATGCACATATATGGGGATTTAGTTAGTATCCAGAGGATTTAGACCATTGGAGACCTAAGGTATTATCATTGTTACTATAAACGTAGGAAAGCTCGTATTGCTAGTTGTCGGATTTGTTTCCGTGGATGGCATTACTTGTATCTGAGACATATTAATTTGGGTGCCCGGAAAACTCGTCCCGGGAAAACTCGTCTCCGGAAAACCCGTACCCGGAAAACTTGTACCCGGAAAAATCCCCCCTTTTTGCTAGGTAGGAAAACTGGTCCCTTATTGAATAAATATCGATTGAAAACACATTTTATTACCGTTCTTGAATGAGCTTTGTTTTAAAAGAGACTATGCATCCCCATAATATTTTAAAAAAATATTTTTAACTCTTGCTTTAAAAAAAAATTGATAACGGAGTCAAGATACGAAATACGAAACCAAATATTTATTAAAAAAATACTCTAGTTTTAACACTTTTTGTGTCATTACGAAACAAAAATAAAGAAGGAAAACACGTTTATTCAAAGAAAGCGATCATTTTATTTAGAAGAATTAATTTAGTTTAAATAATTCTTGTGTTATTAAAAAACAAAACAAAAAAAAAACACGGTCTTATGTAATTTTGGTACCGCGCTGAAATAATAACGTTATTATTTCGAAAGCCATTCTTAACATTGGGACGGGAGCGTATCGTTTAAAAGTAATTTCGTGCAGTACTTTAAATATACAAATTTATTTTCTTTTGGAGGTGGGGGAGGCTCGTTTTAAAACTATATTTACTGCAGTATTTTCTTTAATTTTCGGACATTTTTTGGTTAAAAATTATTTACTAAGTAATGTCGAGTGCGATATTACTTCTTATTTCTTTTTAATTAAATAAACTCTTTAAAATAAGTTTAAATACCAAAAACTTACAAAGCTAGGTAGAAAACGAAAACTTAGAAAAATCAATTTAATTTTTTTAAAACAATAAACATGTAAAAATATTTTAAAAAATATTATGGGATGTGCATTATTACCTAAAAATATACAAATTTATTTTCTTTTAGAGGGCGGGAGTTTCGTTTTAAAACTATATCTACCTTAATATTTTCTTTAATTTTCTATTTTTGAGCAATTATCCTCCTAAAACGTGATCCTCTTATGTCGGACATTTTTTGTTCATAAGTAACACTCAACATTACTTTTTTCTTTTTTTAACTAAAAAAACTCTTTAAAATAATTTGAAAGACCAAAACCTTTCAAAGCTAGGTAGAAAACGAAAACTTAGAAAAATTAATTTAATTTTTTTTAAAACAACAGTAAATAAGTAAAAATATTTTTTAAAAATATTATGGGATGTGTATTCTCCTTTAAAGACAATATTTTCTTCAAGAACGGTCATAAAATGTGTTTTTAATCGATATTTATTCAATAAGGGACCAGTTTTCCTACCTAGAAAAAGGGGACGAGTTTTCCGGGGTCGAGTTTTCCGGGTGCGAGTTTTCCGAAGACGAGTTTTCCGGGGACGAGTTTTCCTAAATTCATTAATTTGATCTTTGGTTTGCATTGTACTCTTAATGCTGAATATACATGTGTGTATACTTTGTTTTATTTTTTGTATATAAAAACTTATATATATATATATATATATATATATATATATATATGGCTACACATGTGCGTATATTTTCAGCTGCGATCTCCTTTGAAATCTAACTCTTCCCGACTTCAAGTGTCAACTATCCCAAAGGCGGTTAGAAGAATTCTTTTCCAAATCTTTCTATTTTGTTTTAAGGAAATGGTAGCGATGAGAGGAAGGAAAACCATTACACTCCTCGAATGACCATATTGTGGATGCTATTTCTTTTCCCCGTGTATTTGAAGGTATTATTGTTTGCGCAGAGCCTCTACATGAATGTGCTTCAGCCATCTCGATATAAAGTTATTTCCGGCGTAGACTCCAAGAAAAAAGAGATTGATATCCGTTGCCTATAACATCGAGCAAAGGCAATATGTGGTAACACCATTTTCTTCTTTTACTAAAGAGTCATCACTTATCAAGGCTCGGATGTAAAGAAAAAAATCAATTGGACGATGATCCTCTTCAGAAGAGGACAGAAAACAAAGGGTAGGATGAGCAGAAGATTTCTTAAGAGGAATTAATCAATTCATTACCCAGCAAGTGTTTGTTCACATCTGACGAAGACCAAAGACGAAGATAAAAAAAGGAAAGTTTTCCTCTGTAGTTGAGACAAAACGAGTACTTGCTGTGAATATTTTACGGAGTGATGGGGTACTAGTAGATATTAGAGATTAGTCGAGCACCTAAATGAAAATGACACTAGAGAGAGAGAGAGAGAGAGAGAGAGAGAGGGGGGGAGGTGAGGGAAGAGAGTGGTTCGCAATATCTTTTCTAGGAGAAAGATACGTGGTCGATTTTTTAATTTGTCAACACAGGGAATAGTGCTCTGTGCGGCACCTCTAACAGCAAGATTCCATTTTGTGCAGGTAGAGGATTACCTCAGGGGTGGGGGTGGAGTGAGCTACTTTCTGGAGCTGTACAAAGGTCCAATCATTTTTCCAAAAATATACTTGACGTAATTCTTCAATTTCAGGTATGAGATAAAAGTCTGTCCTAGAAAAGGGTTTCCTCGAGAAGAGAATCATTTAGTTCGACTGGAGAAAAGTGAGGATCCGAGCCATCAATACTTTTAGAAATGTTTCCATAAATCATTGTGTCGTCTGCATAGATATCAACAAATGATTTGAAAGATAATTTATGAAGAAAATGGATTCCTGAGACAGTATTGATGCTATGCACTTCGAAAGTCTTCTCGGACAAAAACGAACTTCATGATTGAAGGTACATTTCCAAATAAGCACTAGCTTACAAACTTGTGGAGCAAACCTTTGTGCCAAACACTATCGAAGGCTTTTGATATATCTAGAACGAAGCCCCCGTCAACAGATTCTCTAATTCTGTGCGATATTATAGTCAGTAGAAGGAAATCCGTATTACTTGTCAGAAAAAAAATATTGATTTTGTTGAGATGGTTAACAACCACTTGCAACTTATTTATGACGCACAGGAGACTTATCCGCCTGAATTGGGAAACAGAATTTCTCCTATAAATAATACATATTAAGTGGAGAAACTCTCTACATGGATGACTATCCAGAAAACATTACACCAGCTTGGAGAAATCTGGATCAAACATGAAAGGACATGACGAGAAACTCATCACACTCTAAGAAATCTAAGAGAAATCGAGAAAAAATCATGTTATGATCAGATTAACAATCGAATGAACACTGGTATTTGAGATGTGTCTATGATTATTTAGATTGTAAAATGCTTATACACTCGTTCGATATACGTACTATAAGATCAAATGTTATGCTTTAATCTTCCATTTTGCAGTGTTGATATCGTGATGCAATAAATTTTGCATCGTTAACTAAAATGATTGAAAAAAGGAACAATAATATATTTTTAAGTATTGCCAAATTAAGATGTCGGATATCAATCTCTTTTTTCAAGGAGTCTACGCCAGAAATAACGTTATATCGAGATGACTGAAAAACATTCATGCAGACCCCACAATTTTAATGAATCATCATTATGCCAGATCAAACATACTCATTCCTGTGTCCCAATACATCTTCTATCATTATATGTGATCAGTTTTCTATAATAGTCAACCATATAGGAGCCTATTCGTGATCACACACACACACACACAGACGTTCAGCTTTATATCATACATACATACATACATATATATATGCAGTATTATATATATATATATATATATATATATATATATATATATATATATATATATATATGAGTGCAGTATTATATTTAGAGTGTATTTATTATTACAGCTGATAGAGTTATGTATGTATATTATATATGTATTATATTTTGAGTGTATTTTCATCTAATTTAAATTTCGGACGGATTTAGTCACAAGAAAATAATTTAATGAATTATTTAGGTGATTATTATTAGTAGTATCTAAATTTCTAATGATAAAAAACAAAATGTTTGTCTACAGTATAGCTAGAAAATTAATTATAAATTAGATCTTGCTTTTAATCTGGTACATAATTTTTGTCTGTTTTTGGCGTGGTTTAACAGACTTTTTATCATTGCTATTTTTATATCGATGTGAATATTCGCTTCTATGAATTAGAAGTTTAATGTTGGTAGAGATGATCTGTTTGTAATTTTTTCATAGATATATATTGCAAATATAATTACACATATACGCGTACCCGTGACACGTTAGGCCACGACCACTTCCACTATGTATTCTACTTCGATTTTATTCGAAACTATGACATTCATAAATATACATTAGGTTGATGCAGTTTGCTTGAATCATTGTTTAGTGCGTATATAAAGGCAATTTATAGGACACATACACACAGATATATATATATATATATATATATATATATATATATATATATAACCATTAGACACATCGGAGTTTACAGCTTCTTGGGCTAATTTAGTTTGAGTCAACATTCCAGTACGTATATCTATTTCAAAGCAAAATAACTATTTCATAATATCTTGTTTTTGCTCTTTTATTCAAAAGTAAATATCAAAATATTTAGCGATATACATTTCTTAGGAAAAAAAAGAGGAAAATCATCATCACCATCATCATCATCATGAAGAAGAAGAAGAAGAAGAAGAAGAAGAAGAAGAAGAAGAAGAAGAAGAGGAGGAACTAAAAACTGATTTAAATGATATGTAAATGAGGCTTCTTTATATACGTACCCATTATAAATATAATGTATTTAAGTAATAAAGGCAGCAGTCAGGTTCGTTAGTTTAATCTATCTCTCTCTTTCACTTACACACAAAGCAGTTTGAACCTAAAAATTGTATGTGACTTTTATTTTCTATTATTTTGCAAACATATCTATTCGTTAGCAACTATTGAAGAAAATGTTTTAATTAAGTAATTTTGAACTTAGAATTATTTGAATTAAAATATTTTAGGTTTTTAATTCTGACGATTTTTTTTATTCTATTAATTAACTCTTATCTTGAAGTTATGAGGTTTGGCCTTCGGGTCAAGTTCAATTTTTTGTTAGTGGAGGAGAAATCCTTCACGACTGAGACAATTTTTTTAATTTTAGTTCCTTTCTCCACATTAAAAACGACCCTGGTCTCTTACTCTGCCCTCGTAGGGAGACATTGTAAATAGGAACTCTAATAAACAATCATTTTTATTTTTCTCATTTTATATTTTGATTTGAATAAATATTCTGTTAATAGTAAATAAAAATGAATTTATGAAATTTTTGTCCGACACAGCAATGTTTACTGTGCCATCAGACATCTAATTGTGATTTTGAAGCTTTTAAACTGTCGATTCGATAGGTTCTATTTGGCAATGACCCCCCCCCCCAAAAAAAAAAACCCCAAGGAACAAACAAACAAGGCACTTATTTTAGAGATTAGACTGGCGATCTTTTTCGTATATAAATTCAATGTAAAATAATTCCCCATTACCGGGGTTTCAAGCATGTTAGGACAGTTAACCATTTTCTTTTACTCCAGGTCATAAATTCTATGAGTTCTGGGTGGGTTCACACTGAAATGTTATAAACCTATTTCCATCATTAAAAAAGTAATTATTGACCGAAAAATAATCTGATTTATGAATCAAGCATGAAAAATTCTGTATATATTATAATTACTTTATTTTATTTTTTCGCATTGTAAAGACAAAGTACGGACAATTATGGCGGAAATATGATGGAGGGATATAGTTTTGAAAGCCGGTTTATCATAATTTTTTTGTAGGTTTATGACTACCTCTGATTGTATTTGAAAGATTAAAGACTAAAGTTCATTTCCAAAAGAGGGGGGGGGGATTGTACACGTGAAAAAAAAATATCAGGAAAAATGTTTCCACGGCGACATTTGGAATCTGACAAATTCAGCTAAATTTTGAAGTTAAAGATCCGTTGAAAGTTAAATATTAGTTTTCTGGGTCTATTTCCAAGATAATTATTAATAGTAGAGTAAAGTCCTAAGTATTGAATTAAATTTTTAAAAAATTGTTTGTAGAAAAAATAGCTTAATTAACCCTCAATAGCGAGAGAGTGTAGCCTCGCTTAAGCAAACACAAACGAAGTCGTCTACATGTGAATTTTACGGAAGTCCAAAATGTTAGAAAGTAAAAAAACTGTCTGAAAATGACGTCATGTAGTTATAAGGAGTTAGGGAATTCTGGTTTTCTTTTTTTCCCTAGCCGTGCATTTGTACTTTCCTATCGTGAACGTTTGTATAATTTTTACCATTTATTAATTTAATTACTTTTCTGTGTTCCTGCATTTTTTTTATTTTTCAAGATTATTAAAAAATTATGTTACGCTGAAAGTTTGACGTTCATTAAAGCAAGGGAAATATTATGATTTTACATATAAAAATACGTGAAACATGTAATCTAAAAAAAAAAGGAGAAATACTTTTTGCAATTATATTTTTTTTGTGTGAAAATATTAAATAAATAATGCTTAATTCAATGATAATATCGGTAGTTCGAGAAATTAATATTTCTTCGAGTTATATCGAATTTATTAATACGAGGTCTTTTTCATAGTGCCCCTGAAAGATATTTCTTTCTTTTTTTATCGTTACAATTTACGATACTTTATTTTCATAAAAAAAACAAAGATACATTCATACATTTTTTCTACTACGGCAAACAATAATTTAGTAAATGTGTTTGTTTTTTGTAAAATAAAATAATACATTTTCACTAAACTAAAAATAAAAATAATGAGTTCATTATATTCCGTAATCATTATTTGATAAATACTTAAAATTTGATTAAAATTGGTTCAGTTTCTGATTTTTGTTGAATTTATAAATATAGGGAGAGGTCAAAATGTGTATACATTTTGAGCATCAGTTATTCATTTTGCACGTACCTAGTAAAGGCTTCAAGGATATATAACGTCCTTGATTCCTCTTTTACTCTCTTTTTGCGCTGTCAATCTCTCTCTCTCTCTCTCTCTCTCTATATATATATATATATATATATATATATATCGTAATGTATTGTTGTTGCATAGGAGACATATATATATATATAACAATGATGAGGGGGACATTTATACAGTTCTGGGTTTCTTATAACATATAATCGCAAGGGTGATAGTTCTTATATTTCTTATAACACATATAGAAAGGAGGAGAGATACACATTCTTGGAAGGGTTACGCAATGTTCATAATAAGATGTTTATCACATTACCTTTTGATTTGTGGAATGACGACACGAAGACAACAGTTACAAAAATCGATGGTGATTCTTTATTTCATTGGATCGATCGAATAATGATGACGCCAGGAATTCACATTTGGGATCTACATAGTTTAATGTTTTTACCCTTCGCTTCGAAAGGACTCTGACTTCAACTCTCTCTCTGACTGACTAGTAGACAACTGTTCTGCCTCAACTGCTGCCCTGATCTGACTAACTCTAGCTCCTACATTGAGAATCCCCTTTTTTGCTATGACGTCAGAAGTGTGTTTCCCAACGTGACCAATTCACGTGCCTAAGCACACGTTTATCCAAACACACTTTTGACAACAAAGAATTCTCAACTAACCTAACCTATTTTTTTACAATATATTTTTAATTTGTATTGTTCATTCTTTTTAGTTGATACTTTTAATATTCAGTTCTGTAATGAATGAACAATCACTTCTTTTTACAATATAAACAATATCTAACTATTTATAATAGAATTTTACGATAGACCCTTTTAACATTCCGATTTCTAACCTTCTATTTCTTAACCTTGTTTACAAGGTTCGAGTCTCGGATTATCCTAATCTCATTTTCACTTATCTAATGTCCTTCTTATTTACATCGAAAGGGCAGCCCTTTTTCCTGTAACATTGTCTTTTATTAAAATATACATTATAGTAGAAGTGCTAGTTTTAATAATAATAATAATAATAATAATAATAATAATAATAATAATAATAATAATCCTTATATTAATAAATTAGCCGCATAAATTCTCCTCTGAACAAAAGTATCGTAAGTTTGCAAAAACAGATGCAACATACAAATTCGATACATCTAGTCTTATAGCCACTAGCTTATATAGTTTTCGGACACCATTTTATACACATTAAGTCGTAATAATAGAATACTATATAGCATTCTACGAGCAACATCATCACAATCGCAATATCGTTAGAGGAAGAAGTCCCTATTTTCTCTCTAAATAGTTAATCGTACAACTGCTTCTAGTTGTCACCGTGACGAATTCTACACGTTTCACAGATTCTGTGATAACACAGACTGTAACTACATAATATATAGACCTAATATAATCTTTCCAATTCCCGATTCATAAATAATAAAGGCTCTTTCGCCATAGTTCGTCCATTCTGCTTGGCCGAGTTCTGAAAATGTTCATATTTCGGAATCCAGTTTTTCGCTTTATAAACGAACGGTTACTAAAATTTAAATATGGCGTCACTAAGAGACATATTATTTCGCCCGGCGTCAAGTTCATTTAATGCATAGGTTGTTACAGTCGTGTGTGTGTGTGCGTGTGTGTGTGCGCGCGAGCGCGATAAAATCACTCTAATGGTAGCTTTGTAGCTGTCGGACTGCTGTTCCCTATTATTCTACACAGCGCGTATTTCACTTCGCTAATGATTCCTATCATAGTTCGTGCATGAGTGTGTTTGTGTACGTGTGTTCATTTGAGCATGCGTCTGACAATGCGATAACATTTCTTTATCTTGTTGTTGTTGTTCTTTTTTTTTCTTCTTAACCTTCTATTTTTTACTTATCAATTCATTTCTGCTTTGTTTTCTTCCTTTTTTTTCTTTCTTACACAATTTTATTGTGTCGGGGTTTTTTAAAAATATTTTTTATTTTTCTAGTAAGTTACGTTTTTGGGATACTAGCCGTTAGTTTGTTTTTAAATTATACTTCAGAAACTAAGATGTGAAACTTTGAGTTCTTAATGAGGAAATCCCGACCGGTCGTATTAAATAAATTCACCATGTGTTTTGGATAAAGCTCATCTTTGTGTTTGTGATTTCTACAAAAAGGTAAATTGTATTGTTATAATATGTCTGTGTTATAAAATGTCATTACAACAACATCTCTCTCTCTAAGATACAACATCATATGTAATAAAATAAGAACTCTCACAAGAAAAAGCATCACTTATAACATCTCTCTCACTAAGACACATATCATTACTAATAAGAACTCACGTAACATACGCGCACAAGTGGTATAGTCTAATACTAATAATAATAACTATATAACATTACACCTTATGTCGTCTGTAACGTTTGCATGCGCACACACACAAACATATGTAGATTATGGGAAGGGGAATGAGATTTCTAACTAATTTGTACTTTCACCTAACATTTTAATAAACAAATAATGCAATAAGAACTGAATTTAATCTGAACATTCTATCTAAAAAAGAAATAAAAATAAAAATCACGGTCCATCTGCTGCATAAGACCTCATAACATATGTAAGTACAGAATAGTTAACCAAGCCTCCCTTCCAAATAATAACGTTATTCTTTCGGCACGATCCGTCAGCATACACTTGAATACGATCTTAAATAAAGCCAGGGTAAAATTTCAGTATTAAATGTTTGTATAAAATTCACACCAAAATTAATTGATCGATCATTAGCAATTTTGGAGCACAGCTGCTACGCACAAGGGGGACCTCTAAATATGATCTATAATTACTTTCTCGTAATATCTCGAGAAAGAGGTGGAAGCCCTTCTTAAAAATTTAGGATAATATTTACCATATTATCCAATTGCTTAATTTACAAATAAACACATTTTGTTTACTTATTGGCCCCTGGCTACGCCAGGTAACCCTGCTAATAATAATAATAATAATAATAATAATAATAATAATAATAATAACAACAACGCTGATAAAAATTACCAATCTTATTAAATGATAAATTGAAAGACTACTACTACTACTACTACTACTACTACTACTACTAACCCTGTTCCTTATTGTCGGCCATGCCCGGTTTTCTGTCTGTATTCACGTTTATCGATTTGTTTCACCACCTTCAAATATACATATATTATATATATCACGGAAATAGTATGTTATTTGCACACACACACACACACACACACACACACACACACACACACACACACACACACACACACACACACACACACACAAACACACACACACACAGATAATATATATTATATATATAATAGATAGAGACAGAAACAGATAGAGAAAAAAGAAAGAGACACACGCACACACACACACACACAGTAGTCAGTCTTTATGCATAATTACCAATAATTAAAGAACTGCCACATTTTTGGGTAAATCGTCTCAGCGTCGCTTCCAAACGCCGTATTATTTTCTTATGTAAAAAGACAGAGTGAGTTCAGAAGAAAGGGGCGTGACTTACACATGCTGAACGGAGGAAAATGTATCTTCCCACTTCACCGTCCAATCGTTGACAAGGTCTTGATTATATTATTATTGACAGCCGATTGGCAGTTTTCTAGGCGGGGTTATTATCTGAGGTGTGGTTGGGGCGAAGCTGATTTTCTTCAGTGTTTCATCCCCCTCCCTACTTCCTTGGAGAAAACACGAACGAGCTGCACTGCGATGTGGCTAGCTAAGTTGTGTGCATTTTATGTCCAGGTTGACTCAATGAACGAATCGATAATGCGTCATCATATCTCGAGAAAAAAGCTTTGTCCGTCGGCCGCGCTTCAAAGTAAAAATAGCATTTTCGACAATAAGTAAAATCCCCATGTACCAGCATAGTACGGCCCTTTTTACCGGCTTGATTCCGTCATTCATAGTCTTTCAAGAATCAGGTACTCACGTGAAGGTTGCCAACATCTATAAATATGGTACTATTGACACGATTCGAACTTGACACGCCCAGGTCATCAACCCGCGTCGTTATCCGTTGCAATAAGCCACTTTGCTTTTCATCATGTAAAAACAAAGATAAAACTGACGCATAATAAAAATATTCATTTTTTTTTATTTGCACGAATTCTCGTGGGAAGAATTACCGACGCCATTCATAGCTGAATCGATTTAATACGAATACATCCAACAGACACAAACTACAACCAATTGTTGCAGGAAGAATTTAAAATTCAAATAATTTATACTAAAATGTATTGCATGCGTTTTTGTATCGTTATAAATAGATCAAGTGGTGACGTTAGCATAAAGACAACAAATTTCCAAATGAAAATGCTGAATAATAATATCTCTGATATCAACGTGTTATTGTAAAGGAGAAAAACAAAACAGATTCTAAATAAAAATTAGTTATAAACATTCGTAATATATATAATATATATCATTAGTAAAATGTTCTTCGTGTGAAATTCGAAAACATGCAGTTTCTATGGTCAACAACTGCCACTAGGGAACAGGCGCTGTTTAGGATCGGAGTAATATGAAGAATTTTAACGATTTACGCTTATTAATCAAGTTATAGATATGAATTACACACACACACACACACACACACACACACACACACACACACACACACACACACACACATGAAAATTGGGATTGTCATGTAAATACTGATACTAATATTTTATAGACTTTGATTGTATATTATTATACGATCTGTAATCTGAAAGTATTTCGAAATTTTAGTTATCTGTCTCTCTCTCTCTCATATATCTATATCTATCTATATACCTATCTATCTATCTATCTATCTATCTATCTATCTCTCTATATATATCACTATAAAAGCGGTGGGCGAATGTTTATTTAATAGACATATCAAGTTTACAAGCACCGACCCAATGAGCCAGAACTGCCGACTATCAATACAATGGTTGTAGGTTCCATCTCCGGCTAGGAAAAGGTGCTAGTCTAGCCGCACTAATGAGTTGTGATAGTACTTTATGTGGATATATATATATATATATATATATATATATATATATATATATATATATATATATATATATACTGTTCATACATTTATGTGTATATATATATATATTATATTTAAACATATATTGAATTTAAACATAGATCAAATCAATTTCAAAAAACAATGACAGCTGATATCAAAAAAATAAAAAGAGAAAATGAGACGATTGTTTTCTCAGATAAAACGAAAAATTTATATAAAATGGAAAAGGAACAGAAAAAACAACTTGTACTAAACTCAATTACAGAAAAATACCAGGTAGCAAGAAAAGATACTTATAAATCTATTAACCAAGAGGCTACAGAAGTTGCCACAAAATTAGGTATAGAATACAGAGTAAATAGGTTAGCAAAGAAAAATGTGTTTATAACTTTAAAAGACCACAAGGAAAATTTTAATAATAGGCCAACCTGCAGGTTAATAAACCCGGCTAAAAGCGAAATCGGTCTAGCTAGCAAGTCTATACTTAGAGAAATAGTAAAAGAGATAAAAAGAAAATCAAATCTTAATTTGTGGGCAGACACTAGCGCGGTACTGGACTGGTTTAAAAACATAACTGAACCACACAAATGTAAGTTTACACAACTGGATATCGTCGATTTTTACCCTTCAATCACTAAGGAAATCCTAGAAAAATCGTTGATCTTCGCATCAAAATATAGAAAGATAAGTGAGCTCGATAAGGAAACAATCATGCAAGCTCGACAGACCCTTTTATTTTTTGACGATAAAACGTGGGTCAAAAAATCAAACCCCGAAGACCCCTTTGACGTCGCGATGGGGGCGTATGACAGTGCGGATATCTGCGATCTGGTTGGACTTTTTCTACTGGAGACCATGAAATATAAATTCCCAGATCACTTTTTTGGACTATATAGAGATGATGGACTTTGCCTATCGCGTGACTACAATGGATGTGCACTAGACAGGCTTAGAAAAGACCTAACTGAATTTTTTAAGGAACTAGGCTTTAAAATAATAATACAGACAAATTTAGATAGAGTAGATTTTTTAGATGCCACTCTAGATCTCGAGAAGAAAATACACAAACCCTTTCACAAACTAAATGAAAAACTCATGTATATAAATAAGGGTTCATGCCACCCACCCACAGTGTTTAAAAATATGGTAGCGAACATTAGCCAAAGGATTTCACGGCTTTCTTCGAACGCTGAAGTGTTCGAGAAAGCAGCACCATATTATAATGACGCACTGCATCAAAGTGGGTTCAATGAAAACATAAAATTTCAACAAACCCAGAATAAAGAAAATATAAAACGAAAGAGGAAACGGAAAATAATCTGGTTCTTACCTCCGTTTTCATTGAACACTAAAACTAGAGTAGGGCATTGTTTTCTTAGCCTTCTAGACAAACATTTTCCAAGAACACATAGACTACATAAACTTTTTAATAGAAACACGGTGAAAGTTAGTTACTCGACAGCTCCATCAATAAAGTCGATAATATCCAAAGAACCAAAAAAGATAGATAACGCAGGCTGCTCTTGCAGGACCAAAAATAGCTGTCCATTGGAGGGTAATTGTAAAGCTGAATCCCTTGTCTATGAGGCCACAGTAACGGAACAATCCACAAATATACCGGAAATATATATAGGTATGACAAAAGGCCAATTTAAACAAAGATATTATGCACATATGAGCTCCTTTAGAGCTAAAACAAGGATGAATACAGCATTAGCTACCCGCGTGTGGGAGCTTAAAGAAAAAAATACACCCTTTTCCATAAAATGGAGAAAAATAGAGCATAGACCAGCATACGTCCCGGAATTAAGTCAATGCTCACTCTGTAACGCAGAGAAATACTACATCCTCCGGTCCATTCATGACCCAAAAATAAAATGTTTAAATGTGAGGAGTGAAGCTTTGAAAAGTTGCATACATAGAAGGAAGGGTCTCCTAATAAATTGGATCAATGAAAAGAACAACACTTAGATGTTGTTTTTATATATATATATATAAGGAAAAAAAATTGTAAATACATAAATAATTAGTCGGTAAACTTGGATTTTAATCGCAATTATATTATAGATTTTTAATTAATGTCATATATATATATATATATATATATATATATATATATATATATAAAAATTATATTTTATAAATGTAATTTATAATCTATTTCGAATTTAAAACTACAGAAAAATATAATGTTAATAAACTAGGGAAATCACTTAGGATAGATAAATACTCACTTCCCCAAACCTTGAAAGATTTGGGTTTTTAAAAAAAAATAATTTTTAAACGTATTTCGAAATTTTTAAACGTGATTCGATATAATTAAAAAAATATTTTTTAAAACTTTAAACGTATTTTTGGAAATTTTTAAATGTTCGATATAATTAAACGAATTTTTAAGTTTTTAACCGATACCAATACAGATTTTGAAGTTTTTATACATAAGGAAAGAGATTTTAAAATTAAATGGGGTTCAAATTAAAATCGATTCATATAAAAAAAACATTTTTTCGAAATTAGATCTTAAATTTAAATAATTCAAAGTTGAAAATTAGGTATTACATTACCCGATATATATATATATATATATATATATATATATATATATATATATATATATATATATATAGATATAGATAGATAATAAAAAATAAAAAAAAAAGGGGGGGATTAAACAAAACGAGATTTGAACGTGGATTCACGAGGTATATATACTTCACACTTCCGGTTATAAGATAGACGAATATTGGCTGAAGAGAGCTCGATAAGGATACCTTAAACGGGCCTTATTATCGGGCTTGAAACCGACGGTACCAATGACCTGTCTCAACTAACAACTTTCTGTACACAAAATATATATATATATATATATATATATATATATATATATATATATATATTAAAACGTTTGACTCATGTCCAGTAACCTACATCTAAAATTTCAAGTGTTTAGACCCAAAGTTTTGTAGAGTCTGATAAGATCAACTCTTTTAACTTTGACCTCTTGCCAGCCAAATTTTCGCTCCAAAACCGATTAAAAAGCTTGCTGCGTGTCTGAATACCCTTTCTGTAAAATTTCAAATGTTTAGACCCAAAATTGGCTAAATAGTTTTCTAGAGACCGCAAAGGTAAAATCTTTTGAACTTTGACCCCTTAGCAGACAAATATTCGGCCAAAAACCGATAAAAAGGCTTTCTCTATGTCTGAATACACTATGTAAAATTTCAAATGTTTAGACACAAAATTGACTGAGTAATTTGGAAGAGACCGCAAAGGTCAATGTTTTAAAACTTTGACCACAATTTTGACCGCTTAACATTTATTGTTTTGGGCTCAAATCAAATTAAAATGTTTGATCCATGTCCAAGTAATCCACATCTAAAAATTTCAAGTGTTTAGAATCAAAATTGGCAAAAGACTTTGGTAGAGTTTTTAAAGGTCAAATCGTTGAACTTTGACACCTTGACAGCCAAATTTCTGGCCGAAAACCGATTAAAAAGATTTTCCCAAACGTCAAACCACTTATGTCATATAGACTGAAAATTTGCAGAGTAGTTTAATAAGGAAATGTACACACACAGAAATACGCACAGACAATTTCACTTTTATATATATATTAGCAGTTCCGTCCGGCTTTGCTCGGGCCATAAGTACTTTTCATAACTATGTGCATATGTATATATTAAATAGTGGGAATATGTACGGTAATACCTTACTATATAATAGGCTTCCTTAACTACCATAGAGAACAGTTTTTTGAACATTGATCCCAATTTTGACCCCTTAACATTTATTTTTTTGGGCTCAAATTAAATTAAAATGTTTGACCCATGCCCAAGTAACCTACACCTAAAATTTCAAGTGTTTAAACCCAAAATTGACGGAGGAGTTTGGTAGATTATGCATAGGTCAACTCTGTAAACTTTGACCTCTTGCCTACCAAATTTTTATCCAAAGGTTCAACAATTTAACCTTTGAGAACTCTGCCAAACTCCTCCGACAATTTTGGGTCTAAACACTTAATTTATAGACATGGGTTCCTTTAGCATGGATCTAACTTAATAACATGATTTGAACGCAAAACAATAAATTTTAAGTGATCATAATAGAGGGCTCAAAGTTAAAAAAATTGACCGCTTTTTGCTTTGCTCAACATACACTTCTAAACACCCGGGCAACGCCGGACTGAAATACTAATATCCATAAAAGTCAAAGTGTCTGTCTGTCTGTCTGTCTGTCTGTCTGTCTGTCTCTGTGTGTCTGTATATCTGTCAGTGTACATTTCCATACCAAATAACTCTGTCAATTTGAAGTCTACAGACTCAAAATTTAATATGCAGGGTATTGAAATTTGGGAAAATCTTTCAAATCCGTTTCTGCCCAGAAATTTTGATGTTAAGGGGTCAAAGTCCAACAATTTGACCTTTGAAAACTCTACCAAACTCCTCCGCCAATTTTGAGTCTAAATAGTTGAAATTTTAAATATCGGTTCCTTGGCCATAGATCTAACTTAATAACTTGATTTGAGCCCAAAACAATAAATGTTAAGGGGTCATAATAGGGGTCAAAGTTAAAAAAATTTGACCTCTGCGGTCTCTATAAAATTGCTCAGACAATTTCTGGTCTAAGCATTTGAAATTTGAAATAAAGGGTATTCAGAGATAGGGCAAGCTTTTTAATCGGTTTGGGTCGAAAATGTAAATAATTTTTTTTGCATTTTTGCCTAAAACTTTCGACAGAGACGACGGATTTTCACAAAATCAGTATCGTTTTGAAGCTTAAGCCTTCAGACGACAAATACCGAAAAATTGGCTAAAACCATTATTATCTCAACTGGGCATTTTTCTACAGGGAGGAGTCGCTTTTTTCACCGATATTTTCGAAAGTCATCACTTCTTTTCGATTGTCTACGTCACTTCCGGTTTGGCGTTGGTTGTAACAGCAAAGCCGTCACATTTTTTTCTCGTTCATTTCCTCCTTCGCTGTACGAGTTCGAGCCTGCCTTCCTACTACCACTTTTCAAATGTCAAATAACGTCATTAAAATATTAGTATGGATATTTATAAGCAAATGTATTCAAGTGAGATTACTCATAGAAATAAACAAGGTTATTAAGAATATTAATAGAACAATACAAGAAGTATAGGATATATTTTGATTAATATTTGAAGAAATACGAAAAAAAGGGAAGGTTGAGGTAGGAGATAATAAGGGGAGAAGGAGACGCAATAGTATTGAGCTCTCTCTTCAGGTTTTTACTAATTACTAGTTTTACCAAATATATATATATATATATATATATATATATATATATTTACCAAATATATATATATATATATATATATATATATATATATATATATATATATATATATATATATATTTGGTAAAACTAGTAATTAGTAAAAACCTGAAGAGAGAGCTCAATACTATTGCGTCTCCTTCTCCCCTTATTATCTCCTACCTCAACCTTCCCTTTTTTTCGTATTTCTTCAAAAACACTTCTTCCTAATACTAACAACCACTTCTGTAAGGTCTGACGAGGTTGTTAGATCGTAAACATGGTCCAACATCTTAAACATATGTAACCATATAACTAGTCATAGCTTGCAGTATCTGCCGGAACAGATACTACACTTTGATCCCGGCCCGAAGGCCAAGAACAACAGGGTATTTATTTGTTCCCCCACCGAGCAAATTAGGCACAAGGCCGATTTTTAATGTGAGGAGTGAAGAGGAAATGGGGACCAACTCCCCGGGGAGTAGGGGAGCTGGATAGTGACAATTGGTATGAAGGGTTGCCTCTACATTGACCAAGGTCTTATATGTGGGGTTTCCCCACATATGGCCTTTGCTTGCAGTATCTGCCAGAACAGATGGTATTTATTTGCTCCCCCGCTGAGCAAATTAGGCACAAGGCCGTTTTTAATGTGAGGTAAAAACCAGCTCCCCTTAAAGTAGGCAAAAAGGGGGCACTCTGGTTACCAAAAATAATAATTGTCCCAGTATAGAGGGTTTCCCCTCCATTGACTGGTGCAAATTATCTTAAGTGCAGCATCTGCCCGAACAGATGGTATTTATTTGCTCCCCCACTGAGCCAATTAGGCACAAGGCCGTTTTTAATGTGAGGTAAAAACCAGCTCCCCTAAAAGTAGTCAAAAAGGGGGCACTCTGGTTACCAAAAATAATAATTGACCCAGTATAGAGGGTTTCCCCTCCATTGACTGGTACAAATTATCTTAAGTGCAGCATCTGCCGGAACAGATGGTATTTATTTGCTCCCCCACTGAGCAAATTAGGCACAAGGCCGTTTTTAATGTGAGGTAAAAACCAGCTCCCCTAAAAGGGGTCACTCTGGTTACCAAAAATAATAATTGTCCCAGTATAGAGGGGTTCCCCTCCATTGACTGGTACAAATTATCTTAAGTGCAGTATCTGCCGGAACAGATGGTATTTATTTGCTCCCCCACCGAGCAAATTAGGCACAAGGCCGATTTTTAATGTGAGGAGTGAAGGGAGGGGAAGGGAAAAAGGGGACCAGCTCCCGAGAGGTGGGAAATGGGAGCTGGTTAAAGGTCAGGCATGTGGGGTTGCCCCCACATCTGGTCTTTGCTAGTCATAGCTAGTCCTAGCTAGTCATAGCTTGCAGCATCTGCCGGAACAGATGGTATTTATTTGCTCCCCCACTGAGCAAATTAGGCACAAGGCCGTTTTTAATGTGAGGTAAAAACCAGCTCCCCTAAAAGGGGTCACTCTGGTTACCAAAAATAATAATTGTCCCAGTATAGAGGGTTTCCCCTCCATTGACTGGTACAAATCATCTTAAGTGCAGTATCTGCCGGAACAGATGGTATTTATTTGCTCCCCCACCGAGCAAATTAGGCACAAGGCCGATTTTTAATGTTAGGAGTGAAGGGAGGGGGAAGGGAAAAAGGGGACCAGCTCCCGAGAGGTGGGAAATGGGAGCTGGTTAAAGGTCAGGCATGTGGGGTTGCCCCCACATCTGGTCTTTGCTAGTCATAGCTAGTCCTAGCTAGTCATAGCTTGCAGCATCTGCCGGAACAGATGGTATTTATTTGCTCCCCCACAGAGCAAATTAGGCACAAGGCCGTTTTTAATGTGAGGTAAAAACCAGCTCCCCTAAAAGTAGGCAAAAAGGGGGCACTCTGGTTACCAAAAATAATAATTGTCCCAGTATAGAGGGTTTCCCCTCCATTGACTGGCACAAACTATCCTAAGTGCAGCATCTGCTGGAACAGATGGTATTTATTTGCTCCCCCACTGAGCAAATTAGGCACAAGACCGTTTTTAATGTGAGGTAAAAACCAGCTCCCCTAAAAGGGGTCACTCTGGTTACCAAAAATAATAATTGTCCCAGTATAGAGGGTTTCCCCTCCATTGACTGGTACAAATTATCTCAAGTGCAGTATCTGCCGGAACAGATGGTATTTATTTGCTCCCCCACCGAGCAAATTAGGCACAAGGCCGATTTTTAATGTGAGGAGTGAAGGGAGGGGAAGGGAAAAAGGGGACCAGCTCCCGAGAGGTGGGAAATGGGAGCTGGTTAAAGGTCAGGCATGTGGGGTTTCCCCCACATTTGGTCTTTGCTAGTCATAGCTAGTCCTAGCTAGTCATAGCTTGCAGTATCTGCCGGAACAGATGGTATTTATTTTCTCCCCCACTGAGCAAATTAGGCACAAGGCCAATTTTTAATGTGAGGAGTGAAGGGAGGGGGAAGGGAAAGGGGGGACCAGCTCCCGAGAGGTGGGAAATGGGAGCTGGTTAAAGGTCAGGCATGTGAGGTTGCCCCCACATCTGGTCTTTGCTAGTCATAGCTAGTCATAGCAGTATCTGCCGGAACAGATGGTATTTATTTGCTCCCCCACAGAGCAAATTAGGCACAAGGCCGTTTTTAATGTGAGGTAAAAACCAGCTCCCCTAAAAGGGGTCACTCTGGTTACCAAAAATAATAATTGTCCCAGTATAGAGGGTTTCCCCTCCATTGACTGGTACAAATTATCTTAAGTGCAGCATCTGCCGGAACAGATGGTGTTTATTTGCTCCCCCACTGAGCAAATTAGGCACAAGGCCGTTTTTAATGTGAGGTAAAAACCAGCTCCCCTAAAAGGGGTCACTCTGGTTACCAAAAATAATAATTGTCCCAGTATAGAGGGCTTCCCCTCCACTGACTGGTATAAACCATCTTAAGTGCAGTATCTGTCGGAACAGATGGTATTTATTTGCTCCCCCACAGAGCAAATTAGGCACAAGGCCGTTTTTAATGTGAGGTAAAAACCAGCTCCCCTAAAAGTAGGCAAAAAGGGGGCACTCTGGTTACCAAAAATAATAATTGTCCCAGTATAGAGGGTTTCCCCTCCATTGACTGGTACAAATCATCTTAAGTGCAGTATCTGCCGGAACAGATGGTGTTTATTTGCTCCCCCACCGAGCAAATTAGGCACAAGGCCGATTTTTAATGTGAGGAGTGAAGGGAGGGGGAAGGGAAAAAGGGGACCAGCTCCCGAGAGATGGGAAATGGGAGCTGGTTAATGGTCAGGCATGTGGGGTTGCCCCCACATCTGGTCTTTGCTAGTCATAGCTAGTCATAGCTTGCAGCATCTGCCGGAACAGATGGTGTTTATTTGCTCCCCCACTGAGCAAATTAGGCACAAGGCCGTTTTTAATGTGAGGTAAAAACCAGCTCCCCTAAAAGTAGGCAAAAAGGGGGGCACTCTGGTTACCAAAAATAATAATTGTCCCAGTATAGAGGGTTTCCCCTCCATTGACTGGTACAAATTATCTTAAGTGCAGTATCTGCCGGAACAGATGGTGTTTATTTGCTCCCCCACTGAGCAAATTAGGCACAAGGCCGTTTTTAATGTGAGGTAAAAACCAGCTCCCCTAAAAGGGGTCACTCTGGTTACCAAAAATAATAATTGTCCCAGTATAGAGGGTTTTTATTTAAATGCTGCCCACATCAGCATTATGTGGCACAAGGCCGGAAAGTGGGAACCCCGCAGGCTCCCCTAAAGGAGGGGCATTCCTGCAATTTTAAAAATTGCCTGAGTAACCCCGTCGGCATTCCCCGGTCGGGGCGCCTCAGGCAGCAAGCAATAAACTTGCCCCACCGGAAAGCCCGGTGGCAAGGCCTGGGAGGGTGGACCTCCTAGGTATTACCCAGGCGGTTCCCAGTATAGAGGGTTTCCCCTCCATTGACTGGTACAAATTATCTTAAGTGCAGCATCTGCCGGAAAGATGCTACACTTTGATCTTGTCCCGAAGGCCAAGCATAACAGAAAAAGACAAGCCTCTTTTCTATTTATTTAGAAAGAAAATGCAATTTTCTTATAATTTTTGTTCTGAACTTGCATTCAATAGCAAAAGATCTAGCTAATTTGCATATTCTTTTAAACATTCATTTTAATTAATTCCCTATTAGTTTTTTCTGTTTTCTTATGGGCTGATCATCAAATTAATTATTACGTGTAATTATATTCATGCAGATATTCTACATGATTTATACTTGCATAATATTTATGTAAAAATTTACAGTAAATACAGAATTGTTTCCATGTATATTTATGTATACGTATATATTTTTGTTTCCATCTATCTATCTATCTATCTATCTATCTATCTATCTATCTATCTATCTATCCATCTATCTATCTATCTATCTATCTATCTATCTATAAAAGTGAACGCGTCTGTGTATCTGTGTATCTGTGTGTCTGTGTACATTTCCTTACGCAATAACTCTGTCAATTTTAAGTCTACAGACTCGAAATTTGATATACAGGGCACTGAGATTTGGGAAAATCGATGTGGTCGGTTTTTGGCCCCAAATTTGGCGATTAGGGGACAAAGTTCAACGATTTGACCTTTGAGAACTCTACCAAATTCCTCCGAAAATTTTGGGTCTACGCACTTGAAATTTTAGATATAGGTTCATTGGACATGGATCTAACTTATTAACTTGATTTGAGCCCAAAACAATAAATTTTAAGGGGTCATAATAGGGGTCAAAGTTAAAAAAAATTGACCTCTGCGGTCTCTTCCAAATTACTCAGACAATTTCTGGTCTAAATATTTGAAATTTGACATAAAGGTATTCAGAGATACGGCAATTTTTTTCATTAGTTTGGGTCGAAAATTTTTAGTTACCAATATATAAATGTATGCATGTATGTATGTTTGCATGTCTGCCTTTAACTTTTAATAGAGGCGACGGATTTTACCAGGATCAGTATCGTTTTAAAGTTCGATTTTTCATACGACAAATATCGAAAAATTGACTAAAAACATTAATATCTTCCCCTTCAACTAGGCACTTTTCTACAGGGGGGGGGGTCACTTTTTTTCGCCGATACTTTTGAAAGTTATCCTCTGCTTTAGATTGTCTAGCCTTAATTTAAAAAAATGTCGCTTCCGGTTTGGCGGTGGTTGTAACAGCATAAACATTAGGTTTTACCCCGTTCTAATCCTCCTTTGTGGTACGGCCTGCCTTCCCACTACCACTTTTTTTTTTGCTCAACATATACATCCAAATACCCGGGCAACGCCGGGCTGAAATGCTAGTATATCTATAAAAGTGAACCTGTGTGTGTGTGTGTGTGTGTGTTTTTCCCTACGCAATAACTCTCTCAATTTTTAATCAAAAACTCGAAATTTGATATACGGGGTACTGAGATTTGGGAAAATCTATGTGGTCGGTTTTCGGCCAGAAATTTGGCTGTTAAGGGGTGAAAGTTCAACGATTTAACCTTTGAGAACTCTACCAAACTCATCCAACAATTTTGGGTCTAAACAATTGAAATTTTAGATATCGGTTCCTTGGACATGGGTCTAACTTAATAACTTGATTTGAGCCCCAAACAATAAATGTTAAGGGGTCATAATAGGGTAAAAGTAAAAAAAAAATTTATTTTTTATTTTTTGCTCAGCATACACCTCCAAACACCCGGGCAACGCCGAGCACTCATGCTAGTATATATATATATATATATATATATATATATATATATCGAGAAGTTAGACACAAGGTAGATATGTACACATATATAAATTACCTACACACATATATAAACACATATATATCTCACACTTATACACAAAATCTACACATATATGAACTACCGATAGATATATATAACTTCAAATATATATATATATATATATATATATATATATATATATATATATATATATATATACATACATTTCTTTAACAAAAAAATTATATTGTAGCTGAATAGTGTACAACTAGAGCTCTTCATTTAACATCATATAAACATTAGTTGTTCATTGAAACATATTTAACTGAAATATGTTTTTGAAGAAAATATGAAATGTTTCTCTGAATGACTAAGGTTTACACCATTGTTTACACCATTGTGCAACCGAACTCAAAAAAAGAATGTCCAAATTACTTTGCAAGAAATGTACAAGGGATCGCATTTAAAGGAACGGTTAGAATCTTAAAAGGAACCCTATTGGAATGTGTGATTGAAGGTGAATGTCTGGCATCTCGTAGGATGCCCCATCCCTATCTAGAAGAAAAGGATAAGCTTTTACACACACACACACACACATATATATATATATATATATATATATATATATATATATATATATATATATATATATGTTTTACTTTTTTATTACCGTTTTATCTGTTCGGTTACATATGTTTCAGATGTTGGACCATGTTTACGATCCAACAGCCTCGTTAGACCTTACTTCTGTAAGGTCTGACGAGGCTGTTGGATCTTAAACACATATCTGCTCTGCAATAGTATTGAGCACTCTCTTCAGGTTTTTACTAATTACCAGTTTTACCATATATATATATATATATATATATATATATATATATATATATATATATATATATATGTGTGTGTGTATGTGTGTGTGTGTGTGTGTGTGTGTGTGTGGATATATATAGGCATGTGCGGGCGTGTGTATATATATATTCTTATTTTTATTATAAAAATATTTTTTAAATTATGAAAAAATTCTAGAAGATGAAAAATTATAAAATACCTAAAAATTAATAAAAAACTTAATATTTATTGAAAAGATATAGTTACACACACAGACACAGACACAGACACACAGACACAGACACACACACACATATATATGCCCTCCTGCGTGTGTACGAATTAAAAATTTTATTTTTTTTATTCAGAAATTAAATCACTATTCGTTTGTGACTAAAGATTCCACTAGGCGAGCGAGGCGGATAAAATAAATTATTAAATATAATTGAAATATTGGTTTATGTTTTTATAGTTGACTCGCTCTCGCTCAACCGCCTATCTCATTATATATATATATATATATATATATATATATATATATATATATGTATATATATATATATATATATGTATATATATATATATATATATGTATGTATGTAGAGAGAGAGAGTGAGAGAGAGAGAGAGAGAGAGAGAGAGAGAATTTTAATCCACTATTTCAGATTTCAGTTAAATGCAACATTGAAATTTATTTAATATCAAATTAAATTGAGAATGGATATTTTTTTTACTCCTAACAAGAGATATCGGCACTTGGACGTAAGGGACTTGTGTATGAGACGATGCCTAGGAAAGATTAACAAGATGTTGGTTTACGTTACATTACAACTTCTGCATATAGCGAGGGAAGCAGGTAGCAGGAAGGGAATTCCAAATTTCGGGGACAGCAACTATTAGAGTAGAAAGCATTTGGGGACCTCAACAGTGCAGGGGTGAGATTTTGTTGCTAAACGGGTTTGTTGGGGATACGTACGTCGAAGGGGCACAAGTGCAATGAGCTCATCAGAACACATTCCATTAAAATATTTTTAAAACAGGCACAGAGATGCACCATTGCAGCGATGGGACAGGGGCTGGAGCTTAGTTGACAAAGTGGAACCGATTAGATTATGAAAAGTTTTGGGACCCCATCCAAGAGGTAGAGGCTAGTGGTAAATGCAATAACCCAGATGTTGCAACAATACTCCATGTATGAGCGCCTTATAGAGGTACAGGATACTCTCAGGTGTGAGTAGTCTTCTAGTCTTTAGAGGAAGCTCACCTTATTTGCAGCAGCCTTCACAATGTCCTCGATGTATTTGTTCCAGTTCATATTGCCAGAAAATGTTAGGCCGAGGAGTTTGAAGGAAGGATTCTCGGGTATTTGTCATGGATATCGGTGATTGCAGATGTGTCTTGTAATTGTGAAAGGAGAGCAGATTAGTCTTAAAGATTACCATCCATTTGCGGCCCAACATGGTTTGGAGGTCATTTTCTAACGATTCTGCAATTGTCTTAGGTTTATGTATATCTATTCTTCCCTCATGCATGTTAAAGAGCATTGTATCATCAGCAAATATACCCATCTCGGACACAATATTATCAGGAATAATAATAGTCCAAGGATCGACCTCTAAGGCACACCCGCATTAATGTTATACTGCTTGGATTTACATCCATCAATGACAATCTGGATAGTCCTATTGTCTAAGATGGATCTAATTATATTTAGTATACGCCCAGTTATACCGTACGTTTTAATTTTGATTGGCAGCCCTTCGTGCCAGACTTTGTTAAAAACCTTGGATATATCAAAGGCTACAGCCTTGGCTTCACCCGTCTTATCCAGTGCATGATATATGCGTTCAGAGATGACTGTTAAAATACCTGTAGTAGAACGATATTGCCTAAATCCGTAGTTAGTGAGAGAGATTTGCTTCTGCGAGGTAGTGGACTAGTTCTTGATTAATTAATTATTAAACGACATATTCACGAATGTAAAGTACGATGTGCATAAAGTACAAAGTAGATGTTTATGGAAACAGGATTACAAAGTAAACACATATCAAGTAATACGTTTAATTTTTATCAACTTTTGCTTTCTGACATCTCAGATTAGATTAGATTTAGATTTGAAAATGCTAAAAAACGCCGGAAATTTGTATGTGATACACGGATAATTACAAGTTAGAAAAGCATTTCTTGCAAGACATATAACTGGTTTAACAAAATGTTTTTTTTTTATGAACTTTAAAAATTAGATACAAGATTTAATTTAAAATTCGTCAATTTTTAAATTGCACTTGACAAAGCAAAATCTAAAAATTAATTTAAATTGAATCTAAAAATTACCCTGATTTATTTTATATTTTGTACAATTTATTGCACTTGAAAAACTAAATTCATTTATTATTTAGCATTACTTGCTAAGTAATAGAGAATTTAGTTGTTTTTTTTTATATTATTTTATGTAATAATAAAGTTTTTAATATATGTAATACTATTTTTATCTATAATAATTGAGTTTTTATTATTATATATAATAATTTAATTTTTTATTTGCCAGTGGGTGGGGGAGGGAGTTGAAAATATAAAACTTAATACAACGGTTGCGGTGTTGCCCAGTTGTAAAAAAAATTGTTACAGCGTTGTGGGGGAGCGTAAATCGTAAAATCGGCTTAAATATGACAAATTGTGACAGCGGGATGAGGTTTGGGAAAAAATGTGACAACGGAGCGGGGGGGGGGGCGGCGTTGCTTGGTCGAAAAAAATTGTGACAGTTGGGGAGCGAATAGGGTAAAAAATTGTGACAATGCGTACGAGATGCGGGGTGCCCAGTCGTAAAAAAAAAAAAAAAAAAAAAAAAAAAAAATGAATTTGGGTGGTATCAGCCAAGAGCGAAACAGAAAGCAAAATTTTGTAAGCAAAAAAAAAAAAAAAAAAAAAAAAAGTCGTCGCTTGTCGGGCGCGAACTAGCAAATTATAACACCGTACGCGAACACCCTATCCAGCAGTAACAATGCGGACCAGGAGTAAATTTATCTATTTACAAATAAAGTTAGAAACTCGCATTTGCGCACGCATGTTTAAGATTCAGCGTCGTAGTAAAGACTTTTATATGACCTTATGTGACCCTCCCTTTAGATAATACGACATTTCTGCATGAAATAATTTACCATTTTTCTAATTTTTCGATATTTTTTGTCCGAGAGATCATTTTTTCTTATGATACTATGTCCATACTACAACGATACGGATGACGAAAATTTTAGCGGACATACAAACACTCATAGACACACGTTTGGGATTTATATAATTAATTAAGGAGGGTTGAGGGTAGGGCGCCTGGCGTTGCCCAAGCGTAAAAAATAAAGTTGTAACAACGGAGGCGGGGTATGAGGGCGAAGTTGCCCGGTCGTAAAAAAAATGTGACAACGAGAGCGGGGGTGAGGGGTTGAGGCTGGGATAACGAAATACCAAAGTTTTATGTACATGAAAAAGAAACAAATCTTAGGAAGATCTCTAACATTCCAGTAATTATAGAAGCAACCAAACGCACGAGAAATAATTATATGGCAAATATACCCGGTGAACCAAGGGCAAGAGAGATTCAAACAATTGCACTTAAAGAGACGATTAGATCTATTGATTGGAATATATGAGATAGCTGGTGAATGTCTAGTATCCGATAGGATACGCCATCCCCAGCTAGAACACAATGATAAGTGAATTAAAAAAGAATAAGGCAGAGTTTAAATAGACGCATCTCATTTAGATGCGTCCACAAACTTAGAGGATTTACGAATTGGTCTTTCACGCTTAAGTTTAAGACTACATCTTCATCGTTGAACGCGCTAATTGAATGTGCACATATTAAGAATGAATTCGTTATTGCTTTTTTTTTTTTTTTACTAATAACATTGTTCTTAAATTGGGTATTTAGCAACTATATATAGTTTATTCGACATCAAACACTATGCAAAGATTAAGCAGTTAAAAGCAAAGAGAAGAAATTACATGCCACTGGTAGCTGATTTCTAACAAAACAATATCATGTTTTCATTAAGTATTAACGCAATCAAACTTATCTGCAAGGAACAGATTTTGTTAGTTTGAATTCATTCCTTTTAGACGTCGGCTATCGAATTCGCTCTAATGCTACACTGGAACATTATATTGATTGAATAATCAATAACACGAACAATTTCATTGACTTTTTTTTTACCAGGCATAACACCAACAGTCCCCATTAATAGCAATATTAATGCCCCCTCTCAGATGTAAAGGTTCAACAATCGTTTATGAAACGTATTTCCCTTCATTTTACGCACCTTTTCTGGCATAATAAGCCTTTAATATTTAATTGCTGACAGGGTTACTGACACGAAAAGTTTGAAGAAATATTTGAAATGTTAGGTAAGAGTTTATATTTGTATGTAAAAGATTCATTTCTAAAATAATTAACCTTTCATTATGAGCTTTAGAAAACAGCTAGTAGACGTAAGTGGTCTAAGTGTGGACTATGTTTTGTTCAAAGTGAGTCAAAAGTGTGTGGAATCCCGTATGAAAATTTGGATAAATCCATTTTTTTGTGATATTTTGACAATAGAGGTTAGGCAGAAGTTAATAAATAATTCCTAAATTTCAATTTGGGTATTTAAACGGATTTTCTGAAGGGCCTAAAATAGACACAATCTCCCATTTGAAAAATCAAATATATCAAATTTGAATTGAATTCGATCTATAGTTATATACACCAATTAAAAATAATTCTCCGAATTTAAATTAATTTGTAAATTTTTAGACATTTTCTAGAATGAATATTATTCAATGCAATTTGGTCAAAATTAGAATAAGGATATTAGACATAAGTTCAGTATAATTAGATCTTGATTTTGATCCTCATTAGTGCAAACTGTTCTGTTCGTAGAATTAATTTTACTCGTATGTATTCTGGTGATTAAAAATTATATATATATATATATATATATATATATATATATATATATATATAGATAGATAGATAGATATTATTGAAAACAGTGTTAATATAATAAAGGATATTGTAATTAAGAGATGAGTGGAATACTCTGTAAAGTTTCTATTAAAATCAATGAGTGGCTCTACAGCTGTCTCTGGGAATTTCACACAAGCCAAATGCAGAGTTTAAATGGTCGCATCTCATTTCGATGGCAATCAATCTGACGATACAGAAGTTGACTTGACAGTACCAGTCTACCGTTTTTTTTTTTGGGGGGGGGGAACGTATGAAATATTGTCATGTTCGCTATTTAGAGATTTATCATCACAGGCATTATCCCCTCTTTCTAAGAAGGTTTGGTTTAATGCCAATCGCTTAAAGCGACTCTAGAAAGGGATGCCAACTTTTGTATCCAGCAGAGAGCCCTATTGAGGGAACCGGCTTTACCCATCTTCCAGCAGAAACAAATATAATCAATCCCAAACCGATGGTAACATAGCCATGTAAAAAACTAAGAATTCTAATATTTATGAAATTCTCAAAAACAAGCAAAAAAAAAAAAATAAAAATAACAAACAAAACAAAACAAAAAACAAAAACAAAAAACAAACAAACAAATAAAACAAAAACAAATCTATCAATATAAGCACATTGTATACGATTTGATAATCGGCTGGGTGCGAAATTGCTAGTTACCACGAAAATGTTAATCTTACAATTTTTTTTTTATTTGGGGCAAATATTTAACGATTATACATTCTTTCTTAAAAAATTCAGAAAATTCGCCCGTATTTGCACAAATATCCATATAAATTACCCCTCGAGCCATTCTAGTAATAGAAAAATTCCACCCCTTCACTATAAAGCTCCTAGATGTTGAATGGTTTTCTACTCCAACAGTTTATTTCCTCAGGTCATTAGTCTTTGGAATTCCATATTTAGATGTAATAGGAACAAATATCATGTTGCCCAATTCCCAACCCAGGTTGTTCTCTATAAATATGGCCATATCACAGCAGCTTTTATGCTTATTTGAGATGAACATAAGTAAAAACAAATCTTGGAAATTAATATAAAAAAATCATATAAAAAATAATATAAAAAGTAATATTAAAAATCATATAAATATTAATATAAAAAGTAATATAAAAAATCATATAAAAAGTCATATAAAAATATAAAATAAATATTTTTGAGTTTCTCTTTAGAAATGTGGAACGTATTAACTGCAGATGGAATTTGAAGCCAGTATCAAAAACGAACGTTTATTTATTCATATAGTCATTTCCTCTGCGCATTTCCTCTCAAAGAAACAAGTTTTTCTAGATCTGATTTCAGTAAATTATGTTAAAAACTTAAATTTAACTAATGGTCCTCTTATTATTCGCGGTTCCATATTTTGGTGGACACACCCCGTAATTTACTTAATATACCCACAAAGCGCTCAGAATACTAAATACTGGTTTGTTCGCCTGTTTCACATTTTTCAAATAATCGAATGTTTTCGATGTCAGATTTCAATGTTGTACATGTATTTCACTGGAATGTTTCAGGTTTAGAGATATAAACTAATATATATATATATATATATATATATTAGTTTATATATATATATATATATATATATATATATATATATATACTAGCAGGGAGACCCGACGTTATCTAGGATTAAATGAGGATCTGCATTCAGAAATCCATAGAAAGTAATTGTTCAATTATATATAAGAAAGAAGGAGCGAAGTCTCACTCTCTAATATTTTTATTGTCATTGAAATCAATCAAATGTCCCATTTTATACTCAAATCGAATTATCCCCAACGGGTACGGGGAGGAAACTTCCCATGCCTTCCCACACTGACTTCGTCCACAATACCTTATAGTCTATATTGCAATCTATAGAACCTATGCCATCCACATCTTGGATGTTTTGAAACTTTCGGACTTTTGTCCTCTTAAGCTTTTGATATATGATTTTATGATTATTATTAAATTTTATGATTATTATTAAATTTTATGATTATTATTAAATTTTATGATCATTATTAAATTTTATGATTATTATTGAATTTTATGATTATTATTAAATTTTATGATTATTATTAAATTTTATGATTATTATTAAATTTTATGATCATTATTAAATTTTATGATTATTATTAAATTTTATGATTATTATTGAATTTTATGATTATTATTAAATTTTATGATTATTATTAAATTTTATGATTATTATTAAATTTTATGATTATTATCAAATTTTATGATCATTATTAAATTTTATGATTATTATTAAATTTTATGATTATTATTAAATTTTATGATCATTATTAAATTTTATGATTATTATTAAATTTTATGATTATTATTGAATTTTATGATTATTATTGAATTTTATGATTATTATTAAATTTTATGCTTATTATTAAATTTTATGATTATTATTAAATTTTATGATCATTATTAAATTTTATGATTATTATCAAATTTTATGATCATTATTAAATTTTATGATTATTATTAAATTTTATGATTATTATTAAATTTAAATTTTATGATTATTATTAAATTTTATGATTATTATTGAATTTTATGATTATTATTGAATTTTATGATTATTATTAAATTTTATGCTTATTATTAAATTTTATGATTATTATTAAATTTTATGATTATTATTGAATTTTATGATTATTATTGAATTTTATGATTATTATTAAATTTTATGCTTATTATTAAATTTTATGATTATTATTAAATTTTATGATTATTATCAAATTTTATGATCATTATTAAATTTTATGATTATTATTAAATTTTATGATTATTATTAAATTTAAATTTTATGATTATTATTAAATTTTATGATTATTATTAAATTTTATGATTATTATTAAATTTTGTGATTATTATTAAATTTTATGATTATTATTAAATTTTATGATTATTATTAAATTTTATGATTATTATAAAAATTTATGATTATTATTAAATTTTATGATTATTATTAAATTTTATGATTATTATAAAAATTTATGATTATTATTAAATTTTATGATTATTATTAAATTTTATGATTATTATTAAATTTTATGATTATTATAAAAATTTATGATTATTATTAAATTTTATGATTATTATTAAATTTTATGATTATTATAAAAATTTATGATTATTATTAAATTTTATGATTATTATTAAATTTTATGATTATTATTAAATTTTATGATTATTATAAAAATTTATGATTATTATTAAATTTTATGATTATTATAAAAATTTATGATTATTATTAAATTTTATGATTATTATTAAATTTTATGATTATTATTAAATTTTATGATTATTATTAAATTTTATGATTATTATTAAATTTTATGATTATTATAAAAATTTATGATTATTATTAAATTTTATGATTATTATTAAATTTTATGATTATTATTAAATTTTATGATTATTATTAAATTTTGGGCTTTTGTTCTTATCTTGTCTTTTGTTTATTGTCTAATTGTTTTTTTTTGTTTTCAAATTTAACATTTTTATTCTCATCTTATTAACTTTCGAACTGTTGTCACCGCCTGTTCTTTATACTTCCGATTATTGACCGCAGTTTTGGTTCTTATGTATCGAACAATTAATCTCATCTTAGTTGTTACGTTTCAAACTGTTGACCACATTTTGGTTGCAGTTATGTGCTGAATTTTTGGATTCGATTTAGTTGTTCGAAAGAAACCAAAGTACGATTGTAGAAATATTATGAGCATAATTACAACTAAAGTGAAGACAAAAGTCCGAAACAATGTAAATAACATCGCTATTTATACATAAGCAGCATTCAAACAACTTGATAAGTCCCAGTTTTTATTATCTATAGCTTCTGATAACCTTGTGTCATCTCTCATTGAAATAAGTGATTTAAACGGAGAGTCTATGCGTATGCACCCCTTAGTCCGCAATACAAATCAATTCACTTTCCATCTGGTTCCTATTCTTGTGTTACTATTTTTCATTCTCGTGACCGAAATGTACCCTTCACTCGTCTGAAAAGCATCTCGTTTGTAAAAGTGCCGACTTCTCATCTTATGAGTCGCAGCTCAAGAAACGCAAATGATAGAATTTCACGATTTTCACAAACGTTATCGTATTTCATTTTTCTCCCCCCACCTTTCTTTATTCTGCTACTCTTTTGGCCACATCAAAAGAATTCCGTTTATACTGATTACATAAGTGAACTGAAACGCTTGAACCTCCTTAGTGAAAAAAAAAAGTATATCAGTAAAAGTTCCGGTTTAAGAGAGACTGCAATCCATACAGAAGTTTAAACGATCAGTCTATTTAACGTTATCTAGGATTAAACTCACACCTCCACTCACTCCACCACCTTCCTTCTCTCTCCTCTCTATATAACTATTTCTATTTATATAAAGATAGGTATGTTTATTCCATAACTTTATATGTTTCTATTTTTGTATGTGCAAAATTTACTTCCACACTAATTAACCGATTATTATGAATTTTGGGGTACAACTGCTTGGCGTAAACAATATGAACTATATTTAGTTTAATTTAGATTTTGGATGTGGAACTCCATTCGTGAAAATTCAGATATATCTGATCATCGTGAAATTTTGACAATAAGTATTAGACATCAATTTCTAAATATTCTTCAAGTTTCAATTTCTGTAGAGTATTTTAAAGAATTTTTAATTAAATTTTAATTACAGACATAAAAACTTAAAATATTTCCGATTTGCATTAAATTTGATCCATCATCATTACACATCAATTAAGCATTATTTCACGAATTTAATTTCTTCTTAATAACCTTAATCCCTTAATCTTCTTAATAGCCTTAAATTTTAGACATTTCTCGAGTCAAATTCATGTAGTAAATTTCGATCAACATTATAATGAGGATATCTTGATTTTGATATGCGTAAAGAGACATAAGAGTGGTGACAAAATTATTTGAAGAATAAATTTTATCGGTTCTAAGAGCATAATTTCCTAATACTAGCTGGACTCCCGGCGTTGCCTGGTCGTAGAATACGCTTAAATATGATATTTTAATTTATGCAGATTGCCTATGTATTATTATAGAATAAATCATCTATTGAATAATATATATTAAATATAAAAATAAGATTAAATAATATTGATAATGTCGTTCATCAAATTTCGTCTGTGTTTGTTTGCAATATCACGTCAGCTGATATTTGGTTTTGACGATCTTAAAAATAGTCTTTCTTCCCTTATAGATAAAAAGAAGAATGTTTTACGTTACACCGGTCAAAGTTACACTGATGGTACGTAAAATATTCTCCCTGCAGAATTCTTTTTTTTTTTTAATCTATAAGAGAGGAAAGACTAATTTTAAGATCGGATATTTTCGATTTTCGATACTTATCGGATGAATTTCTATACAGAACATATCTAAGACCACTGCCAGAAAATATAAATTACCTCAGCCGTTTCGAAACCTATGAGGTAAGAACTCACCCACATACATCAAGTAACTTTTATATATATATATATATATATATATATATATATATATATATATATATATATATATATATATATATATATATATATATACATATGTTGCAATCATGAAGGGAAGACTTTTATTGTTCATGATTAAAAGTAAATCACGTAAAACACGTTTAAAAAAAATGAAAAAAATGGGATTTAGGAGAGGAAAAGAAAATAATGGGGGAGGGGGGAGTCAGCTGATTGGTTTCGTCCTCGCTTTTCCAAAGCCAAATCGAGGGATTTACGATTAAAAAATAAAAAAAAATAATGTAACTTATTAAAATTAAGCTGCGTTGCCATATATTTACGGATAAAAAAAACAAACAAACAAACAAAACAAAGACATAAACAAAAAACAAAACAAAAAAAACTAGAGAATCAATTAAAATAAAGCATCATTATTGTTGTGGAGACGCCCACTAATTAGCATACGTGAGTGAACAAGATATAGATAAAGGTATCAAGTCAGCAAGACCAGAGAGCTGTGTTCGAACACCGGATAGGCAATGCCTGTGCCGGTTGCTCCATGAAAGACTTTAACACGCCCTCTGCCGGACAATCTTCCAACTGCAGTACAACTGCACCTTTGTAAATATGTATTATTTTTTCGTCTTAATATATTTGTTTTACCTTTACTTTCTGCGTTCGTGTTGTTATTGATACAGACACAACAATTATATTATTCTTGAAGATCCTAGAGGTTAATCATGTCCAAACCCAAGAGACATTCTCTCTGTTTGCCTTCTCAATCGGACGTGAATAGTCTCCAAGATCTTAAGATGGAATGTGGAGTGAGCATGAATAGAGTATGAATATGGAGTGAGCATGACTCAGAATTGAAAATAAGTCACTGCTGGAGTTCGCTGCACATGACGGGTTTTAAAGGAGATCATCAGTTATTGAAGACTCATATAAATTGGTAAGAACGTCCGTTGCTCGATATGTCCTATTTCTGATTTTGCTGGATACGTGCTATTTGACTCTGCCATTCAATCTTAACATCGTTCGACCAACGTAGCTGGTACCGCAACTGCACTTAAAATTGTCAATTACATTATTATTATTATGAGGGGGGGGCACAACGTACTTGCATTATAATTATGATGGAGGGTACAACGTACTTTTGAAAAAATAATTTTTAAGTAGGACTTTCAAAATAATGAAATGAAAACAAATAGATAAATAAAATAAATAAAAAATAGCAGTAATTAAGTAAATAGAATTAAATATTAAGTTAGTCAGGTTATAAATATATAATAGCTCAAATTGAAATAAAAATTAAAAATTCCTTTTTAATATTAATGGAAATAAATTTAAAACAAATAAAATTAAAATGAAATTGAACAAAATATATAAATATATTCATGAATATATGAAAAATTGAAGTAAAATATATGCCAATAATGATCAAAACTAAATAATCTTAATACAAAATTGCAGCTTTAACAATATTGAATAATTTATTATTACTGTTGATTTTACGGATAAATTTAAAATAAATTAAGTATGGGATCTAATTTTAATATATTAAAGATACAAAAAAAAAAAAAAGAGTTGGGATATATTTGAATTCAATAAATTAAATTAGCGGAAATATAATTATGGAAGGGAAACAAATAGACATACCAGCTAATTGTTGATTTAAAAATTATAATTCAATTCAATATATTAATAGATAAAACTTATAAGTATAGATTAATTTACATTGAAATATTTTTAAAGATTAATATTTAATTAAATAAATTATTTAAATAAACAATATAATCAATAAAATTACAAATTTAATTAATGAACAAATAATACAAAATAAAGAACAATAACACTAGATAAATACATAATTTATTAATACGATAAATCTTTTTAAAATCTTCGAGGCTCTCATCACTATTGCGAAATTTTTTGAAACATCGTTGTGACACACGTTCGTTAGTGGTCCCTAGGCCAAACATATCATTGATATCACGAGATGTCTCAGCAGTTTTTCGGCCTAGTTTGAACTGGAACAAGAAAATCGTGCGGATTTGAATTTTGTCCATACTGTCGAAAAGCCTGCAAAAATAATTGAGAACGGTAACGAATAACACGATTCAATAGTACGAAAAACACGTCTCAAAATGGCTATATATAAAGCAAAGCATTAATTCAGAAATCGTATATAAAAGTAAGATATGTGAGAAAACAATATTGTTTTTGCACCAACCTAATATAATTTACTCACACCCTTCAATTCGTTACATCCTTTTAATTGTAAAGGAATATAAAGAAATCTTCTAAAAATAAAAGTTTTTGAAATCTGAAAATATATATAGCACAAAATTTAAAATAGCAGTAATAAAATTAAGTGAGAGGATATTCAACTTTTTGGGTTTTTAATTGTCGAGAAAATCCCGAGTTCTAAAAGGAAATAAATATAAATGATATTTTTGTTTATAAATATTTAATTTATCTTATATTCATGCTGAAAAAATACTTTTAATCGCTACACCGACTCTACATTAAATGTTTGATATTGTGAAATAAATTGCCTTTTACAATGTGTACTGTCGTGTTACTTGTAGCAAGATGGCTGACTGATTACTCAAATTAACTGATACTTTGCCAGTCAAAGAAGCAAATTAGATTAGAATAAAAAGAAGGGAGCAGTAACCTTCCATTGTAATCAGTATGTGGCACAGATCGTATGATTCCAGTCACTATGTATTAGTGAAAAAAACCCAGCAACCTTTGATTAATTAAGAATCCAACAACGCAAAATAAGTACATTTCTTGCTTCCACTAATTTAAATAAAAAATATGAAAACAAATATGAGAAAAGTTGTATATATCCGGCGAGGTTTAAAACGCCAAATAAATTTTAAATTTATTTTTTTAACAAGATATAAAAAAAACCCAATTTGATTAAATAGATATAAAAAACAATTTGATTAAATAGATATAAAAACAATTTGATTAACATTTACGTATGTGGAGACTTCAATGTTCACAATGTGGAATGGTTGACCCACTCAAACAAGACCGATGTTGAGGGGAGATTTTGTCATGATTTCTCCATTGCTTATGACCTCACTCAGATTGTTCACGAATCCACCCGTGTGCCCGACAATGACGGCCAGTATGCAAGTCTCCTAGACCTTTTTCTCACAACTTGCCCTGAACTATGTTCAGTTTCCGTTCTGTCTCCTCTTGGATCTTCCGACCACTCAGTTGTATCAATTAAGATAAAAATGAAATGTAATAAGTCCTCAGACGTACCTCTCCATCGTACAGTATATCGATACACTATGGCTGACTGGGATAGTTTCCGTACATTTATATCGGATCTTCCTCTGCGTTCCATGTTTAAAAAGGATGTGTCGTCTATAGTATCAGACCTGACAGAATGGTTAATTGTAGGTATAGACAATTTCATACCCTCGAAAAAGTTCCAGCAAAAACCTAACAGCCAGCCATGGTTTTCTCCAGAATGTGCTGCTGCTATTGCGCACAGAAATCACTTTTTCCACTGCTTCCAACGTAATAGATGTATGGAAACTAAAGCCGCTTTCAGGACTGCCAGCAACCATTGTAAGAAAGTAATAAAGAACGTAAGAGAGTTGTATGCTCAGTCCGTCAAGTCCAAAGTAGCTGAGCAGCGGCTTGGTTCCCACCAGTTTTGGCAAATTGCAAACAGAATCCTGAACAGAAGCGTGTGCTCTATCCCAACTATCATCAATGGACCTGAGTTAATCTCGTCAGCATCAGGCAAAGCCAAACTCTTTGCCAAGAACTTTGCAGCCAAATCTACCCTTTGCGACCAAGGCCGCCAACCCCCAATATTTCCTCCTGTATCAGAAAACACACTATGTGATATACAAATATCTGTATGTGATGCTGCCAAGCTAATCAAAAACCTTGATTCCAGTAAAGCAACCGGCCCTGACGGTATTCCAATTATAGTACTCAAAAAACTTCAACCAGAACTAGCACCCATACTTACAAAACTGTTTAAACGTTGTCTTAAAGAAAATTGCTTCCCATCACCCTGGAAAATCTCATCAGTATGCCCTGTATTTAAGAATTCAGGTGATCGTTCATTCCCCTCTCAGTACAGGCCAATAAGTCTCCTGTGCGTCATGAGTAAGTTGCTGGAATCTGTGTTAAATAGAGAAGTAATCAACCATCTCAGCAAAAATAACCTTCTTAGTGACACACAATATGGTTTCCGTTCTGCTAGATCTACAGCAGATGTACTTACAGTTATATCTCATAGGATTAGCGGATCTCTCGACAGAGGCAACCTTTCTAGGGCAATTGCTCTTGACATATCAAAGGCCTTTGATAGAGTATGGCATAAAGGTTTACTTCACAAGATCTCCAGCTATGGTATAGCTGGAAATGTCTTCTCAATTATTAAATCATTTCTTTCTGATAGGTTCATAAGAGTAGTAGTTGATGGGCAAACATCAGAAGCTCACAGTATAAATGCTGGATTCCCTCAGGGGTCCATCCTGGGCCCAACTCTTTTCCTGATCTATATTAATGATCTTCCAAATCACATCCTTACATCATTCGTAGACATTTTTGCTGACGACACTACCATCTATGGTAGCACATCTAAGACAGTAAACGACCAAGTTCTCTCCGATTCTCTCTCCTCTGATCTTGATCACGTTGTACAATGGGGAAAGGAGAGGCTGGTTACTTTTAATGCATCTAAAACCAAGCTTCTATCTTTACATCATCAACGTTCTGATCCCCATCTGCCATCAATTAAAATGAATGGCTCTTGTTTTGGGGAAGCCTCAAGTTTTGACAGGCTTCTGGGCTTGACCTTTACTCCTGATCTTAAATGGAATACGTACATCAAATCTGTTGCCAAGGCCGCTGGAAAAATGGTTGGATTCTTCTATCGATCCAGTAGATATCTCACTGCTGATGCAATTCTCTATCTATATAAGAGCTAGATACGTCCAAGGATGGAATACTGTTGCCACATATGGACAGGAGCTGCTAGAAAAGACTTGTCCTGCCTTGATAGGGTTCAAAATAGACTTCGTGGCCTGGTGGGAGATGTCCTTTTCTCTTCGCTGCAACCTCTATCTCACAGAAGAGATGTTGCGAGTTTGTCTCTGCTTTATCGTTATTTTCATGGAAAGTGTTCGACTGAGCTTCAATCTATGGTCCCCCCTCGCCAAACTTTCACAAGAAACACTAGACTAGCTGAAAACATTATCAATAAATTTTCCCACTCTTTATCTGTGTCTAAACCTAAACATAGATTACATGATCAAAGCTTCTTTCTTAGAACTGCACGCCTGTGGAATTGTCTTCCGTTTTCCTGCTTTCCAGCTGTCTATAATATGGTTGTCTTCAAGTCCAACGTGAACAATTTTCTGATGAGCCGTTCCACTTAAGTTAACAAATTTACCGAACTTCCATTACTATTGATTACTATATTGTCGTTTTGATTACTCTACACATTTTAACCCTTATCCTTGACTGGCCGATCGGCCTTGATAAGTGGTGACGCCTATGTAAAAAAAACAAAAAAAAACAACAATTTGATTAAATAGATATAAAAACAATTTGATTAAATAGATATAAAAACAATTTGATTAAATAGATATAAAAACAATTTGATTAAATAGATATAAAAACAATTTGATTAAATAGATATAAAAAACAATTTGATTAAATAGATATAAAAACAATTTGATTAAATAGATATAAAAACAATTTGATTAAATAGATATAAAAAACAATTTGATTAAATAGATATAAAAAACAATTTGATTAAATAGATATAAAAACAATTTGATTAAATAGATATAAAAACAATTTGATTAAATAGATATAAAAAACAATTTGATTAAATAGATATAAAAACAATTTGATTAAATAGATATAAAAAACAATTTGATTAAATAGATATAAAAACAATTTGATTAAATAGATATAAAAACAATTTGATTAAATAGATATAAAAAACAATTTGATTAAATAGATATAAAAACAATTTGATTAAATAGATATAAAAACAATTTGATTAAATAGATATAAAAAACAATTTGATTAAATAGATATAAAAACAATTTGATTAAATAGATATAAAAACAATTTGATTAAATAGATATAAAAACAATTTGATTAAATAGATATAAAAAACAATTTAATTAAATAGATATACCAACAATTTGATTAAATAGATATAAAAACAATTTGATTAAATAGATATAAAAACAATTTGATTAAATAGATATAAAAAACAATTTGATTAAATAGATATAAAAAACAATTTGATTAAATAGATATAAAAAACAATTTGATTAAATAGATATAAAAACAATTTGATTAAATAGATATAAAAAACAATTTGATTAAATAGATATAAAAACAATTTGATTAAATAGATATAAAAAACAATTTGATTAAATAGATATAAAAACAATTTGATTAAATAGATATAAAAACAATTTGATTAAATAGATATAAAAACAATTTGATTAAATAGATTTAAAACAATTTGATTAAATAGATATTATAAAAAACAATTTGATTAAATAGATATAAAAACAATTTAATTAAATAGATATAAAACAATTTGATTAAATAGATATAAAAACAATTTGATTAAATAGATATAAAAACAATTTGATTAAATAGATATAAAACAATTTGATTAAATAGATATAAAAACAATTTGATTAAATAGATATAAAAACAATTTGATTAAATAGATATAAAAAACAATTTGATTAAATAGATATAAAAACAATTTGATTAAATAGATATAAAAAACAATTTGATTAAATAGATATAAAAACAATTTGATTAAATAGATATAAAAACAATTTGATTAAATAGATATAAAAACAATTTGATTAAATAGATATTATAAAAAACAATTTGATTAAATAGATATAAAAACAATTTGATTAAATAGATATAAAAACAATTTGATTAAATAGATATAAAAACAATTTGATTAAATAGATATAAAAACAATTTGATTAAATAGATATAAAAACAATTTGATTAAATAGATATAAAAACAATTTGATTAAATAGATATAAAAACAATTTGATTAAATAGATATAAAAACAATTTGATTAAATAGATATAAAAACAATTTGATTAAATAGATATAAAAACAATTTGATTAAATAGATATAAAAAAACAATTTGATTAAATAGATATTATAAAAAACAATTTGATTAAATAGATATAAAAACAATTTGATTAAATAGATATAAAAACAATTTGATTAAATAGATATAAAAACAATTTGATTAAATAGATATAAAAACAATTTGATTAAATAGATATAAAAACAATTTGATTAAATAGATATAAAAGCAATTTGATTAAATAGATATAAAAAACAATTTGATTAAATAGATATAAAAAACAATTTGATTAAATAGATATAAAAACAATTTGATTAAATAGATATAAAAACAATTTGATTAAATAGGTATAAAAAACAATTTGATTAAATAGATATAAAAAACAATTAAATTAAATAGATATAAAAAAAACAATTTGATTAAATAGATATAAAAAAACAATTTGATTAAATAGATATAAAAAACAATTTGATTAAATAGATATAAAACTTATTTTAATTCTTAACAAAATATATGTATGAATAAATTACCAGAATAACAGAAAATACATGAATAAAAATTCTAAAATAATGAAAAACATGAATTTTTATATTATGAGTAATAATATAGTTTATAAACGATATTTTTGCGTATAAATATTTAATTAATTTATTTTATATTCAAGCCGAAAATCATTGTTAAAATTTTAAAATATAACAGAGTATTTAATACATTAAGAAGAAAGTTTTTGCGGAATTTTTCATTTTGATCTCAAATGATGTATTTTCAAATAAGTTTTCGTTATAATAGCTTAAGTTTATATATTATTTTAAGAACATTTTTAGCGCTACATAATCGTTTAAATTATAATCGTTTTAAAACAATTATGTAGTCTTTCCAGGACGTTGAATACAATTTTCTGATTTCAATTCAAGCTAGGCTAAAAAACTGCTGAAGAAAATTTCACAAAAAAGGGACTTTCATTTTTTACCCCTCTTCATAAAACCAAGTCAAACTAAATATATTACACGCCTTTTACGGCTAGCAGCATTGTTCCAAGATTCATAATGATCGGTTAAATATTTCAGAAATGAATTCTCTATATATAAATATATAAAATATACACATACTTAACTTTGCATAGAGATTTGGACTGAATTATTAATATATTTCTTTTTTTTTTCATGTTTTGTTAATTTCATCTTAATTGAATCGATTGTATTGTCCCCACGTCTTTTACTCAGAGAACACATTTGTCATGTAATTTTTAAAATATATTTCCAAACAAAAATACAGACGAAACATCGCTCCAAACACGCCTGGTAATGGTGTTCTAGCTAAAAGTACAGAAAATGGTTTCCATGATTCAAGAACAACCTGCAGAATGAATCAAAATGAGCCCACCCAAGAAGAAGCATCGAAAGCCTCTGTTGATGCAAACCCGCGTCAAATAGTTCGGGAACTAATTACGGACGTCGACGTCCATGTGTACTCCGTATAATATACGTAAATTTGATAATGCAACAGCTCACATTACATAAAAATACAGACTTCGAAGATAATATGTCCGGAAAAGTGTTATTCACTCACCGGATCACACACCGAGAAGTTAGCATTTCCTAAAACTAATTAGAGTCGATCAAGACTTACTTCAAAAGACGAAATCTAAAATGAGTATGTTCTAGGAATAAACTATATTAAAGACTGAATACACCCCCTCATCTCTCTCCCTTTCCCCTTTCTCTCTCTCCCTCTTTCTCCCATCTCTCTCTTTCTCTCTCGCCCCCTCTCTCTTATATATAACTGAACAATTACTTTCTACGGATTTCTGAATGCAGGTAATTGTGTGTATGTGTATTCCTTATAAAAAAAACGAAAGGTAAAGAATGTACCCAAAATTTAAAAATATATTCATATGTAAAATTTTATGGATAACTAAGTCTCTTTACCTAAGGGAGCTATGGGGGAAGAACACCTGTGCTTTTCATGAAATATAAATCAAATCTCTAACATTCGGAGAATATAATTGAAGTGGGCTCGAATCTCTAGATGCCCTCAATGAACAGAACCACTATGTGCTCCCTCTAAAGTATATATTAGGGGGGAAAACACCCTTAACACTTCAAATACATATATTAGATTGTAATGAAATTGAAAACACATACGTATAAGATAGTAATTCAGACAGCCTTTCTATATTAGAAGACATAAGTGAGAAGCTGTATAAACTAAAACAAAGAAAATTATAAGCATATATACTATGTAATATATAAAGGACGTTCCGAGCAATGTTGAGTCCTCTTGCTAGTTTTATATAATGTTTCAGAGTTTTAAAATGAATATAGATAACTTGCATAATTTGAATTATTCAAAGCGCTGTCTTTATCTGGAATGTTATTCTCACAATGTTTCTATCGTTAACCATTTCAAATAAGTTAGCGTTATCGCAACAACCGCTTACCATTAATGGTATTCACAGTGTTTGTGGTGGTAAGTTTTTTTTCGGGACTCTTCCCAGTGCTCACACAATTATTGGTATTACATTAACTTCGTCTCATGTTCCATATTCCTATAAATCCCCTGGCAAGTTCCGTGTATTTATATTGTTTTCCGTCTGCTGGGATAGAAAATTTTACAATTCAGTAATATTTTCTTCTTGTTAACTATTATGACATCCGGTCTCCTTGCTTGGATGAGTTTATCTGTTTGTACTGTCACGGTTGTGCGCGCACCGTGCGAAAGGTAAGAGGGCGAAAGGGACGAATAACCGCCATAGCAAGAAGCTAGCGAGTTGCATACAAAGATGCGCGGGAATTATGATTGGCACACGACCATGCACCACGTGCGCACATGAAAAGAAAAAAGATTTCAAACACTTCTTGAAAGGGAAGAATAACCGCCATAGCAAGAAGCTAGCGAGTCACATACAAAGATGCGCGGGAATTATGATTGGCACACGTCCACGCGCCACGTGCAAACATGAAAAGAAAAAAAGATTTCAAACACTTCTTGATTTGAATCCGACGAGAACGGATGTGTTTGACTGTGTTGATCGCCAAGACATGGCACCGGCTGAACGGTGTAGCAAAAACCCTATAATAGCCACATATGAAATTATTGAAGAAGTCTGCTTCTTTAACTGGATGACACAAGGTCATCAGTTGGGAGTATTGAGATAATGGAAACACTTCTGGATTCGTGTTCGATTGTGTTGATCGCCAAAAAACGAGATGCTGGTCGAATGGCATGGCGAAAACCCTGTAACCGCCACGTATGGAATTATTAAAGAAGTCTGTTTTCTTAATTAGATGGCACAAGGCCATCAGATTGGAGTACTAGATCATGGAAGGTGGAGAAAACAAAAATACGAGTCAATATCTGTCATTCAAGAGACTGGATTTGTTGCACTCTGAAACAAACAACTTGCCTCCGCACGGGATCTCTCTCTCCCCCTCTCTCTCTCTCTCTCTTTATATATATATATATATATATATATATATATATATATATATATATATATATATATATATATATATATATATCGCTATATCGGACTTTTACCGTGTTTTGGGCGAGAACCACTGTTGGATGACCTATGCTTTGAAAATCTTAGGATTGCCTGCCTTCTATCAACTGTTTGCATATATATGCATTGGCTAAACCCTTATCGGTGAATTAGCCGACGTCAGGTTGGTAATTTTATATTTATCGTTACCTCCATTTTAAATGAAAGGAAAATGATCGGAGGAAACTCAATATTGTGTGCAACGTCTGTTAATTGAATTTGAATGACTTTGCCGCTAATATATGCGTGTCATATCTTTTATCCCTTCCTTCATGTGAAGTGCTCCCTATTGCGTTGCGCTTAACTATCAGAACCTATTTAACCAGTGGAGCTTTCTTGTGTTTCAAGTCCCGACTGGTCTTCCGATGTACATTCAGCCAGAGGAGCTTTCTTGCATTTCAAACGCCGACTGGTCTTCCGATAAACATTCAACCCAAAAGGCCTTCTTGTATTTTAAGCCTTATTGAGCCTTCCGATGATGAAAATATTCAAAGACCTTTTTGCTAATACATGTTTCTTTTTTCTGTCTGTCAGTTACATGTTTTCATTACAATATGGCTCTGTTGTTAATTGTTCTTTGAAAAACAAAAAAAAAAAACATGATCAAATTCAACTATCTGAATTTTTGTGTGCTTTTTTTTTTTCAGGTTTCTCGCTTTGTTGAATATTTCGGCTTTCTGCTAATCTTCCGAACTCTGCCATTCTCGATCCAGTCGATGACCGTGCGCACGGAAGATCTAATGAGGATACTGTTTTTTTTCTTTTGCTTATACCCGATTCAATATCACGTTAAAGCCTTCGCCTCCAAAGGTCTGACAATTGATGGGAGACAGTTGAGTTGCGCTACTTCGATGGTAGCCATCCCTACCGTTTGAACAAGCCGAAGCAGAGCAAACTAACCACAATGCCAGGACTGACGTTAAACTCAAACGCTCGGAACCAGATCGAATATGTAACAGTGCATCCATGTCCACTAAAACATTCTAATTGTACTTTTCCAGTACTTCTCCAGATGGTGCCGGTACCATTTGTCTATCTGTTTAAAACGCAATCGTTTCCATAGTTCCCAGTATACTGCGTTTCACACGCAGTCGTGATTGTTTTGGTATCCTTTTTAGGATAGTTTACTGCATTCATTTATTATGTGGTTTACTGTTTCTGCCCACAGAGTTTGCATTTATTGTTTTCCTGAATTTTATCTATTTTAGCTTTGATGTAGTAAGTTCTAATCAAATTCTTACATGCAGCTGTTAGTAACGATTCTGTTTCTCTATTCAAGTGTCCTTTTTTTCTCAGATGTTTTCGTAAGACTCTTCTTTTGTCAGTCTCTGTAAAATGTTTTTGACTCCTAATGGGGGTATGAGACGAATGGATTCGACAATCATTTTTATAACCAACGGCTGTGCTAAACAACCAATGAAAACGTCCCAAAATTATTATAAAAACTGTCGAATTTTGGATTCAATCAGTTCGCCGTTTACTACATCACGGACCGCATTTAATTCTTGGCCGCCATCTTGATTACTGATCTGAACTACGCCGCCATCTTTGTTCAACACAATGTCTCAAAACTTAACAGTCTCTAACACTATTTTTTCCACGTTTCTTTTGTTTCTGGTTTCACTGTTCATTTTGACGATGCCTGTGACCATCAGGCTTTCTGTGTTTTAGGATGTTTTTTCCGATTCTTTTTATTGTGTCTCCTACACACTCCTCTATACTTACCAGGTTTTCTTCACTGTTCATGTAAAATCGGTCAGTATCACCCTTCGAGTTTAGTGCATTGTGAATGGTCCTAAGTTTCGTAGTCTTCTTCTTCTTCTTCTTCTTCTTCTTCTTATTATTATTATTATTATCATAATAAGTAGTGACGTTACAAATATTATAATCTTAACCTATTTATAACAGATTTTGCATTCCAAAAGTTTTTCATGCTAAATTTGATACAATTCTATGGAATAGATTTAGAGTCTATATGATCAATACAGACAGCGAAAACTATGAAAATGCTCGATTATAATAATGTCCCACATAAAAAATAAATTAAAAATGTTCGCTTCGTTAAAGTAAAGGTAAATGTGGTTCAAATATGAGGTGTGGGGAGTTCGGCGGCAGGTGGACAACTGAGGCAAAAACAGAGATGAGATGAGATAAGAAAAGGAGGTACAGTGGGGATGGTAGGTTAATAAAAAGGGATGTCACCCCACCCTCTGCCACATTTGTTTATGTTCTGACATTGATTAATGAGGTAAGAGGTCAGCTAGTAATTAATAATGACATTAATGAAAGCCAAAATCCTCGTCATATGCTCGTAAGATACGACGCATATAAGATAGAATGCTTGATATTTCACACACACACACACACACACACACACACACACACACACACACACACACACATTATTTAAAATAATTTCTCTCTATCCTCTCTCTCCCTGTCTCTCTCTGTCTCTCTCTGTCTCCCTCTCTCTCTCTCTCTCTATATATATATTCTATCTTATATGCGTTTGTATCTTATGAACATATGACAAGGATTTTATTTCATTAATGTCATTAGTTTTTCGCTATAAAAATGTTAATTACCGTTTCGGGAAAAAACAGTTTTATTCAAAAACATGTTTCAAAACATATTATTCTATTATAAGAGGTTAATGTACTTTGCTTGAAGCAATATATAGTGTACTAGCGAGGGGTACCCGGCGTTGCCCGGGTGTTTGTAGGTGTGTGTGGTGTTAGATAAAAAAGAAACCGGGGGGGGGGGTAGGATGGAACCCGAAGACCTGAGGCGAAGTTTGAAAATAAAATCGGCCAACCAGAATGAGTTAGTGTTTGAAAGTCGTCGAGCGTTACGACGACGATGTAAGCAATGTTATAAGCGAAGTAAGAAAAGAAAGCAACGTTTTAATTAAGCGGGGGGTAATCAAAACATAAAAAAGACAAAAAGAAATCTAACGTAAGGCAAACGAACACGTGAAAAATGGCTTAAATAAGCCTGTTTCGATATTAAAATTTAAAAAATCGGTGGATACCCGGGTGTCGCTAAGAATAAGCGAAGTAAAAAAAAAAAAAGAAAAAACCAGGAAAACGAACGTTACGTGAAAAATGGCTTAAATAATACAGGGTTCAATATTAAAATTTAAAAAATCGAAAAAAACCCATCTCACACCACGATTCGAACCCAAAACGTTTAGATAATGAACAAACAGGTTAACCAACTGCGCTAAAGCGACGGAGATGGAACGTATTTGGTTTTTCAACTATTTAAAGTAAATCAGGTCATAACGTCATCTGACGCATGCGTAGAATCGGGCATCGTTACGAGAAACCCGTTTTTGTTGACCCCCCTCGTGGAAAATTGTCGATTTCGGGGTGAAAAAGTTAACGTTTTTGGCCAATGTTTCGATATTTTTCAAGCGAAGGATGGGGCTTCGATATGATAACGTATTGTGAATTTTCGTCGCGTGTGTCGAAAGTTTTTAGCAGACACACAAACATACATACATACACACAAACACACACACACATACATTTTCACTTTTATATATATAGACTAGCGGGGGGTACCCGACGATGCCCGGGTGTCTTGAGGTAAATCAAAACTCTGGGGGGGGGATAAATAATAATAATAAAAAAATGTTTTGGTAGGTAAGTATGAGAATCGAACCCGTACCCTTGAGTTGGAAATTAATGTGTGAAAAAAAAAAGTGCGATGTTACCATTGGGCCACCGCGACATACAGCGTAAACGTGTTTGAATTTATTTATCTAACTATAACTATAAAAACAGGCGTGCGTAATAAAAGTTAACTTTGCTGCTTCCATTTGACCTAATTAAGAAGGTCAAATAGAAGTCACGCAGCGTCAGCGTCTGAGTTTGTTTATCGAAATTTGACTGTCTGATATACACTGGACGTTTTTCACGGCGCAATGCCGCGAACATGTCCGTTTGAGTTTAGTTTCACTTTATTTATACTAAAAAGCCCAATCAACACGCGAGAAGCCAAAATAGCTATAATTTTGTAAAAATCGACGTAAATAAATCCATACGCTACGCGCTTTCCTAATTCCTAGATATTATTATATAGGACCTATATACACAGTTTTAAGCGATAGTAACGACCCCGGGAGCGTGTGCGAGAAAAGCCTTTTGAAGGCATACACGAAATGGTCACACACATTTTGCCTTTTATATATATAGATAGAAGAAGATTTATAAAGGCGATTTATAGAAGGCAAAAAGCAATGTACTGATATAACGGACAGATACAAACATACAGATACATACATATAACGTTGGAATAAGCTACTCTGATTCACATTTATTAATACAATATATGTCAAGACCTACATTATTAAGTTTACGGATTTTAAAATAAAATAAAATTAATTTCAGTTTCTTTTTCAATTTCTAGGAAGCTGCTCATGTTTAAAATTACCCTTGTGTGCACGTTTAAAGTAAAGCTGAACACATATCTGAGGGTACATTTTCCATATAACCATCCGGACGCAAGAAAACAATGCGATAATATCAAACAAAATACATTTCGTATTAATAACATGCAAATACACATAGTCTATTTCAGTGTTATATATTACTTCATTTTTTCCATTGCAAGGGAAGTTCCAAAAGTAAAGCCTCCTATTTTTTAACTTAAAAAGTTGAAGAGCTGCAAAGACATAGGTGATGCTACGAAAACGAGCGTCATTTTGTGCTACGAAATTTATTGTATTATCATCACCATTCTCAATACACTTTTGCTAGCGATAAACAATGGATGTGCATAGGCGACAAGGGCGCGCAATGTCGTACGAAGTTCCAAAAAGTAAAGCCTCCTGCATTTTAACTAAAAAAGTTGAAGAGTTACGAAGACGGGAGTGGTGCTATTAAAACGAGTGATGTTTTGTGCTTTAGAATTTATTTTTCTACATAGTCACCACCATTCTCAATTTATTTTTCTACATAGTCACCACCATTCTCAATTTATTTTTTTACATAGTCACCACCATTCTCAATTTATTTTTTTACATAGTCACCACCATTCTCAATTTATTTTTTTACATAGTCACCACCATTCTCAATTTATTTTTCTACATAGTCACCACTATTCTCAATTTATTTTTCTACATAGTCACCACCATTCTCAATTTATTTTTCTACATAGTCACCACCATTCTCAATTTATTTTTTTACATAGTCAACACCATTCTCAATTTATTTTTCTACATAGTCACCACCATTCTCAATTTATTTTTCTACATAGTCACCACCATTCTCAATTTATTTTTTTACATAGTCAACACCATTCTCAATTTATTTTTTTACATAGTCAACACCATTCTCAATTTATTTTTCTACATAGTCACCACCATTCTCAATTTATTTTTCTACATAGTCACCACCATTCTCAATTTATTTTTCTACATAGTCACCACCATTCTCAATTTATTTTTTTACATAGTCACCACCATTCTCAATTTATTTTTTTACATAGTCACCACCATTCTCAATTTATTTTTTACATAGTCAACACCATTCTCAATTTATTTTTTTACATAGTCAACACCATTCTCAATTTATTTTTCTACATAGTCACCACCATTCTCAATTTATTTTTCTACATAGTCACCACCATTCTCAATTTATTTTTCTACATAGTCACCACCATTCTCAATTTATTTTTTTACATAGTCACCACCATTCTCAATTTATTTTTTTACATAGTCACCACCATTCTCAATTTATTTTTCTACATAGTCACCACCATTCTCAATTTATTTTTTTACATAGTCAACACCATTCTCAATTTATTTTTTTACATAGTCAACACCATTCTCAATTTATTTTTCTACATAGTCACCACCATTCTCAATTTATTTTTTTACATAGTCACCACCATTCTCAATTTATTTTTCTACATAGTCACCACCATTCTCAATTTATTTTTTTACATAGTCAACACCATTCTCAATTTATTTTTTTACATAGTCAACACCATTCTCAATTTATTTTTCTACATAGTCACCACCATTCTCAATTTATTTTTCTACATAGTCACCACCATTCTCAATTTATTTTTTTACATAGTCACCACCATTCTCAATTTATTTTTTTACATAGTCAACACCATTCTCAATTTATTTTTCTACATAGTCACCACCATTCTCAATTTATTTTTTTACATAGTCACCACCATTCTCAATCTATTTTTCTACATAGTCACCACCATTCTCAATTTATTTTTTTACATAGTCAACACCATTCTCAATTTATTTTTCTACATAGTCACCACCATTCTCAATTTATTTTTCTACATAGTCACCACCATTCTCAATTTATTTTTTTACATAGTCACCACCATTCTCAATTTATTTTTTTACATAGTCAACACCATTCTCAATTTATTTTTTTACATAGTCAACACCATTCTCAATTTATTTTTCTACATAGTCACCACCATTCTCAATTTATTTTTCTACATAGTCACCACCATTCTCAATTTATTTTTCTACATAGTCACCACCATTCTCAATTTATTTTTCTACATAGTCACCACCATTCTCAATTTATTTTTTTACATAGTCACCACCATTCTCAATTTATTTTTTTACATAGTCAACACCATTCTCAATTTATTTTTCTACATAGTCACCACCATTCTCAATTTATTTTTTTACATAGTCACCACCATTCTCAATTTATTTTTTTACATAGTCACCACCATTCTCAATTTATTTTTTTACATAGTCAACACCATTCTCAATTTATTTTTCTACATAGTCACCACCATTCTCAATTTATTTTTTTACATAGTCGACACCACTTTGGCCAGGAATGCAATGAAGCATCTCTGCTTTTGATGTACGTCCATGACAGAGGTTGCTTTCTTAGTGTCTCACACTGTCAGTATCTGCAACAGAGAGATACAACTTTCAGTTCATGAATGCATGAGTTCAGTCATTATAACAATGCAATTTGCTCCATCCGGGTACAATAAAAAATTTGAGGTATTTCGGAACGCCTTTCATATGTTAGTGAGGGATGTTTCAGAAATATGATGTTCAAATTACGTTTGAAGATATGATGACAATATAAAAAATAAAATAAAATAAAATAAAATAATATAAATAATGTTCAACCCTTAGATCGTTGACCGGTTTCAACATTAGACATATCACTTCTTCCTGCCAGTTATAAAAAATCCGATCGAGTTAAACAATAAAAAGGCGAGAGAAATCCTTTTTTAATTAAAAGCAAATTGTATTGCTCAAGGCAGCTCGCAGAAAATCAAATATAACTGCCAGATTTTTTGCTATGTGACATTTGCTCTTAAAGTCGCACATTATTGTTTCAAAAAGTGGAGAATCACTTTTCTATGGTAATTTAACGTAAAATGAGTACCCACTTTAGGGATACCATTTTCTTGGATGGGGGATCTGTTATTTTTTTTTAGGAGTGGTGTTTATTGTGGTCTAGCAGACCAACACAAAACCTGCCTTAAAAACTTATTTTCTATAAGTTTTCGACTGTGCTGAAAACGAATATCACATTTAAATTTCACGCAAATAATTACGTTTTCGGGTATGTAGCAACAATATGTACGCTGCAACAATAGTAACTACTTAATTTTAATTTTTAATACTCGGAAAAATACTTATCTGCGGAAAATTTGAACGCGATATTCGTTTTCAGCACACCCCAAAACCAATAGAAAACAAGTTTTTTAAGATATGTTTTGTGTTGGCCTACCAGGCCACAATTACCAAAGAAAAACCACCTCTAAAAATACCCCCCAAAGTGTGGCTATAAAGTGGGTGTTCAGTTTACGTTAAATTAATATAGAAGAGTGATCCCCACTTTTTCAAAATATAATTCCTTCATATCTTGGAAACAACACATTGCCTGTGATTTTAACTGTTATTTTAGTTTTTAGCACATCGAAAACCTGTAATAGTGGAAATTTTAAAGGATTTTTGTGGATGGAAAAATACCGCACCTTTACCAATATTTGAGTCATAGTCATTTCTTTTCCTAGTTTTGCATATGAATTACAAAACAGCTGATATTTCCCCCAAACCTCGTGCCTTGATGGAGAGGAGACTAAAATTTGCTACTATGGTTTCAAATGATCTGAAATAACAGCAAGGGGAAACTTGATTCCAAATATATCTCATGTTATATCTCCCCTCTTTTGGAAATAGGGCACGAATGTGAATATCTCCAGTATCAAATAATTCTTATACACTGTGAAATTTACTTTATGAAAACCGAAGAGGAAAGATATAGCATATGATAAATATTTGGAATCAAGTCTCTCCTTGCTGTTATTTCAGATCATTTGAAACCATAGTAGCAAGTTTAAATCTCCCCTACTTTGAGGTCAGAGGTACAGTGCCGGCAAAAAAAGAAAGTTCGCACTTGTAATTTTTTCAAAAACTGCAAATTTAAGCTAAATTTAATGTGACTGTTTAAACAACTTATACTTCATTTGATTCGCCTTTTATTCCTCCATAATTTTATCTGTTCATATTTGACTTTTAATTGAAATATTCTAGTATTCATGCCAATGAAAAAAAAATAACTTCAAATTGGGGAGGCAAAAAGAAATCCGCAGTAACAAATTCGCTTAAAACTAACTTAAATTATCGCCCCTAAATCAGTTTAAAATATCCACTAACAGGCATTTATTTAACAATTTTTTTACGTCTGCGGTCTCTACCAAATTACTTAGCCAATTTTTTGTCTAAACATTTGAAATTTTACATAAAGTGTTATTCAGACATAGGGCAAGCTTTTTAATAGGTTTTTGGCCGAAAATTTGGCTGCCAAAGGGTCAAAGTTCAAAAGATTTTACCTTTGCGGTCTCTAGCAAACTATTAAGCCAACTTTGGGTCTAAACATTTGAAATTTATACATAACAGGTATTCAGACATGCGACAAGCATTTTAATCAGTTTTGGGGCGAAAATTTGGCTGCCAAAAGGTCAAAGTTGAAAGATTTGACCTTTGCAGATTCTACCAAATTCCCCGTCAATTTTGGGTGTACAGACTTGAAATTTTAGATGTAGGTAACTTGGACATGGGTAAAACTTTCTATTTTTATTTGAGACCAAAATAATAAATGTCAAGGGGTCAAAATTGGGGTAAAAAGTAAAAAAATTGACCTGTGCGGTCTCTACGAAATTACTCAGACGAACTTTGGTGTAAACATTTGAAATCTTACATAAAGTGTATTCACACGTAGCGAAAGTTATGTACAGTGCATAGAGCCTGAGTAAAGCCGGACTGAACTGCTAGTTTATATATATATATATATATATATATATATATATATATATATATATATATATATATATATATATATATAAAATAAATTATCCCCTCCAATATATAAGAATATTATATATATATATATATATATATATATATATATATATATATATATATAAAATAAATTATCCCCTCCAAAATAGTCCTCATACAATCATTGTCCCACCATTTGTTGAACACTATGAATAAAATTCAAACCATTTAATTAATACAAATCAGCAAATTAATATTAATACCAGACCTCGAGCTTTTAATAAAGTACATATATATATCGGCGCTACTTTAACATTGATTAAGAAAAGAATATCAAACCACATTTCTTCTTTTAACAACCATAATTCTAATAATAACCAAAGAACTTCTCTAACCACTTTAATTAAAAAACTTAACTTTAATAATACCCCTTTCTCAATCAAATGGACCATCATAAAAAAGTTAAGTCTTATACTCCATGCTCTAAATCATGTCGCCTCTGCACAAGCGAAGCTATAACTATAATTATTCCCCTCAAAGTAACAATATAATAAATTCTAAAAATGAACTGATCTCTTTCTATAAACATAAGTCCAAATTTAATTATGACAATTTTGAAATTACATAGTTATTACTTTTACCTTTTAGATAGATATATAATTTTTTCTTTAACTTTATCGTTTTTTCTACATACTTCTTAATATTTTATAATTTAATAATCCTTTATTTTAATTCTTTATTTCTTCTTTGCTTGGCCGGTTTTTTATCTGCAATTTCTGTTTTAGTCTTTAAATATTCCTATCTATCTAATATATCAATCTACCCACACTTTCATATCTTGTATGTATATTTACTTATATTTTACTATATGCATTTACTTACTTTCTTGCTTTTTCCTGAATTTGCAGATACCGACCATCATCTCCCCTTAAATAATTTTAATTTTTTATTTTGTTTATTCATTGTTTATTTATTATTTATTTTGTATTAATTAATTAATTAATTTATTTAGTTATTTATTTTTCATTTAGTGTATTTTAATAACTCTTGCTGACATTTTCTTAACTTATAACCTGTACATTTCAGTTGACCTATATTATTTTGCTCTATATATTTTTTCGCGCTTTTTAACATTTACTGTCTGGGTCATTTTGACATTTGTTTTTCTATTTTATATTTAATTCTATCGCCATTTTATTTTTTTCCTCTTTTTCTTCCCTGATCTTTCTTATTTATATTTATGTATTGGCAGCAGTTTGAAAAGCATATCTTATTTTTCTTTTATTAATATTATTGGAATTTTTCTCCTTTTCCCTTGTACATATTTGTGAATTACTCCATGGATTTCGGCCTTTGGATTATTTTGGACCATCTTCCAATTACGGGATTTCCTTGGATTTTACTTATGCAAATGGAAATTCAATTAACTTTCTTGAAGTTATATTTTTGGATTTTGCCGTCATTGGATTATTTATCTTTCACCAGACTATCCATTCACGTGTAATCACCTTTTTCTTCACCATAGTCCCTCTGCTTCACTTTTTTGTTATCAAATAAGATCTTTGACTTACTTGTTGTTTCATTAAATACTTTTGTATGCAAAATCCGATCTCGCATTTTGCTAATTCATACCCTCTGATGAGAAGGAAAATATTTCTTCGAAACTCCGCGGATTAGGGACTATCCACTTATCAAGTGTTTCCTTTTCAAATTAAATATGTTTTTAACTTTTTTCAAAGTGTTTTGTAACATGTTTTATTAACTGTTTGCTCGTACATACATATATATATATATATATATATATATATATATATAAAATAATTAATATTTATTTTTATAAAATATTTTAAGTACTCTTCAGCTAGAATTGGGTCGCTTCAAGAGTTATAAGTTGTGAGCCTTAGCATAAAACAATGTTCCAACGTTTACCGTCGAACTCTATCCGATTAGTTTTCAGTATTTATCCACTTACGTCAACATTGTATATAGAACTTAATTTTATTTCCTGTTTGGTTGCCTCGCAGTTGAATGCTTTACTAACATTGTGGCTGGGTTTGAATCCTTCAACCGGCAGTAATTATCACTTACCACACTGATAATTGCGTAAAACGTGAAATGTTAATGTCTGTTGGTAAAAATAATCTAATATATAAAAGGCTACATGTCTGTCTGTCTCTGTCTATATTTTCAAACTCAATCATTCCGAAACCAAAAGTCGCAGAGCGGCATAGGGGCCTCAAATGATTGGATTTTTAAGGACAGTTCTTTTATGGGTCTTTATGACCGGTGAAAATAGTTTTTAAGGACAGTTCTTTTATGGGTCTTTATGGTTAAAATAGTTTTTAAGGAGTCAAAAAGAAATTGAAAAAAAATCATTATAAATTTTGTACATTCATCCTAGTTTATTTTTAACCAGTTCATATGTGTGTCATGTTGGTACAGTGGTAACGTCACCAGCTTTGAATACTACAGTTTTGCTTTCGATTTTGATGCTAGCTGATGGCGTCCAAATACTTTTTTTTACTTTGTTACTTTGGAAATCACAACTCTATAATAATATACACGAAATATGGGCAACTTAAAATATCATATTTAAGCGTATTTTACAACCGGGCAAAGCCGGGTGCTTCCTCCCCCGGTAGTCCTATATAAACAAGCGCTCACGCACTGTCAGAAGTAAAATGCGATTGGAATCCTATTTTGACGCAGGAACCAGTGTCATTTACTTTGGTTAAGATCAAAGTGTAGTATCTGTTCTTCAGATGCTGCACTTCTATTTCTTGTTCTCTTTCGGTGGAAGTGAAATCCTTCACGACTGAGACAATTTTTATTTTTGCACCTTTTCTCCGCATTAAAAAACGACCCTAGTGTCTAACTCTGTCCCGTGGGGAGGCATAGTAAATAGGTACAACACTGTGTTACTAAATGCTACACAAAATGGCGGGAAAACAAACTTCGACCGCAGCCCTTGGCCATCAGCACCTCGTCAAACAACACTAATCGCAGTCATGAATATCTAAATATAACGACGTAGTGTTAGTCTCATAAATATACGTACGGACACAACACGTTATTCGTCTAGACCTTGGAACATTTCTTAACTCTTCTTAGCACCTTTTGTGTAGCTGTTTTAAATGACGTAACTAAAATTGATATATTATGTACGGATAGACTTTGTTGTCGCTACTTTTGGCGTTGTCGATTTCTACACATATATCTGAATTGATTATGCTTATCAACACGTGAGTATGGACAATCGATAAAAATATTTGAGAATATGACGTAAAAATTAGACATGTGGTGTAGTTCCAACTGCAGACAGACACCTAATTTCCATAGAACCAGAAATATTGAACAATTAAAAGCAACAATTGGGGAACAACTGAATGAAAAACGTGTTGTCTAGTCACGTCTAGAGTTTTAATTGGGGCAAACGAAACGATTCAAGCGAACAGAAATTAGTCTGCACATCTGCATGTTTACATAATCCGTTTTTTTTTTGCAAAAATCTTGTATGAACAGGTGAAGGAGTTATCGTTCGAACGTCATAAGTTTCTTTTCAAAACTGCCAAACCATAAACGCAAGTATTTATGTTTTTCAGTGCATTCAACCAACCAATCCTTCAAGCGCAGAACAAAACCTGTTAACGTTACGACATGATAACGCCCACCTCTATTTTTATTAACATTGATTTTAATACAACGCAGATAGACACAACGCATATATACATACACTTTCTCACCCCCTCTCTCTTACATGCGATCCCTCTTTCTCTCACTCTCGCTCACACACATATCTGTCTTCTATATAAAAAGGAGGAAACATGAAATAAAGTAATTTTCAAAGTAGAAAATTACTTTATAGAATAGTGGACATCTGTGACTGTTTTACAAGTATGTTTATGGAATTTGCTCGGATAACACTTCTGCTCCTCTTGACGTATATAACCCCGATTAACTCGACAAACAACAAAATCCCACTCCTTCACCTTTGAGGTTCCTAGATGCCGGAAAGCCTTCTACTTTAATAGTTTCTTCCTTCGAACTACCAGACTTTGGAGTTCCATCCCTGTTTTCTGCTTCGTTGACTCTACTAGCATACAAAAGTTTAAGTGTAATGCGAACAGGCACCTCACTGCTTTATTCCGCGTAGACACGATCCCAAATAGAAGCACCTTATGCGCAAGTGGCAATACGCCTTGCTTGGTGTGAAAAAAGGGTAAAACCTAGTGATGGGACAATTCTAATATTTTTCACGATTCTGATACAATTACCGATTCCGATTCCCATTCTTTGTAAATCTCTAAATATTTAACTATAAAAGTGTTATTTTGTCCCGCTTACTGTAAAAACACATCTTAAATGTGCCTATATTTTTTTCAAACGTAAACACACATTTGTGAGCTGGTGATCTAGAGATTTTTGTCTTACTGGAAGCTTAAATCAATAAATATTTATTATTTTATTATTACTACAACAGTGGAAGATGTTTCTTGAATCAAATAAAAAAGATAATTAAAGGAATCGGTTTAGGCATCGGAAAAAGGCTAAATTTTTTTCTAATTCCGATATCCCAAAAACCTCCGATTGTTCCGATTCCCGATTCCGATTAATCGTCCCAAGACTAGTAAAAACAAAACAAACAACATGCTAGTAGAAATAAGAACACAGCGATATCATTAAATTGAAACGAAGATATTTCGACCGTTTCGCTTAGTAAAAATACATATACATATATATACATATACATATACATGGATTGGTTGAACGAAAACTGTTTCTTTGAATTGTCTTCGTTGTGTTTCTTTATGAACATGTTTCAGCGACAAGAAATCGATTTTAAGCTTGCTACGCGGTCCACACACACACACACACACACACACACACACACACACACACACACACACACACACACACACACTATACTTACAAACGAATATATTAAATTAGATGATCACCTGCGGCGCACGCAAATCAAAATTGCGTGAATTAATCTGATTGTCAAGAAAATAATGTGAACAATCTTTTCGCTGCTGGGAAGATCGATTAACGTGTGGACTTCACGATGATTAAATAATTAGTCTGATAGGAAAATAACGATGCGTGTGAATTGAAAGTTATTTAGTTGAGGTTATCTGCGTTATAAAGTTATTTAGTTGATGTTATCTGCGTTATAAAGTTATTTAGTTGAGGTTATCTGCGTTATAAAGTTATTTAGTTGATGTTATCTGCGTTATAAAGTTATTTAACGAAATGAGAAAAAAAATGGCGTGAAAGTCAAACGTGATTTCCGTCTAAAAATGGCACTCGATACAAACCAATCGATTAACTTATCTGTTTAGTTGGTGTACTAATACAAGATAGAAAGGATCTGAAGTTGTTTGTATCCTAAAATATCTCTTGGTTAAATCCTCTGAATATATATATATATTTACATATATATACATATATACATATATATATATACATATATATATATACATACATATATATACATATATATATATATATATATAAATATATATACATATATATACATATATATATATAAACATATATGCATATATATATACATATATATATAAATATATATACATATATATATACATATATATATATATACATATACATATATATATACATATATATATATATACATATATACACATATATATACATATATATAAATATATATACATATATATGATGGACTCTCCCGTCAATTCTGACGTATGAGGTTAAGACAACCCATATTTCTAAAACTCATTTATGCTTTTGCCTCTCATGACTTTTTAGTCCAGCAAGGGACTTGCAGACAAGGCCACAAATAGAACATGAATGTGGATTTAATGCTGCAGATATTGGTTCGGCTGGTAGTCGTTTTGCTCTTATCTGTTTTCTTTCAGTTGCTTTAAGCTTTCAGATTGAAACCTCTGGAGACCTTCAAAACACCTTGATCTACATCCTTTTCGGTCATTCACCTCATCTTCAAGACTCCTGTATGGTATGTTCACTGCAGACAAGTTACTCTTCAACTTGTCCTTGTACCTAAGCCAAGGACGTCCGCCAATTTTTTTTACCACCCTCAAATTGACTGTACATCGCAATTTTTGGAATTCTGTCATCAGGCATCCTCAATACATGACCAGCCCACCGCAATTGCGATTGAATAAGGAATAATTCAATGCCAGATATTTTGCATTTTGTGAATAATTCGGCATTTGATACCTTGTCGCGGAGGCTAAGACCACATATGGAGCGTAGACAGCTTTTGTGGAAAACGTCCAGCTAATTAATGTGATGTCTGTATGGAGTCCATGACTCAGATCCATAAAGAAGAATGGAAAGAACAACAGCACGGTAGACAAGGATTTTTGTGTCTAGTCGAATACCCCTTTCGTTCCACAAGCGATGGCGGAGATTTCCAAAGGCAAAAGTGGCCTTAGCAATCCTGTTGATAATTTCATCATCAAGAGAACCGCCCTGGTTCACCTTGCTACCAAGGTAAGGAAAGGACTTGATATAATTGATATCATGACCGTCGACTTTCAGCTTGCGCGCAGGAAATCTGGTAAAAAAGCTCCATGCTCTCTTTGTAAAGATATGGAAAGCAGGCCGAGTTCCACAAGACTACAAAGATGCCTGCATCAAGCATCTCTACAAAAATAAGGGAGTCAAGAATGTCTGTGACAACCATCGGGGGATATCTTTGCTTTCAATTGCAGGAAAGATTCTGGCTAGGCTCATTCTAAACCGAATCATAAATCGTCTCGTTGATAAGGTGTACCCAGAGTCACAGTGTGGGTTTCGGTCGGGTCGCGGCACCATTGACATGATATTTTCCTTACGTCAGGTGGCAGAAAAGGTCAGTGAGAAAAATCAGGAATTGTATATGGTGTTTGTTGACCTGACAAAGGCCTTCGACACTGTGAATCGCGATGCTCTTTGGCAAGTTTTAAGAAGGCTTGGTATTCCAGAAAACATGCTGAACGTGATCATTTCCTTTCACGAGGGGATGAAGGCCAGTGTTGTCTCAGATGGTATGATGTCTGATCCATTTGATGTTACGAATGGGACCAAACAGGGATGTGTAATGGCGCCAGTCCTCTTTGCGCTCTTCTTTTCACTAATGCTGAAACATGCATTTGATGATTTGGACACTAGTGTCAAGTTTCAATTTCGGTCATCCGGTGGCTTATTTAACCATCAACGGTTTAAGGCCATGACTCTTCTTCGCACCGAAATTATTCGCGACTTGCTCTTCGCTGACGATGCCGCACTGGTAGCCACGTCCTTTGAGGAAGCCCAGGTTCTTCTTGATCGATTTTCAGCCGCGTGCAAGGCCTTTGGCCTGCCAATTAGCATAAGGAAGACTGAGGTAGTGCATCAGCCACACCCTACCCCAAGACAAGTTGAAGGCGTAAAGCAAAATCCACACATAAATACATATATATACATATATATATATGCATATATATATACATATATATACATATATATACACATATTACATATATATACATATATTACATATATATACATATTACATATATATATGCATATACATATATATACATATACGTATATATATACATATACATATACATATATATATACATATACATATATATATACATATATATGCATATATATACATATATATACACATATATATACATATACATACACATATATATATACATATACATAGACATATATATACACATATATACATATACATATATATACATACATATATATACACATATATACATATACATACATATATATACATATATGTATACATATATATACACATGTATATACATATATATATACACATGTATATACGTATATATGCCCACACATATATATACACATATATACATATATATATGCATATATATACATGCATATATATACATATATACATAAATACATATACACATATACATATATATACATATATATATATACATACATATACATTCATACATATAAATGTACATATATGGTGATTGTTGACAGAAGAAGACCATCTTTCCCTAACTTTATTGTTGATTACTCAATCATTTTTATGTATTTTTGAAATATCTTTTTTTATATGCACATATATACACACACACACACACACACACACGCACACACACACACACACACACACACACACACACACACATATATATATGTGGAGATGTGATCAGGATGCATCAATTCCTATTTTCTGTGCGAACGAAGATGGCTCTTCAGACCAGCCCTGCTCTTACACAGTCTCTTGCAAAGGTCACACTTAAACTGAGATTGATGACTGCCAACTGTGGCTGCTCTACTGTGGACGCTCATATGACGCTTCAGACCTCCACTCGATTTACAGACCACAGAGCAAACAGAACATTTGTGCCGTGCAATGTTTTCCCCATCAAAGAAAGATTAATCTCCATGTTAACGCTTGTGGCTAGCTAGGCCAGCTCCGAATAAAGTCATTTTACTGCATAAATCACAGGTGTGGTTCTGCATGAAATCCTCCGACAGACCTGATATATTTGACAGATGTTTCTTCCGGATATCACGCTTCATCTTTGCATGCTCATATTTCTTCTCCAAACTATCACAGCCATGATAGACCAAGGAGCGCCACTTTTTATGATCATTGGAAGCACTTTCCCAACTGAACACGTTAATACAAAGAGCTTTAAGATTATCTTTGATGTTATCCTTAAAGCGTTTCCTCGGTTTATGTTGTAGACGCTTTCCTTGTGTAATTTCACCATAGAACAGGCGCTTTGGCAATCTATCGTCGTCCATCCTTGTCAGATGTTCAGCCCACCTCATCTGGTTGCATATAATCAACTTCTCGATACAAGGTACGTCAGCCCGCATGAGAACATCCATATCAGGTATAAAAGTGCCCAGAATGTGTCTCAGGAATTTCTGGTGCACTCTCTCCATGACTTTTATGTGTCTACCATAAGTTGTCCAGGCCTCAGAAGCGTAAAGCAGGGATGGTAAAATACAAGATTGATAGACACTGATCTTTGCATGAATAGTTATACCTCTGTCAGACCATACTCGCTTCTCTAAGCCACCAAAAGCCCTAGTGGCAGGCTGTATCCTATAGTTGACCTCAGCATCCAGGGTTCCATGACAAAAGCTGTATCTTATAGTTGAGCTCAGCATCCAGGTTTCCGGACGAAAGCCACTTTAGCTTTCTGGAATGATGGATGGACAAATATACTTTAACAATCTATTGAGTAAAACTCTGGAAAATACTTTGCCAACTGCTTCCAACAAACTTATCCCACGATAACTTCCACAGTCGATCCTGGGCACCTTTCCCTTGTACAGTTATGTATTTTTGAAATATCTTTTTTTATACACACACACACACACACACACATATATATATATACATGTGGAGATGTGATCAAGATGCATCAATTCCTATTTTCTGTGCGAACAAAGATGGCTCTTCAGACCAGCCCTGCTCTTACGCAGTCTGTTGCAAAGGTCACACTTAAACTGAGATTGATGAATGCCTTGCATCAACCCAATCCTGATGGACGGGAACACCCCCCCAGACATCAGTGATAAAATGAAGAATTTCATGAACAAATTTATCACCCCCATGTAAGAGGACTTCCACAGGAATACCATCAAGCCCTGGAGCCCTCCCAACGTTCACTTCCTTGATTACATCTCTAATTTCATTCTCAGATGGGAACACAGACATTTCATGGATAAGCTTCTGTTGTGATAAAAATTCATTGATGACGTCCTCATCAACATTAGAGGGGTTGGCAAAGAGATCAGAATAATGTTCAGTCCAACGAAGGAGAATCTTGTTAGGATCATTTATAAGGGCAATTCCATCACTCAGAGATGGGGAGATGTAGATAGTGTTTTAGGACCAAAAGCTTTTTAAGCAAATGGTACATTCGTTTGAGGTCTTTACAATCAAAAGCCATCTGGATTTGGTTGGCGAGTTTAGCCCACCACTGATTCTTCATTTGGCGGAGTCGCTTTTGGAGAATATCCTTGTTTGCTTTAAGTGACTGTTGGAGAGACTCTCGACCTCCATGAGAGGCAGACAACATCTTATGGTGCAACTCATTTTTAGCAATTAAGAGTTGAGTAATTTCAGAATCATTATCATCAAACCAATCTTGATGTTTAGATTTGCGGAAGCCAAGAAAATCTACACTTATTTCATAGACTGTATTTTTAAAATGCGCCGACGACCCATGAAAATCAGCAGAATTAACTACGGATCGAAGCTTTTCACGTACACTTGCATCAACCAGCCTGGATACATCAATCCGCCTGGGAAACCCAACCTACACTTCCTCCTTATACAGATTTTCAAAAGTGATCTGTGCCGCATTCAGCTCTACGCATAACACGCGCAAATCTGCCTTCTTGAAATAATGTAATCAATCAAGTGACCTTGTTTTTAACGAGGACGGATCTTTTTGTGGCTGAAGAAAGTGTTACAGATAGCAAGGTCAAACTGAGCGCATAGATGGAGAAGATATATACATATATATACATATATATACATATATTTATATGCATATATATACATATATAGATATATTTATATACATATATATACATATATACATATATACATATATTTATATACATATATATATACATATATACATATATTTATATACATATATATACATATATATACATATATATATAAACATACATACATACATATATATATACATATATATATATATAGTCTTTGAAGTTTTTAACCTTTAAAACTATACAAAAAATATTTTTTATCATTCGTTAGAAAACCATTTAGTCAGTAAGTCATTTAATCACCTGCAATCACTGCATCAACTCGCTCTCGAATTTACTATAATACCAATAATTTATTTTGCAAGGGATCATCAGTTGTTTACCATGAAACACTGTTTCGGGGATTTAAAAACAAAACAGTATATTAATCATGGCTCCCCAGCAGTGTTGATCAAACACCACCACCCTTAATCTTAGGAAGAAGACATGTTACAAACATTTGATCCAATTTCCTATTCTTAATTGCAATTACTAACCTTTTCATAGTATAAAAATGAATTTCTTACCTGTGCGATTCATCAATTTCCACATTTAAAATGGATACATTTTTTAAATTTTTTAATTTATCAGTCTTGTATTTATAAGATTAGGATGAATCCATTTAACTACTTATCACCCCCACTATGATTAGTATTTAGTATATTTACATTCTTATTTAAAATTAGATATATAAAGGTTAAAAATATTTTTACATATATACATTTTTTTTTTAAATATAAATTTATTATATTTTTACATATATACATTTTTTTTAAATATAAATTTATTATATGTAATTATAAATACATTTTATACATTGCTAATATAGTTTGGGATTTCCTTTATTGATATAGTCTGGTTTATCTTAAACGATTCAAAACCATCAGGATAACGAACAAATGCTTTATTTAACTGTTTAAATATTTTATTTTTATCCCCACCTTGTTTTATCATCCTTATTACTTAACTAGAAACTGGTGGTATAAAGTCTGTTAGTTTTAAAGTAACGCGAGCTATTCTCAAAAACTCTGACATAATGGTTCCATAAAACATAAAAACAGGGCAGGTGCTATCTTTATGGGGCATATGTACTATTTTAAAGAGGAAAGCGTTTCTTTTATCAAATATTTTATAAAGAAAAATTCCATCCTCAATTTTTATATCTAAATCCAGAAATGTAGCCTGTTGTTCTCTATGTTAACAATTCAATTTTAATTCGTTTGGATATATGAGATGTTTATTTTTTTTTCGAATTCATCATTATCGTTTATACATATAAGGTCATCTATAAATCTCCTATATCCATGAAAGTTATATGTTTTAGATGTATCTGTTTTAATAGTGATGACATATATATATATATATATATATATATATATATATATATATATATATATATATATACTCGAGTCTATGTAAATACAAATTTGCCCAAAATAGTGAAGGATCCAATCTCATTGGGATACCTATCGTTTAGAGTAATATTTTATTTCTTATTTGAAAATAGCATTCTTTAATAAGATGACTTACAAGTATTTTTTAAAATACCTTTAGAAACACTAGTTTTGATATTTTTATTTTTACACCAGAAAGCTTTAGAGTTTGAAAAGTCTATCTATTTACGTTTTCCACCTTCAAAAGCCAAATCTACAGTATCATTTAATTCTTTTATAAGTTGTTTTGTGCGGAATTTTAGTATATAGCGTACTAAAATCATAAGTAGCTATAGATTTTGCTTTTATTCTGGAATTTATTTTATCTACCTTTTCCACCTTCAAAATTTTGCTTTTATTCTGGAATTTATTTTATCTAATTTTTCTTTCACTGGTTGGGAATTATTTACTACCCAAAATAGATTTATATTACTATAGAATTTACTTTTCAGGTGAAAATTATTTATTTGATTTATAATTAATTTAAATATATATATATATATATATATATATATATATATATATATATATATATATATATGCTAGCTGTACCCTGCCACGCGTTGCTGTGGCTCAATTTGGTGTAATGGAAAAATCTAATAAAAAGAGAAAGTGCATGTTTTTTTTTTATATTCTGAGTACAACAATCCACTCCAAAAAGTGAAAAAGAAGGCGAAAATGAATAAAAAAAAAAAAAAAAAAGAAAAAAAATGGCACTCTTGTAGAATTTGATCCGGATCCTCGGGAGTTTCCGTCAGTCATGGCTTGGGCTCGACTAACAATCAGTGGACTAAGCCGAACATAGTTTAAATGTTGAAATGCTAAAGCATTTATTTTTGTTTTCTGTATACAAAAATGTGAGTTATTAATTGGTATTTGGATGAGAGGGTATTTATTATACACAGATTCGAAAAATTCGTCTAAAAACAAATAAATGAAAGCAAAGGTAAGGTAAGTTACGTTTCTACATAACTGGATAATTTTTTAGTGTTTTTATTTAATGTAAAATATTTAATCGGCTCGAAAAACACAAATGGTCGCGGACTCTATTTAATACGTTAAGTTTGGTAAAATAAGTTCACAGCTAAAAACGATACAAAACAGTGTCAGAAACCCACCGAATATATGTTACCGTGACATAGCCTGACATATTCGGTGGGTTTCTGACAGTATCTTGTATAGTTTTTTAGTTTTAACTCACTTTCTCAAACTTAACGTAATCAACAGTGTCCGCCACCATTTGTATCTTTCAAATACATCGATAAACACTGTTTTTCGGAGCCGACTAAACGTTACAATAAATAAAAAGTGTTTGTATTACTAAACACAGATACAAAAAAGTTGGCAAAACATAAATATATAACAAATAAATGTTATCAAATGCAAGATAAGTTAATTTTCTACCTAACTGGATAAGATTTTAGTGTTTTTATGTAATGCATAATGTTTAATCGGTTCAAAAACATGCAGTGTTTATCTGTATATTTGAAAAATACAAATGGCGGCAGACGTTAACACGTTAAGTTTGGGAAAATGAGTTTAAACTAAAAACTATACAAAATAATGTTAGGAACACCCTCAATATATGTTACCGTGACACAGGCTTACATATATTAGGTGGTTTTGTAACAGTATTTTGTATAGATTTTTTTAGTTTTAACTCATTTTCCCAAACTTAACGTGTTTAACACAGAGTCTGCCGACATTTGTAATTTGCAAATATGGCGGTAAACGCCGTGTTTTTCGATCCGAATAAACATTTTAAATTAAATAAAAACACTAAAAAATTATCCAGTTTGACAAAAAGTAACTTATCTTTCCTTTGATAATATTTGTTATACATTTGTATTTTGACAAATTTTTCGAATCTTTGTGTACAGTAATACAAACCCAATAAAAACACTAAAAATTATCCAGTTAGGTAGGAAAGTAATTTATCTTGCCTTCGAAAACATTTACTTGTTATATATTTGTTTTCTGTTGACAACTTTTTCAAATTTTATATGCAAGTATAAACCGAAGAGGGGATTTTTCTGTCTATTTTTATTTTTGGTATCGTGCTATAAAATAGTTTTTCCAAGTTAAATTTGACTTTCACGATGTCATTTCTTTTGTATTTTTTTTTTTACATTAGGTCCACCTCTACAATTTTCTTTAAAATGACTACTTTTAAAGGTTTTCGACTATGCTGAATAAGAAAATCTCATTTTAAAGTTGCAGAGGAAAGTAGTTTTCGAGATATAAAGACCTGTACTATGCACTATAATTCACTGGCGGCCATGAATAAACACCTCCAACCTCCTCATATTAAGAATGCCTCTAACCTCCCCATAAAAAATGGCTTTTGGAATGAATACCACAATTCTCCCCATGTTAAGAACTGCTTTCGGAATAAATACCCCCAACCTACTCATGTTAAAAATTGTTGAGGTGGACCTAATGTGAGAATTTATCTTTTTTTTTTTTGTTTAAATAAATTGTTAGTTGAAAGCACAGAATAGTTACAAAATACCATTCCCTCCCCATGGTAAGAATGGCTAAAAAAATAACGGTTTTCTTGGTAGAAACGTTTCTGTATTTCACCTAACAATTTCTTTAATGAAGAAAAAGCATTTATATTTTCTTATATAAAAACAACTTCTGTTACAAATAAAGTGTACTTTCAATTTTGTTAAAATTTTTCTTGAAAAAAAAAACAAAACAAACAAACTTTAACTTAACAATTTAAGGTAAAAACGTATACTATCACAATATTTATTTTTTTTAATAATTTCACGATATCTTATTTTTTAACAATAAATTGTTAGTTGAAAGCACAGAATAGTTACAAAACAGCCTCTCCTCTCCACTGAAAAAAATAAAAGGTATTATTTTAGCACGTTACCAAAATACATAAAAAACTGTACTTTAACCTAACAATTTATAGTTTTAATAACAAATTTCATTTGATAATGTGATTAAAATTCATTTAAATTAACCACCTTGTTTAACAAATTTAAAAAATAATGCAAGATGAAGTTTTAAAATGATTGCATGTGTTTTATTTCGTAATTTAACAGTAAAAACATTGAACAATAAAAATAACATTTTGGGTACTTATATATTTTTTGTTACTGTGCTGAAATAATAATGTTATTATTTTGAAAGGAATTCTTAACATGGGAAGGATGTTTTGTAACTATTCTGTGCTTACACCTTACAGGCAAAAAAAAAAAAAAGATATCGTGAAACTTTAATTTAACCTAAAAAAAACTATTTAAAAATAGTGTGATATAAAAAATGCACAAGCACCAAATTTTGGTTTAATTTTACAATAGATATTGTTTCCGGGTGCATACGATGGCAGATGGTAGCCGTTCTATGTTTATAGCTTATTTATTTATTTAATTGTAAGGTGGAAGCACAAAATAGTTAGAAAACACCCTCACTTCCTCATTAAGAATGGTTTTTAAAATAATGTTATATTTCAGCACGGCACCAAAATTACATAAGTACCGAAAATTTCATTTTTATTGGTCAAAGTTTTTCATGCTAAATAAAATAAAACACATGTAATCATTTCAAAACTTCATCTTGCATTATATATTTTTTAATTTGTTAAGCACATGATAACATTTTCAATAATTATGTCATTATATTTTACCCATTTAAAGTTTGTAAAACATGTAAACAAACTTTTGCTCGATACGAGTGACGACTTTTAAGAGTTCCTTTTAGTGATTACCTGGTTTGAGAAGATATGTACAGCTAAACGGCAAATCTGCCCCCCCCCCCAAAATCCGGTATTATTTTACCTTAAGGCCCGTCTCACGTTCGTATATATATATATATATATATAAAAAAAATTTTTTTTTGTAGATTTCGGTGTGCTAAAAACGAATCTGCAAACCGTTTTCCTCGCAAAAAAAAAAAAAAAAAAAATTAGAAAGTGGGTGCTCATTTTAAGTTAAATTTAGATGGAAAAGTGACCACTCACTTTTCGAAAAAATAATTTCTTCATATCATGAAAACTATTTTTTTGCGACGGAAACGGTTCGCACCGAAATCTACAAAAAAGTATTTTGTTATATACGAACGTGAGACGGGCCTTCAAAAATCCAGGGGAAAAAGTTTTGCATTAAAAACAGCGGTACTAGTGCACTTATTGATCCGTACTGAAATAATAACGTCATTATTTAAAAAAGCCATTCTTAACATAGGGAGGGAAGGGTGTTTTGTACCTATTCTCTACTTTAACCTTAGAATTGAATTAAAAAACATATGATAAAACTTTAATTAAACTTGGAAATACGATGTAAAAATAGCGCGGATCGGTAAGTGCACTAGCAAATGAATTCGATAGAGAAAAAATGGATGCTATTTTTGTTTTTTAATAACATAAAAAATTAAGAATTAGACAAATTTATTTTAGGTAAGCTTGGCGAGGAAAGCTTTAAGCAAAACAAAGGGATTTAAATAAAAAAAAAAAATGGATTCTTGGAAATCAAGATGTCGTTAGATGCCGTGTAAAAAAAAAAACAATTAAAACGTAATGTTTGATGGGTGAAAAACCTTAAGATAAACAAATGAATTTAAAATTAAAAATTAAGAAGATAAATTAAAAAAATAGGGAATGGCTTTTTGTACTTATCGATTAAACAGATAATGAAATATTGTAATTTGAAAGTGATCAACTCGTGGTGCATTAATTGAACCGCCCATTTCTACCGGAAATAAAATGGAGAGAACAGTTCCGCATTTACGAAAAATATTTTTATTTTATTTAATATTTATTTAATATATCAATGTCCATAATGTGGAATGGCTGACCCACTCAAATAAAAAATTAAGGATACCGTTAATTCCAAATATAAGAATGTTCAGGGATGAGGGGTGGTTCTGTTATGATTTTGCCGTTGCTTATGACCTCACTCAGATTGTCCACGAACCCACTCGTGTGCCCGATACTACCGGTCAGTATGCAAGCCTTCTGGACCTTTTCCTCATAACTTCCCCTGAGCTATGTTCATGTTCCGTACTGTATATCGATACTCTATGACTGACTGGGACAGCTTCCGTACATTCAAAAGAATGTGTCCTCTATAGTATCAGACCTGACTGAATGGTTAATTGTAGGCATAGACCGATTTCTACCATCCAAAAAATTCCAACAAAAACCTAACAGCCAGCCATGGTTCTCCCCAGCCATTGCGCACAGAAATCACTTTCCATAGCTACCAACGTAATAGATGTACTAAGACTAAAGCTGCTCTCAGGACTGCCAGCAACCACTGTAAAAGAGTGATAAAAAATGCAAGATAGCGATATGCTCAGTCCGTTAAATCCAAAATAGCTGCGCAGCGGTTTGGTTCCCACTAGTTTTGGCAAATAGCAAACAAGATCCTGAACAGAATCGTGCGTTCTATCCCAACCATCATAATTGACCTGAGGTTATCTCATCAGCATCAGATAAGGCCAAACTATTTGTCAAGAAGTTTGCAGCTAATTCTACCCTATAACAGACAACACTCTCTGCGACGAAGGCCATAAACACCCCGTATTTCCTCCTACAGCAGACAACACACTATGCAACATACAAATATCTGTGCGTGAAGTCACCAAGCTAATCAAGAACCTTGATTCCAGTAAAGCAACTGGTCCAGACGGCATTCCAATTATAGTGTTGAAAACGCTTCGACCAGAACTTGCCCCATATTTACAAAACTGTTTAAGCGTTGCCTTAAAGAGAAGTGCTTTCCAACACCCTGGAAAACATCGTCAATATGCCCTGTATTTAAGAACTCAGGTGATGTCATCTCCCTCTCAGTACAGACCAATAAGTCTCTTGTGTGCCATGAGTAAGTTGCTGGAATCCATATTAAATAAAGAAGTAGTCAACAACCTCAGCAGAAATAACTTCCTTAGTGAAATGCAATATGGTTTCCGTTCTGCTAGATCTACAGCTGATGTGCTAACGGTTATATCCCATAGGATTAGTAAATCTCTCGACAAAGGCTTCCTTTTTAGGGCAATTGCTCTTGACATATCAAAGGCCTTCGATAAGGTATGGCATAAAGGCTTACTTCACAAGATTTCCAGCTACGGTATAACTGGAAATGTTTTCTTAATAATTGAATCATTTCTCTCTGATAGGCCATTAAGAGTAGTGGTTTATGGGCAGAAATCAGAGGCCCACAGTATTAATGCTGGAGTTCCCCAGGGGTTCATCCTGGACCAAACTATCTTCCTGATATATATCAATTGTCTCTGAAAACACATACATAAATCATTCGTTGAAATCTCTGCTGATGACACGACCATCTATGGCAACACATCAAAGGCCGTAAATGACAAAGTTCTCTCTGATTCTCTCTCCTCTGATCTTGAGCGCGTGGTAAAGTGGGGGAAGAGGTGGCTGGTTACTTTTAATGCATCTAAAACAAAGCTACTATCTTTACATCATCAACGCTCTGATCCCCATCTAGCATCAATTGAAATGGATGGCTCTCGTCTTGGGGAGGCTTCATGTTTTGACAAGCTCCTGGGTTTGACCTTTACTCCTGATCTGAAATGGAACACGTATATCAAGTCTGTTGCCCGGGCCACTGGGAAAATGGTAGGATCCTTCTATCGCTCCAGAAAATATCTCTATCTGTATAAAAGCCAAGTACGTCCAAAGATAGAGTACTGC
>NC_136500.1:95383313-95428313 GCF_053919585.1 Euprymna scolopes | reverse complement strand
TCAGTATTTCGTACATCTTTTTTTCTCTTTTTATCTTCTTCTTTCTTGCCAAGTTGGAGAAAGAAAAATCAGTTAGTATAGATCCGCGTGTTGTCTCTCATCTGTTGTATTTTTAAATGCCGGTACAATACGATGGCTACGCGAGATTAACGTCAGGCGTGTGAGTTCCTTGATTGAATTTGGCTTTCAAGCGCATCTGATGCGTATTTTATTTTATTCAAATTAAATCCACGCTCCTATAACGGAACTCACACCTCTGACACACCCCTGACACACGCCTCACACACGCCTCACACACACACACACACACACACACACACACACACACACACACACACACACACACACACACACACACACACACACACACACGCGCATTTTTTAAAGTTTGTTTTTGAAATTTGTTATTTTAAAAAAACATTCACCGTTAATTTTGAGTTAAGCTCAATGTATCTATTTAATAGGTGAAGAGCATATATAGTGTAAAATTTTGTTGAAATTTCAAAGAGTCACATTTCTTTTTTATAACCTTCGTTTATTTCCTGGATTTTTTCCATTACAGCTGTTTCATTAGTGGATAGGCAATTTTACGATTTATGTGTCCATAAAAATATCCTGTCCCCACCAACTTCTTCAGATTTTTATCCATTAGATTTTAACAACAAAAGGTATATTTTTAACACGCTAAACATCGTATTCGGGTAAAAAGATTTCCAAAGCCACGCCTCCTCACTTCCTCCATCTTTTGATATTATGTGAAGATAGTTTTCCGTTTTAACTAGTAGTTTCGTATTTTTCAAAATTTATTTTTATTAATTAATTATTTAATTTTGTTTTAATTTTCCCTTTTTGCTATTTGTTTTTTCCAATTATCATATGATTTTATATAATTTTATTTCTATATTTATGCGTGTTTATTTTAATATTCCTTTTTTGATTGGTGTTTGAATTCGTATTATTACTCGATCCTTCTTTTTAAAGGGGGGTCACTTTAATGGAATAATTTTTATATCTAGGATTACCTCCCTTGCATCTTTTATCTTTCCTTACATTATACGTTTCGTTTTTACTATTTTTTTTCAAATCTCCTCTAGTGCGTGAAATTAAATATCTGTTTCTGTGCAAACATCCGTGAATTACATCTAGTCGTTTGTTTAATAATTTTTTTTTTGGTATTAGTATATGGTATGATTTTCATATACATAGGTTGCATCTTTTCGACTGTCTAGGTTTATATTTTCCCCTTTATCAATTATTGACCATCTTAATTTATATTCAGTTTTATTTTTCTTTAATTCCTTAATCCATACTGTTAAAGTGGTTGAGTTTTTTTGTTGTTTTCGTTATTACTATTGGTTCTGTTTCTATTTCCGTTATAGTAGTTGTAGTTGCCACTATTGTTATGATCCTTTCTATTGCTGTTTTCATTTTTTTTCCACATTGTTGTTGCTTTCGTTATTTGTGGTGTTATTTTCTTTCTCAGTTTCATTTTTAAACGATGCTAGGTGATTACGATATCAGTCCGTAAAGCAAATTCCGGTGCTCCCCAGATATACTTTAGTTTCATTATTTGTTATATACACATTTGTATACTACGTTTGAAGTTAAATATTCCCCCTATTGGACATTCAGTAGGGTTCTGGCAGTTGCATTCTTTTACGTTGCTAGATTCATTTTTTGTCCTATCTCTATTTTTCAAAAATTTGTTTAATTTTGTGTTATTTGAGCCAATTATGGCATTTGTTAAGTTAACAGACGTGTAACTGTTTTTGTTAATTATCTTACTTAGTTTACTATCTTGCGGGGAATTTTTGTCTATAATTTGGTAAAATTCCCTTGGGATGTTGTTTTTTATTTGGTGGCTGAACGGTGAATTAAACCACGTCTGGCTCTTCCTTCTATTTTTCTTTTTAACTTCTCTTTCAGTTTTAGTATGGTCTATCTCTTCATTTTTCTTTTTTGTGTTTATTGTTTGTTTTCTTTTTTCATTTGTTGTTGCTTTTTCCCCCTTTTTTATATTTCCTTATCGACATGTTGTAAGATATTACATTTGCATTATTTATTGTTCTTTCTGTACCTATGTTAATGTTTTGAGTTTCCTCAACAAATTTAATTTTTTTTAAAAGCTGACAGTGCCAGGCACCGACAGTGACAGTTGTAAAGACAAGTAGCACTAAAGCAAGGCTTGGTTGTAATATTCCTTGTTTTTGTTGAATAATTCTTCACTTTGTGATATTTTGGATATTCTTTTGGAGATGCTAGGTATAACTGCTTTTTTCATACTATTCGGATGGTTGGACTTGTGATCTATGTAGAATAGCGTTTGGTTGGGTTTATAGTAAGGTTCATAGGAGTCGTTGTCTAGATTCAGTGTTATGTCTAAGAAGTTTACACATAGTTTGGGTCTATTGTTATATCTAGGTTCAGTTTACTGAAGAATTGTTTATTTTTTTGTGTTTTTTTTCAAATAATATATATATAATAGCAGACCACCCTGAGTTGCCTCGTCGTAAAATACGGATATATATTTTAATTCATAAAGATTTCTTATTTATTATTATAGACGCAATTATCTATTTAACGTTACCCAATATATTGTAATAGTTTAAAAATTTATATAAAAATATGTCATCCGCTAGAAATTAAGCGACTTTGAGTTATGAATGTTTAATTTTGCACGTGTGCAAAATTAAAAGCAAGAGCAATGATTTTTTCAACTTATCCTGCCAAGGTCAACTATTTTGTTTTCAATTTTGATCATTTAGCGGCAATTTTGTTGGCTTAAAATGAAACTGGAAGTTTACTACAGATCCAAATATCAAATTTCAATTCTGTAGACCAAATATTCATATATATATATATATATATATATATATATATATATATATATATATATATATATATATATATATATATATGTGTGTGTGTGTGTGTGTGTGTGTGTGTGTGTGTGTGTGTGTGTGCGTGTGTGTGTTTCTGATTGTGTGTGTGTGTTCTTGAAGGTTTTCATCTTAAAGTCTACGTAATTATGCAGAATGCAGAAACTATGCATAAATGGAATTCAACGTAGTGGTGAAATGAAAGCAATCATCTAATACGAAACCATAAAAACTGAATAATTAATTAATTCTCGTTTTTCAAAAGAACATGCAAATTAGTTAACTTTCATGTAGGCGTTTGCATATCCATGACTGGATATATTAAGAAGCTTGTTTTAGTAATTTTTAAATAGCAACAGTAGGCTTTTAATATCAATGTTAGAGCGAGGAAAACCCTGTCCCTGTTCCTCTCTTCCCCCCCTCTCTCTCTCTCTCTCTCTCTCTCTCTCTCTATATATATATATATATATATATATATATATATATATCCACATGAGCATGTGTATGTGACGATATAAAGACAATTATTTTATATAGTTCAGACAAATTCTTATGGCATCTTTGTGTTACTTCTCGAAATCTTTCAAGTATGTTTTGAAATCTAGATACACGTGTTAGTTTTTCTTCCAAAAGGACATTAAATCACAGTATGTTATAAATCTAATCTGCAATATATTTATACATAAATAAGTTATGTATGCGTATAATGGTTTCACCTATAGGATTCACTTATACGACCATTATGAATTTTTAAATAGTTTTTATAAGTTAAAGGTAAAAAATGTAGGTTATATTTACTTCAATTTAGCTTTATGCACAAGGCAAAGGTAAAAAAAAAGGTGTTATTCACGTTTTGTGAAATTTTAACGACAGCAATTAAAACTAATTAATAAATATTTCTCAAATTTCACTATCTTGGAGTATTTTAAAGAGTTTTAGCGAGCAAAACCTCCTATTTGTACATTGAAATATTTCAAATTTGTATTAAATGTGTTCCACGGTAATTACACAGCACTTAACGCAACTTCAGCCTTATATTTCAAGCATTGTTTTATAATGAAACTTATGTAATAGATTTGATCAAAATCGGAAATAAAATTCTAGACATAAAGTTTAGTATCATTATATTTTGAATTTAATTTTAAGTATCTGAATTTTCATGAAGAGCTCCCACCACATGCATGAAACTAAATTTATCTAAATATAGCGCACATTTGAAACTCTTAAGTCTAGCAGCTCTATTTCCAAATTAATAGTGATTGGTTAATTAGCTTATGAGTGAATCCTACACATGCAATTATATAAACATTGCTAATGGCGTTATCCTTTTTTTGCCAAATTATTAAATCAAGTTAAGTAGAAATACATAAACATACATTTTGCAAATTTATCTAAGTAGAGGGAGGTGAATTTTTACATGTAAATAATATAATAAGGATAATTTAAAGCTTTTCTTTGGAAGAACGGGTTAAAATATTACCAGATAAACCCATATCCGGAGCGAAAACATTGGCTGGTCTTATCACGTCTTAATCCTTTCAAATCTGTACGTAATTTAATTTACCATATTTCGGATTTATCAACATTGGAGAAAATCTGTGAAACTGACACTACCCTTTTAGGGGATTAGGGTGATGGTCGGATTGCTGTAGCCTAATGAGCTAAAGATTATCAATTTTCTTTTACCTTCTCTACTCCCCTTCCTCATTTCCCTCTCTCTAGCCTTCTTCAAAACAATCGTGTACTAGTTGAAATATGTCCTCTATGCCAGCTTTCGCATCTTCGCACTTCAACTGAAGAAATAAATTTTTACTTTAAATTGTAATGAAAGCAATTAGAATTTACCATTTTAATCACTAATTTTTTTTATTGGAATATAAACAATGATGTGATCAATAACAATAATCGATAATTAAATGCCTTGTTCACTTAGACACCACAAAAAGAACCTATTTTAGGCTCAACATTTTCTAAATCATAGTCTGAGATCATTTGCTGACACCTATGTAAAATTCATAATTGTCTATGGCAGCACTTCAAAAAGCACTGGCGTTGAAAACCTTGCCGGTTCCCCCTCTCTCTCTCCCTTCCGATCTGGAGCATTTCATGCAATGGGGAACAAGTACTTCTTAACTTTGGTACAAATCACACATTTTAATGTACTTTTTCTTAATGTAACTAAAAAGATTTACTACTGGGTGATTGGCCAATCGACCAATCAGATGTCTTGAAATAAAAATTGTTGGATTACTTGAACAATATGGCTTTTCCCAGCAAGTTTACTTTTGAGATTACACTAAACGGACATTTTCACATTCGTTCTTTTAACTCAGCGGCGACATGATAAAATTAGTCCTCGCGCAAACGCACAGGACACAAAATGTTTTAAATAATAATAATAATAATAATAATAATAATAATAATAATAATAATAATAATAATAATAATAATAGAATAACAATAACAAAGTCTTTCGCTAGCGAGGACTACTATTGAGCGTAACCAGTTATACACTCCTTTTGAAATTTTCATCTCTATTTTTTTCGTTATCTACTGAATATTTTTGATGAAACCTATATGAAATATGTTCCTTATTAAAGTGTAAAGATTTTCTATTCTGAAAGAAGTTTAAAAAATTAATCTAAAAAAGTTATTTTAAATTTTTGTTAAAAAAAATCAGATTTTCTTATTATTCAGACATGTATGACAAAAAGAGAGTTGCAAAAAAGAGTTGTGGAGTGAGGAGAATTACAAACTGAAACAGAGAGAATATTCAGACCTGTAATAATACAAAGAGGGGGTTGCAAAAATGAGTTGTGGTGTGAGGAGAATACAATCTGAAATAGAGAGTAGGAGAGTTTTTATAAATACATACAAAATCACATTCATCTTTTTTTAAATCCAAATTAATAAATTAAATAAAATATAATCTTAAAAAGATAGGATACAAGTTAGAACAGCATTTCATCCAAGGCATGAAAATTGTTAAACTAAATGTTTTTACTATAGGCTTTAAAAATAAAGGTACAAGATTCAATTTGAAATTTATTTATCTTCAAAGTGTACTTTTATAAATTTTACAAAGTAAGGTATGCAAATTTAATACCTTACTTTGTAAAATTTATAAAAGTACACTTTGAAGATAAATAAATTTCAAATTGAATCTTGTACCTTTATTTTTAAAGCCTATAGTAAAAACATTTAGTTTAACAATTTTCATGCCTTGGATGAAATGCTTTTCTAACTTCTACACAAAGATGAGTGATACTGTTTTTTTAAATTCCTCTTTAGCACGGCCAAGATAAAAGGTATTTCTATTAATCTTTGATGTTGTCTGTTTCCGTCTATTAAGTCAGTTAGATCTTCTATAAATATTAATTATAAACATTAATTATAACCGAGAGGAATAGCCTTACCGTGATCATTATGCTTTTTAAATAAAGCTTCTCTCCTTTGACGATACACGAATTTTGCTGAAAGCTTTTATTGCTTTGTTTTGCATAAAACTCAATTAAACTAAAGATTGCCCACATTACGACTCCTTACAATAAGCAGTTGTAAAAATCATAATAAACAATTAATTAGTTTAAAACGGAATCCTGTACATTCAAATATATTAACTTGCATAACATTAATTCGATAATTAAATACTGATTGTAATTTACATGGCGGTAACATGTCATTAATATAAACATTAATTCTTATCTAGAGTATTAAAAAATTCTAGGATCGTGGTTGAGACTCTAAATTTGTCTTCGCCTTATAATTTGGCGGTAGTCGAAACCGTAAATTCGACCTCCCCCAAGATAAAATTCGATTAAGATAAATTTTATTTTGTGCATACACACGTTTGCTATTTCACTTCTGAAGTTTAACAAATTTGCGATTTCTTTAAAGTTTACGATAGCGAATTTCTCATTCAAACATAGTCTGCATGGGTCTTCTAAGTTTCTACATGTATTGACCTACCGTACTATTTTCCACTCTACTATCAGTGATCGTCTACTTCCAATGAGCTACAGTAGTGGTTTGCTAATGCTGTTTCTATTCGGCCTTTTCTTTTTCGTTTTCCTTGACGAATCCTCACAAGGATGAAACGCGGAAAATCCTGTGTACCTTAATTGCTATATATATATATATATATATTATATATATATATATATATATATATATATATATATATATATATATATATTCAAACTTTACTACCTAGCTCTACTTACGTACTGAGCACTCTCGAAGTACATACTAAAAATAGATACATAAAATTTAATGAAAATACATATAATAATAATAATAATAATAATAATAATAATAATATATGTATATATATATTATGGTGATAAAATACACGATATATAATAAGATATCGTAGATCCAGAATGTGTGAAAAGACATAAAGGGGAAACAATTAAACACAGGAAGAACTAATCAAATCAGAGATTTGTCGAATCACACGATCGAACCAGTGGGCAAAGTGACATCACAGCGAAGGAAGAGAAAGGAAAGAAAAAGAGAAAAAAGGACATATGTGGACAGAAAGCGATAGGAACACACGTGGGCAGCAGACGACTGGAAAAAGCTGATACTGGCGTGAGATAAACGTATGGCCAGGTGGTGGCGTGAAAAAAATTTAAAGCACGTGTTTGTCACGGCATAGTAAGGAGCTTTTAAAATAAGATTCATAGTGGAAAGTACCGATAAAAAATGCATTTTATTAAAACTGAACAAAAAAGCCATCAAATGTTTTCCTTTGGGTTGTTTCTTTACGATTGTCTCAGACACAATGTGTTGGGTCCGAGAGTGAAAATGTAACGACCATGTTACACGTCTTCTGACCCCCCACCAAAAAACAAAAAAAAAAAAAACAGGTAGATTATTATTATTATTATTATTATTATTATTATTATTATTATTATTATTATTATTATTATTATTATTATTATTATTATTCATGCGATAAGTTGGGTTTCAGTTGGCCTGAGAGACACAGATGAGTTTCTAGACCCAAAATTAAAGATGTTTGGTTGCAAGAGATGCTTGTCCATTTTTCGGTGAAAAAGTCGGGTGACATTATAATCTCAAAAAAAATGTAGGTTTCTCAGTTAAAAAATAAGTTGTGATATTATTTAAAAGAGAAACCCCTTTGATATAGAACTTACAGAAACCATATGATTGACATTAAGGCCAGTGTCGAAATTAAGCAGCGAATTCGAATGAAGACAAAAAGCGGAAGATCACGATCTGTGCAATTAAAGTGCACAAACGCAAGTTTTTACCTTTATATTGAGTTGGATCTGAAAAATTTTGAATGCAAAATAATTTGCCAGAATTATCGCCCTTTTATTTATTGTCAGTTTAAATTTATGAAAAGCTTTATACATTTAGCGTACATTCACGTTAACAAACTGATTCTCAGTTGATCACCGAAGTTAAGCAACTCCACAGTATTTCAAATAGAACTGAGAAAATTACTTTATTTTAGATACGAAATTGCATTTTGAAATGGACGCTTAATTTAACGTTTGAATTTATTCGTTTTGTACGTAACTTGATCCTTAACTTAGCAAAGCTATTTCAAGGTTTTGATGAACACATTTATTATAAAATTAGCAAGAATCCATGGAAACGTAAAACTTAGTTGGCCTTATCAAGTTTAAATCCTTTCAAAGATTTCTGTAATCTAATTTACCATATTTCGGGCTTATCAGGCATTTCAAAAGTCTGTGAAATTGAAACCGTCTTTAAAAGCGATCGGTTTGGCCATATAAGTACACTTACCTGATGAGCTCCACACATACACATACACACGTATACTTGCACATACATACACACACATGTGTGTATATGCGTGTATATGTGTGTGTATGCGTGTATATGTGTGTATGGAGATTTAATTTTTATTTATTTGGTTTGATTGCTGAAAACAAATTCTTCTTTTGGAAATAAAGTGGCAGTTTATTTTAAACTTCCCAGTAGATATATTCTTTTGTAAAATCAAACACTTTCTTATAACTGTTTCCTAATATAAATCACTGAAATAGCTTTATTTGAGTATGTATCAAATACTTTGAAAGCCATAAGTAACTATATATATATATATATATATATATATATATATATATATATATAATAGAGTAAGCTTTTTTCTTGGTTTTTGTCATTAATAGCTTTCAGTAATTCATTCTGTGTACGACAGTTATTTTGGCAAAGACAATACAAAGGAATTCGATTTTAAAGGAAGACGTGTTAGTAGATATTTATAAGGAAGGAATATCGCTGCTAACCCTTTATTCTGAAAACGTTTTGTGAGAAACTGAAATCTCGAAATAAATGTAATTTTTTATAAATAACTAATATTGTAAAACTATTTTCATGAAATACGCTGTACGAAGTGCTGACTTTTCATTTATGTTTGGAAACGAGTTCTCATATGTTTTAAGCATGCTATTATTATTATTATTATTATTATTATTATTATTATTATTATTAGTAGTAGTATTAATATTATTATTGTTATTATTATTATTATTAGTATTATTATTGTTATTATTATTGTTATTATTAGTATTATTATTGTTATTATTATTGCGGTTATTATTATTGTTATCATTATTAGTAGTAGTATTATTGTTAATATTATTATTGTTATTATTATTATTAGTATTATTATTATTATTATTAGTATTATTATTGTTGTTATTATTATTGCGGTTATTATTATTGTTAATATTATTGTTATTATCATTATTAGTAGTAGTATTGTTATTATTATTGTTATTATTATTATTGTTATTATTATTGTTGTTATTATTGTTATTGTTATTATTGTTATTATTATTATTATTATTATTATTATTATTATTATTATTATTATTATTATTATAATAAAACTCTTACTATCTTGCTTGGGCGTGGAAACCGTCCATCTGCTTCCGGTTTACGACTTCCGGTTTCCGACTTTCAGTTTTAAAAATTCTTCGTAAAATAAAAGCAAAGCCACAATAGCTTTTTTTTTTGAATCGACAATTTACGGGATCGTATTCTTTTTTATTTTATTTATTTTTAAAATACATTTATACATTTTATTTTATTACACTCTTAACAATATAAATAAATAAATAAATAAATAAAACCGAAAATATTTTTTTAAAAATTGGTTGGCGTTATGAATAATTGAATCAGACAAGATTGGAAAATGACTCAATCACATAAAAGAAATCAAATTCCCCTAATCACCGTTTTCTTACTATGCAAAAATATATATAAACAATAATATCGGTATTTCAGAAGTTAACAGTTTTAAATAAGCAGAACATCTTTCTCCAAAATAAACAATATGCCCATACTTTAAAAAAAAGATAAACACTTTATTTATTTTAAACTATATATACAGAACATTTGATAGATTTTAAACAATATATACCTCTTTTTATTTTTAATTGTAAACAATATATATATAAACATTTTTTTATAATTTTAAACAATATACACTTTTTTATTTTAAATTTTAAACAATATAAAGAATGTTTTAAAACAAATATTGTCCACGAATGATTTTGATTATACGGGGAAATCTACTCCCCCCAAACCATGTACGTTTTTAGCATATCAATTTTTTAAAACGATTACTTCGATTGTATTTTCATATCAAGTTGGAATCGTTTTCAAATAAAAACAAAACAGAACAAATGTTTTGCTAATGTAAAGTTAAAAAAAAACTACTAGCTCTACATATTAAAAAAATATTTGGTATTTTTTACGATCTAACCCAACGTATTTTACCTTCTAAAAAAATTAAGACAAAACCCCTGCTTTTTTTACTAATACGTTTCTAATGGCTTTTAAAGATAATATAAAATAAGGAATTAAAAAAAATAATTAAAAGTTATCATTTTGGAGTAGGGGATCACTTTCCTATATAAATTTAACGTAAAATGAGCACCTACATCTTGGCCACGTAGCTGTAAACGAGACATGTATTTGTTAGCACTTTTTAAAGTTCAGTGACGGGGTGGGGGACAAAAGGAGAGAACGGCGTGGGACTATGAGTTCCAAACATTTTAAAAATACGTAGAAACACTTTGAAAAGGTCTCACCGTTAAATATTAATTAATCAGTTAATTATTATTTCCTGATATTTTTAAAGCTGTTAACACACACACACATATACACACACACACACACACACACACACACACACACACACACACACACACACACACACACACAAAACAAAACAAAAACTTGGGTGGACCTGTACAATGAACACGCTTTCTTTGCATTTTTCTTTTCGTTTTCAACGGATTACACCCATCTTATATAAAGGATTTTTCATTTAATCTAAGGGCAATGATGTTCTTTATTATCCAATGTATTCTGTATTATTTGCACTAGTCTCCATGTTTCTTTTCCCGCGCATGCATTCAATTTTTAGCGCATTTATAAATTAATTCTGTATACTCATTTGCACTTTTGTACATTAATTCTGTATACTCACTATTCCATAGCCAGCTATACCATATACTGACCCAACAGGTCACGAGTAATTTAGTTATTATTATTATTAGTTATCCATTAGGCATGGAGCCACATGATATATGAAATTAAAAATACAACTTCAAGATAAAAAATCAGCAAACGATACATGTTTTATAGATAGATTCAAACATTGAAAAGTGCATATATATATATATATATATATATATATATATATATATATATATATATATATATATATATATATAAAGTTTTACGCTAAAATAGAACAGATTCATAGATACGTCAATAAATCATTATTGTATTTTTCTAATAAGCATATAAAGGCAACCGAACGAATCGGCTCGTAACGCACACTGAAAATGTTTCATTGCGCTTTTCCTATCTTTACGCCATTTTAATTCTTGATTTATCCAGATCGAATCTTTTATTATTAATTGGCTTTTTCATTTCCATCGCAGAAAAAAATGGCCCCGCGTCATTATTAGAGATATTTCTTCAAGATAAATTCTTGATCGGACGCTTGCAAAGAGAGCAACGACGCAAACCAAAAGATATTGCCAGTTTCACCAAAAGATTCTATCTTTGAAGAGGCGCGCCGATGAAAGGGTAAAATGTGTTTGTTCCATGCATTTCGTTATTTTATTGTTGCCAACTTTAAATGTCGACAATTTTCATGACCCAACCCCATTTTCTAAATGATGATAGCTTTCTGCTTTTGTTAAAAAATGTACATTTAAATAATTCTCATACCAGACTCACAGAAACGATATATATATATATATATATATATATATATATATATATATATATATATATATATATATATATATATATATATATATATATAAGCCGAAGGTATTCGAGAGGTAATACTTATGAACTAAAACGAGGTTATTAAGAATGCTTTATATAAAAGAGCAGAATATCATATTTTTATTTATATAGCAAAATATTACATAGTCGCTACACTGAACATGCTAATGTTTCGGACAATTGGCTGGCAAGAAACCAAAAGTCCTCATCAGGCGATGTAATGAAATTTATTTGTCACCGAGATGAGAACCAGATGCCTTCGGTTGCAAATAAACTTCATTTTGTCGCCTGACGAGGACTTGTGGTTTCTTGCTAACCAATTGTCCGAAATATTAGCATGTTTAGTGTAGCGGCTATGTAATATTTGTCTATATAAATAAAATATTATGCATATACATATACATATATATATATGAAAAAAGGAAAAAAGAAAAATTGTTCATATATTCATAAATGTTTGAACAAATGAAATACAATTATAATATTTAAAAGTCTTGTATTTTATTGCTTTAAATCAATCATCACGAAAAAGTTTTAGAATACAGAGGAAACATTAATGAATATATATATATATATATATATATATATATATATATTTAATTTTGTTTTTGCCTATTTCATTTTTCCATCACGTCAAAATATTACATCTATAATGTTCATCACACACACACACACACACACACACACACACACACACACACACACACACACACACACACACACACACACACACACACACACACACACACACACATATATATTTGATAAATATATTTTTAATCATATCATAACAAGTTTCTAATACAATTACATTATGTTCAACATTTGGAAAATCGTATCCATAAAGACTTTTCATCATTTGTAAAGCTAAAATTATTTACAAAATTATTTACGAATTTTTCGTCTACTTGGTTGCATTTTAAAACAATATGAAATTGATTTATTAACTATTTAACAGTATTTTCGCTCTAATTTTACTATATGTACAAGGTGGTCAAAAATGCGCCCCAAAGTTGTATTTAATTTTATTTTTTTATATTTTTCAGTCGTAGAGAGCAAGTCTGGGAAATTCTCTTGACACTAATAGGGTTCCAACTTGACGCTAGAGAGCAGTAACGGATAAAAATCACTGAGGCGTACGTTGCTGCAAAATCAGTTCTTCGAACACAGCAGCAACACAGGACAGACTTTTCGAAGAACAATGTACCTGATAGAACGACAATCCAAATTTGGTGATCAAATTCCAGTTGACAGAAAGTGGCAGATGCCCAGAGATCGTTTAGTTATAATTCCTGGCAACATTCAGATTTTACGGGAATGACCTGAGGAATCCCCCATAAAACCAGTACATTGTCCCCCACAAGGAGGATGCTTCATAATGAACATTATCGCGTCCCTTAAAAAATTCAGATCTTGGCAGAGGTTAAGTGATTGCAATAAAGCAGAACGAGAAACATTTTGTGAGGATATCAGTCAAAGGATTGAAAATGATCCTGACTTGTTTGATTTGATTTTTTTTTTACTGATGAAGCTCCCTGTCAATTGAGCGAGTATATCTATCAGCAGAATATTCCCTTCTTGGTTCAGGCTCATCCCCGTTAACATACTCATCTTTTTCTTAGCCAACAGAAAGTAATTTTGTGTTGATCTATCAAACGAAATCGTATCATCAGGCCATACGTCTTTGAGTAGAATGGGAATCGTATGGCGATAAGCGCTAACTGTTACATTGCACTCATGCTTACGAAGTTCATTTCTGTACAGAAGAGAAGAAAGGGAATAGATATAAACACAGTAAATCTACTCCATTATTGAGACGGGTCTTTTGAATTCATCCGTCCGCATTTTCCTAGTGATAGACTCATTTCGCATTGCATGAACATCCCTTGCGTACTACCTCCCTGAACCGATCCATGTGACCACTTCCTTTGTAAATAGCTTAACATGACAACAATTTTTGTTAATAGCTTAGCATGACAACAATCTCCAGACGCTGGCAGATTTGAAGAAAAACATAAGAAGGGAGATCAAATGCATATCGGATAACTTGATAGGACGAGTTATCGATAATTTCAACGTTTGAGTTGCAGTAGTTATCCGCAAAGGAAGTGTTTGGATAGAACATATGAACTTTTAAGGACAGATTACTAATAAGATTTCAATTTCAATCAGATTAGAAGAGTATCCCATCATTAAGCTACTGCGTATTTGATGAAAATTTTGCAAAAAGATGTACTTCAAGAGAAATTTAGGATAAAAAAGAAAATAGTTTTTTTTATCCCCGCCTATCTCCCCCTTCTCTCTCTCTTTATATATATATATATATATATATATATATATATATATATATATATATATATATATATATATATATATATATATATACAAGATGTCCATAAAGTTCGTGTGCACTTTAAAAAATTTATAACTTTATTTATATTTGCGATAGAAATAATCTGTAAAAAATGTTATAAAGTTTCATGTATCTAGTTTTAAGTATAGTTATTGAATAATTTTTCACCACAAAATTCGTAACAATTTTTAGATAAGTAAAAAATAAGTAAAAAATATTTTCTTTTGTTTTTCAGAATCAATTTGATCCCATGGCTTCAATTGAAGAAAAAGTAAACTGTGTCCTTTGGTTGGCTGAATTGAAATCTACTATTGCTATACAAAGAAAGTTTAGAATTGAATACAATAAAAAAAGCGCCTCAGGAACACCATGAAAAAATTTAAAGAGACATGCTCTGTCCATGATAAACCACGGCCTGGAAGGCCATGTGTCAGTGACGAAAGTGTTGCTTCCATAGAAGAATCCTTTACTGTAAGTAAAGGATTCTTCTATGGAAGCAACACTTGCAGTCCAAGAAAGTCTGTAAAACGGGCATCATTGGAGCTCGGGCTGCCAAAGTCTACTGTGCATAAGATTCTGTGGACAAAACTTCATATGAAAGCTTACAAAATTCAATTACATCAACAGTTGTTAGAAGAGGATTATCATGCACGGCTAACTTTCTGTCACCAGTTCAATGAAAAACTTTGCAATGGTGATGCATTTGTGAGTAATTTACTGTTTTCTGATGAAGCAACATTTCACATTAGTGGCAAGGTCAACAGGCATAATTGCCGAATTTGGGGAACTGAAAACCCAAATGAAACTGTTGAACATGAAAGGGACTCTCTTAAAGTTAATGTGTGGTGTGCTTTGGGAATAAATCGAATCATAGGGCCATATTTTTTGAAGATCGTGTTATTAACAGTGACAGCTACTTAGATATGTTGCAAAATTACTTTATTCCGCAACTTGAACAATTAAACTTGAAAGATGATACAGTGTTTCAACAAGATGGAGCTCCTTGTCACTTTGCTCGGTGTGTTAGACAGTTTCTAAATCAGGAATTTCCTAACAGATGGATCGGAAGGGGTGAACCATTTCATTGGCCCCCACATTCGCCAGATTTGACTCCATTAGATTTTTTTATGGGGACATGTGAAAACAATTGTGTATGCAACCAAACCTAGTTCATTGGAAGATTTGAAAGCTAGAATAACTAATGTGATTTCAGGCATTACTATAAATCATTTGGCAAATGTTTTTCGTGAACTGCAAAATCGTATTACCCTTTGTATTGCTAATGATGGAGGGCATGCGGAAAGTTAAATAAGATTTCAATAAAGGCTTAAAAATATAGATTTACTTCTTTCAAATCCATTTTACAGATTATTTCTATTTTAAATACAAATAAAGTTATAATTTTTTTAAAGTGCACACGGACTTTATGGACACCCATATATATATATATATATATATATATATATATATATATATACTCGGGGTTTTTTTATATTCAAAAGTAATGGACTAATGAATTCAACGAGGTTGTTAGATAGTGCTCAATAAAAAGAGCTGATAATACTTGTTTATTGTTATATAAACATGCTCACATCCCGCTGCTACAAATAGCCACTTGTTTCAATCAAACAACAGATATCATCAGGCAGCGACTTGACTATTCAAAAGTTCAATGAACGGTTATTCATTGAACTTTTGAATAGTCAAGTCGCTGCCTGATGATATCTGTTGTTTGATTGAAACAAGTGGCTATTTGTAGCAGCGGGATGTGAGCATGTTTATATAACAATAAACAAGTATATATATATATATATATATATATATATATATATATATATATATATATGCACGAGTGTGCTAGAAAAAACTCCTTGAATGACAGTTAAAATTAATTGCGCTTGAGAATAAATAATGTAAAAAAAATGCATTGCGAAACCTTTGTTCTCTTACGAAAATCCAAAATACTACGTTTCTGAATATTTGAGATGAGGATTGATTATTCATAATATTTAGATTCCTGGGACTGCTGTTCTTCTTTCGGGTATCATTTTCACAACGTTTCGGTCGATGTAACCTCCGACTTTCCTCAGATGTAATGTATCTTGTGAAACTCGGAAATATGCACGGAATTTCGAACGGAATCCTTTATTTAATTTACAGGTGTCGCATGCTCTCGTTCCACAAACTATAACAGAATAGACATCCTAAGCAATTTTATTTTCGGTCACTGAGGATTGAACTTCCAACCTACATAATTTTTCCAAGTACTTTAACTACTGCGCCACGGGTCCTTACGGACAATTCTAGCACTATTTATTATTACATATTATTACTATATATATATATTACTGTATATATTATTATTATTATTATTATTATTATTATTATTATTACTATCTACTTATTACTATATATATTATCTGGTGTTTATTATTAACGATTCCCATATCGTTAAATTCTATAGTAGGTCTACATAGTAATTGTTCGTCATCAATCATATGTGCTTTATTGAGTCATTTAACACTCCATTGTTCTCTGTCTTCAATTTTTTCTTCATCCCATAATGCTGGATGGTTTCTCTTTTCCCTCTATATATGATCAACCATACTCGACTTTTTCTCCACGTATTACGGCTTTTTCATGTTCTCCTAACATTAGTTTTAGTGGACAAAATGTCTCACCTTTGTATAGTTTTCCACATTTACGAGGTGCCTTAAATAAGTTTCCAGACTTTTTGTACAGGCATTTAAATTGTCGTAGACTCTTGAGATTTCAGCTATACATCTTATGAGATGACTGGCTAATTTTTATGATTTCAGGTTCAAATGAACAGCTACAGCAGGGATTGAAATGCACCCTACTAAAGCCTGATTGTCACAGCAGGTAGTAGTCTGAACGTGAGGGGACTTTAAAAGAACGTAATAAAATTTTGTTTAAACTTGAAAAAAAAATGCCACAGAAACGTATGGAATGCTTTAGACTGCTTTTGGATTGTCTTGCATGAATCTGGCTCTAGTTTTTGAATGGCATAATAGAATCAAGAGAAGTAGGGAGTTTCTGATGGATGATGAGAAATGTGGGAGGAGTAAGGAAGTCAGAACACCAGAGTTGATGGTCAAATAAAGAACTTGATGAATAAGGGCCATCGTGTGTCCATAGAGACATTAAGTGCACAGTTTGATGTCAGTGTGGGAACTATACACACAATTATTCACGAGGAACTGAAGATGCGGAAGATTTGCGTGAAGTTTGTCTCAAAGGTGCCCAAAAGAACTCCATCATTATCACAAACTATTTGACCAAGATGGGCATCAAAACTATTCCTGTGACTTTTAGTTATTCTGCTCAAGAACAACCTTAGAAGCTGTGGTTATAAGACAATTGAAGAGATGAAAGAGGCTGTGACGAAGGTCATTGACACGTTCACAGAAGAGGACTTCCATGGGGGCCTTCCAGAAGTTGTTGAAACGGTACAACAAGTGCATTGCAGCCGGAGGAAATTACTTTGAAAAGTATTAGTGTTTGATGTTTGTGCTATCAATAAAAGTGCCTATACAAAAAAGTTTGACAACTTATTGAAGGCAACTCGTACACGGGATCTAATCATGACAATATTTAGCAACAGTTCGACGCTTCGAAAACATCATATGCGAGTCAAGCTTCCTATAAAAAAATAACTAAAAAGTGTAAATGTGGAAAACTATACAAAGCTATAACACGTCGGCCATTAAGAGTAATAAATTAAGAAAAACCGTAATACGTAGAGACATTGAAAAGTCGGGTATAGCTGACCATATGTAGAGAAAAAGTGAAACCATCTACGTAAGTAAAAATTAAAAACAGCGAAGAACAATGAAGAGTAAGATGACTCAAAGAAGCAACATATATGGCGAGTGATAATAAATTATTAAGTAGACCTAATATAGAATTTAACATGATATGACAACCGTTGATAATAAATAATATATAATAATTACATTGTAATAAGATAGATATCATAATATATATGTATATACATATATAGTAATAATATGAAGTAATAGTGATATTTACACGTAGAAATGAAATAGGTTTAAGGTTCCTAAAATTCGTACCAGAATTATCCGCATAGATCAGTGGCGATCGAAAATACAATTGCAAATTACTTAGGATCTAACAGTCATGACTGACGGAATGAGAGTATTCTACACCCGTGAATTAAATAAAATTTTCCATTTAAAATTCCGTGCAGATTCACGAGTTCAGCAGAAACATTTTTGAGTTTGACAAGATACACCTGGATGACACCGACCAAAACGTTGTGAAATGACACTAAAGATGAGTCTGAAGAATCCAAATTATACAAATAATGGTGCTACTTAACTTTATGCATAGAATACTCATTCCAATTTTGATCAAAATCTATTACATGATTTTGATGCTAAAAAATATCTAAAATTAAACTTAAACTTAACTCTAACCCGATGCATGTCTAGGCATAACTTACAAAAGTATGGCCGTGTGTGCACACTGCATATGACTAGTGGGGTATTATTGCAGAACTCATTTTTCCATCAATAAACCATTAAGAAGAAATTTAAACTCACGGAATCTTATTTAACTGACATCTAATGAGTATGGATCAAATTCAATACAAATCTGAAATGTTTGATTTTTTAATGGGAGACTGTGCTCATATTATGCCCCATAAATCCCCTTTTACATATTGAAAACAATAACAATTTCGGGAATATTTATTAATTGATCTCTAATAACTATTGTTAAAATTTAACACACACAGATACACATACATACACATACATACACATATATGAGAACAATCACTTAAAACCCAAATATGATGAAAGAATAGTTTTTCATAACTTATCCTTGAGTGACCTCGGGGCCTTGATAAGCGGTGACTGCATGAAAACAACAACAACAACAACATGAAAACAATATTAAAAATGAGATATTTCAGTCAACAAGTTGTTTTCAATGATATATAGACACATTTTTCTTAATCTTTTTTCTTCATTGTCGCGATATGATGACGTTCCTCCGTAACATCCGGCTTCTGATGTTATCGAAAACTGTTTGTAAATGCTCCATTCATTTAGGGAAACGTTGGTACGTGTGTAATGTACGCTCTCCCTCAAAACTGCTTTGCCAACGCTCGAATTCAGTATTGAAATTTATTACTAAAGTCTTCATAGAACCATAGAATTATGTCAGGAATTGATTAATTTATAGATAAATTATTATTATTATTATTATTATTATTATTATTATTATTATTATTATTATTTGCTCACAATAAGCTTTCACACAGGTCATCAAAGATCTCTCCTTGAAAATAACCTGTAGTGTTCCCTGGAGGCTGAGAATTTATTTATTTATCAATTTTTTAATAATAATAATAATAATAATAATAATAATAATAATAATAATAATAATAATAATGATGATGATAATGATGATAATAATGATAATAATGATAATAATAATTATAATAATAATAATAATAATAGTAATAATAATAATAATAATAATAGTAGTAATAATAATAATAATAATAGTAATAGTAATAATAATAGTAATAATAATAATAATAGTAATAGTAATAATAATAGTAATAATAATAATAATAATAGTAATAATAATAATAATAATAGTAATAATAATAATAATAGTAATAATAATAGTAATAGTAATAATAATAGTAATAATAATAGTAATAGTAGTAATAATAATAATAGTAATAGTAATAATAATAATAATAATAATAATAATAATAATAATAATAATAATAATAATTCTGATTTCGTATATCAACGTCTCTCTGGAAAGGGATGGGATTCATTTCCAGAGGATTTCCCTTAATCCCGGCTTTAAACCAGGAACTTCAAAAATCAAGGGTTTTCCTAAGGATGTTGGTGGTACCTACAATTGCAGAGGTCTGAAGGCCGCCTAAAACAGCGGGGATTTCTAGCTTTTTCAATTGTCCTTCCAGACGACTTGATACTACTCCTAGTGTACCAACTACAACCGGGATTATTTGTGTTTTAACCCCGTGTATACGCCTTATCTCCAAGGCCAATGGAGCATAATTGCTCCACTCCTCATTCTCATTCTCTCTCACATTCCTGTCCCAGGACACGGAATAGTCTACAATCTGCCAGTTTTTTGAGACCTTGTCAATGACGACCAAATCTGGACGATTATGTTCCAATTGCTTGGTCGTTATGACACTTTTGTCCCACCATACCTCTACCTTGCCATCCTGACTTGTTCTCACTTCATTAGGCACCTCCTCAAACCATTTTCCAGCACACTTCACCCCAACCCTCTTACACACTTCCCAATATATCCAGAGTCCCATACGATCATGTCTTTTGCGGCACTCTCTCTGAGCCAGTCCATTCCACCCTGCTGCAAGGTGCCCAATTGACTCTGAGGTCTTATCACAAATTCTGCAGCAACTTCCTTTCCTAGAACCACTTTTTTGAAAAATCGTCTTCCTAATGCCTGCTCTTGTGCTGCACAAACAAAAGCTTCAGTACTCTTAGCCAGATACCCAGCTCTAAGCCATTGCCATGATCTTTCATCAGCCACTTCTGCTATATCCTAGAAGAACCTTCCATGCATTTTCTTCCAAGCCAGTTCCCCTGCCCTTTCTCAATACATAGTTTCACATAATCAGCCTTGGTCTCACATACCCTCACTTCATTTACCACAACTTTAAGCATCACTTCTAACCACATGCTCATTCAACGACATCTCGGTTTTAACAATCTTTTACACTTTTCAATCCTCTCCCACAGTCTTTCATCTTTTGATACAGCCTTGCTACGCTACTTCGAATGTGAAATATACCAAACATTGCTAAAACTTTTCTTGTTTTGATATCTATGGCATGCAAATCCTTGTCAGACCATTCTAAAATTCCCGCACTGTATCTCAAAACACTGACTGCCCATGCATTCACTGCTTTCATTAGGTTTCCTCCATACAGTTTCGACTTTGCAATTAGTTTCACTCTTCTAAGATACTCCTTCTTGACTTTCTCCTTCATTTCTCTGTTCATGATGCCTCCAACACTTCCAAATACTTATATCCTGTATCTTCTATTTCTTTCATAATTTCTCCATTTGGCAACACTATTCCATTCGAATGAACCTTTACTCCTCTTTTCATCAACAGCACCTCGCATTTACTAATCACAAACTCCATCCCATTGTCTTCTGATTATGTTCCCACAAGTTCTACCAGTTTCTCCATTTCCTTTTCATTTCTACCGAATATTTTTAAATCATCCATAAACAGTAGATGGTTGAGACGTCTGTAACCAAATCCAAAGTTATACCCCAATTTTTCTCTCTTCAAGAGGATGCTCAGTGGTATCATTATCATTACAAAAAGAAGTGGCGATAACGAATTTCCTTGAAATATTCCACGTTTAATGCCAACCTGTCCCATCTCCTCTCTGTTTGCTGTCAGCACCGTTTTCCATTGAGCCATACTTGTCTCCAACCTTCATCATCAATAGTGTTTCACGCATCCATGTTGAGGAACCATGTTATAACCCTTTCTGTAATCGATTCATGCTACGCTCAGATTCCTCTTCTTCTTCTTCTTCTTCTTCTTCTTCTTCTTCTTCTTCTTCTTCTTCTTCTTCTTCTTCTTCTTCGCATCCTGCATTAATGCTTTATCAATTAGTAGTTGCTCTTTAGTACCTCTCGAGCCTTTCCGGCACCCCTTCTGTTCATCAGGAAAAACACCATTACTCTCAAGATGTTCATAAATTTTCTCCGCAAATATTCCAATCAACAGTTTCCACATCAGTGGCAGACATGTAATTGGTCTATAATTATTGGCATCTGTTCCTTTTGCAGGATCTTTCCTAATCAGTGTTGTTTTTCCCTTCACAAGCCAATCAGAGACATCTCCCGACCCTACAACCCTTTGCAGGACAGCAGCTATAGGTGGATAAAGGCATGGAAACTGTTTAAACCAGAAGCCCATCACTCCATCTGGACCAGGTGCCTTCCAGTTTGTCATCCTTCGTATGCCAGCCTTAACGTTATCAATGGTTATCTCAACGTTCTTCATCTGCTGTATTTCTGATAGCCTTTCTCTGACCTCTCCCAACCAGCTAGCCTTCTTATTATATCGCCCTTCGACAGACCAAATCCCATTCCAGAATTTCCTGGCATCTTTTGCATTTGGAGTGTTGTTATTTCCCGCCTGTTTACTAACATTTAATTCTTTATACATCTGAGACTGATTGTTCCGGAAAAGGTTGTTCTGCTGAAACGCAACACTTTTTCCAACAAAGTTCCGACTTTTCATACCACCAGTGTGGATCTTCTCTTTCAACATTGTTAGAACGCTCATGGCTCCCTTTTCCAGCAATCTATACCTCCTTTCACACTCGTCCTTAGCTTTGTCCTAGTTTAACTCCTTTTCTTATTTCTTCGATTCTACCAATGTCTTTCCGCCACCGTTTAATACTTTCTTCAAGCCGCCTCTGCCAGTGTGGCCTTCTATCCTTCATTTCTCTCTTTTTCTTCTGTAATAAGCCAAAACGATTCGCAATAACGTAAGCTTGTTAAATTCCGTAATCGATATGTCCTTTCTTATTATTGTTTTGAATTATTCCTTGAACTATTTTTACCTCGCTTTTCACCTTCCGCCTATCACTAATCTTCATACTTGGAATCTCTATGATATCGTCTCTAAGAAGAACCTCTCTTAACTTCTGAAGTACTTCTTTTTCTACAGAAGTCAAAGTTCGAACTTCATCACCACTTCTCCATACATCTGCTCCTTTCACTGGTTCCATTGTCTCAGAGTCAATGATATCATCTGCCTTAGATCCTTCAAACTCTTTCTCATAACTTCCCCTAACCATAGGATTCCAGTCCTCCTCAGCTGTCCGCCTCCCATCATCGCTTACAATTCCCTTCTGCACTTCCACTCTCTCAGTTCTTTCATCAGAGCTAGTTTCATCAATTTTACTTTCGTTATTCATTTCATTCCTAACCATCCATTCAATCTCTTCTCTTGCAATCACTGAAAGTAGGTTGTTATTTTTAATTTGTTTTAACTAGGATACCAAACTCGCGACACTTCTAGTTCCTCCTCCTCTCGATTCCCATTCTTCCTTCACTTTTCGGATATATCCACCAGATTTGGTACTTCCACTTCTTACAAAGCATTCCCACAGGACTTTTCTGTTTTTTTACATTTCCTGTTCCAACCCCCTTTGTGTTTTGGAACCCTTTCTGGCAATTCTTACTTCCCCTATATCCAGCCACATCCTCAGAATTTCGAACAGTTGTATGATGACGACAGAACCCACCCTCTTGACTAGTGGAACACCTACCAGACGTGAGACCATCGCAAGATGTTCCAGCTTCATTCACGTCGTTATTTTCAATATTTTGATTTGACATTCTCCCATAAATGGGGTTGGTGAATTTTAGGTTACACCACCACCGATAGTTTTATCGAGGCATCATCTCTAGGAGGGTTCCCTACCAAGGTCAGAGACCCCCCCGAACTTTCTCCTCCACCACCACCACCAACAACAATAGAAATAAAATCTACAATGATAATGGTAACACTAATATCGGTAGTAATAATAATAACAGTAAAAACAACAATAGCAATGATAGCAAAAACAACACGTACAATTACAGCTACAGTAATAATAAAAACATACCACCACTACTACTCTAATAATAATAATAATAATAATAATAATAATAATAATAACAACAACAACTACAACAACAATAATAATAATAACAACTACAACAATAATAATAATAATATTATAACAACTATGATATAATTATATAACTATATTATTTTAATATTAATTTAATATAATTATTATAACTATAATATATTATAATAATATAATACAACAACAACAATAACAATAATAATATTATTATTGCCGTTGTATTATTATTATTATTATTATTATTATTATTATTATTATTATTATTATTATTACTATTATTATTATTTCTGCTGAACTAAAACATCGTTAACTTTTTATTGTAAAGGTGTGTGATTGAGTGAAGTAACACCGTTGCGATTAATCTAATCGCATATGCTACGGTAAAACTTCATACTAATATTAATACTGTTCGGAAAGGCATCAGAATATAATCATCTTTCCAGCTATGGTTAAAACATTAAACCGTGTTCAGTTAATCATCTCCGATGAATATAGTGGGATCATGTATGTTAAAGTTATATGCAAAATTGATTTCTTTGCTTGAATTCTTAATTGTTCACATGCAATCGCATTAAAAAGTAGAATCTCAATTTTGGTAATTTGGCGGTGTGTACTCATTACCCCACGGTGTTTGATACCCAGATGAATCACTTATAGCAGGTATCGTGCATCGGCATGAAATAATACCAAAACTGATAAGAAGTGAAAACCAAATTATGCCAAAGCACAAATAACGAAGAGGTAATAATTGGGTAGAAGATAAAAATAAGCAACCCTGCTTTCCAACCGGATATTGAATTGAAATTCTGGGAATAAAGTTAGTACTGCAGTCGAGTGGCGTGATCAATTGATCATTTGTCGGCACCAAAACGCTTTTATCCGATGATGAAATCATACTAATTAAGTGAACTTGGATGTTTTTGTTCAATTGTGAGAGTAAAGGTTTAATGGTTGGAAAGAGCTGACTCGTTTCAGTTATGGCTCAACGATTTTTAACCTTTTATTATTTGTTACTAGTAATTTTGAGCTTCAAACATTTCTGTAGTTTTGACCGTGACAAACGAGTATATTTATTAAGTTAAGCTTAGTTTGGCATAGGGCCATGTTGAGTAAAGTTCTATATAAAAAAAGGAGATTTAATTTTCAGACGATTATTTGTGAACATCCTGAAAAACATGTCGGAAAATTAAAAACAAAATAAAGCAGTTATTTTATAATTTAAAGTAAAGAATCTGTTTTGTATATAAATTTGATATAAAACAGGTATGCATTTTCCGGGTCATTCGAGATTTTAGGGCAGTTAACTAAATTGTTTTACTCTAAGACCGTGCGACAAGGTCGTAAAACCAGGAAAAATCATCTAAAAATGTAGACCCTCTCCCAAATTAATAAGATTATTTCACATCGCTAAAAAATGCTTAACTTTCCTAGAATGTTACGGATATAGGAGGATATTTTTAGGTTAAAACTATATACACAACTAATTTCTAATCTAAATTCTAAATTAATTATTTTTCTTTCTGTCAAAGTTTTCTCCCTATAAAAACATAGAATCTCATTTTTAGGTGTGATGATTAGTGGGGTGTGCTCATATACAATATTACCTGACGGTGTTAGATATCCAAATGGTGGTATACTGTTATATGTTTCTCTTTTTCATGGGTCTGGGTTAAAGATTTTTTACGAATTTCTTCTCAAGTACTGGTAAGTTGTTCTTGAAGCCGATTCAAAATTTAACTATATTCTATCGGGGTGGCATAAAATTGGAACACATGGAATCGCTAATAAAATCCATAATGCAACCATATCTCATAGAAATGAACTTTAGTTTATGTCTTGTCCACCAAGTTTCCGCAATGAATATCAAGCAGCATTTGTTTTATCACCGTTTAATCATTGCATTTTACATGTTTACCTTTTCGTTAGAAGCAAAAAAATGTGATTAACAGTCGCATATTTTTTTGTTTATTATGACTCCATCACGAAGGAGAAGGTATTTCGTGTGAGGATTGTATCATTAACACACTATTCCCCAACAAAAAAAAACAAACAAACAAGAAAGATAATGTTTAAGAAGATGGTATCATAAAGAACAATAATATACTACATTATCCCCAACTAAAAGGGGAGGAGGCAATGTCTGAGAGGATGGTTTTATGTCAACACAAAGTAATAGGAATTACCAGAGAAAATGTTATCAATTACAAATTTTACACTGTTTCTTCAAAATAATTAAAAGGTAATGCCTAGGAGGATAGTAACGTAAAACAAAACAGATACTACACTACCGCCTTCTAAATTGAGCATTAAAAGGAAGTACGTCAGTCTGCAATAACATAGTAAACTGGGCTGAACATTAAAAATAGTAAAATTGTATAATTAATAAAGTGATAGTATGGTTTCGAGTTCAGTCATAGCAAATCCCTATTAGTAACAGATTAAACAGTTTCATTCCTTATCGTAGATAGTAAGACAATATTAACTAAATAACAAATACAATTTTATAAGAATTGAGTTCAGAAAACCAAACCATATTGTACTAATTAAATATAATGTTCAAACTTAGCTTTAAAAGCAAACAATGATATTTAAAAAAGGGGAACGTACTCGTTTAAAATCAGTAAGATACGAGCATAAAAGAAAATGAAAATATGTTTCGGAACTTTTGATATGAGTATTGACAATTTGGATTATTCAGAGTATTGTTATACCAGGAAGGTATTAATTCAATACTATTAATTACAAAGTAATTCTTATTCAATATTATTAATACACTGAAGGTTGAATCTTTAACTACTATAAAACTGTCGCTTAGAATTTATTCTACTTAGCACTTAATCCGTTGTAAAGATGAGGCATGTAAAATTGGTACGTTAAATCTAAACGTGACAGACAGACCAACGAACAGAGCCTTTTGTAGAGATGTTTGGGCGGACATTATTATAGATGTGTCCATTCGACATGCTCGTTTAATAATAAAAATACGTATATTTTCAGAAAAGCCTGGTTATTGATGGAAAATGAGTTCTGCAAAAAAGACTCACTAGTCATGCGCAGTGCGCGCACACGACCATAGTCTACTTTTGTAAGTTATGCCAATACATGCATCGGGTTAGGGTTTAATTTTAGTTAGTGCAAGGATTTGTTTTGTGGTTGCAAGGGTATTAGTTAGTGTCAAGGATATTTTATAAAAGACACGAAAGTGTTATTTCAAGGTATAGTTCCAGAGAACGACCGACAGACTAAACCTGTCAGATTAAAGTGAGGATTAACCTAATACTTCAGAGGCTATCATTACTTTCCATGCCTTAAAACCTATCTTCATGGCAACCTCTATTATCCAAGAAGCATCAAAAATAAAATAATATACTTACTTCTGAATACACAGTCCCGATTTTTCTTTGGTGGCACTTGAAAGTCTCTCAGCGTTATTGAATTCTTTGAAGATTAACACGTTATGCTTAATATTATCAATTGCCTATTCATATATCCCAGCCGTCTATTTACTATGGTAATCATATTTATGAGGGAAAGTTAGTTTCTTCATGAGAGACTGTTTCCGGGCAATTATTCACTCGGATAATTCTATCATCAGCACCGAAAATTTATTGACGTCACCCATTTTTAATCTTTATTTTTTACAAGTTAATTGTTATTTGAAAAAGTAGATTTCACTTATTTTTAATTTTTCCTGCAATATTATTTCTTTATTACATCAAAGCATTAAAGGACAATGAGAACGAACAAAGCTTAATCCATAGAGAATTGCTAAAAAAAGAAATATATATATATATATATATATATATATATATATATATATATATGCATATATACATGCATATATATATATACATGTATATATATATACAAACATATATGTATATATATATGTATGTATATATATATGGATATATTTGTATATATGTGTATATATATGTATATATATATTTATGTATATATATATATATATATATATATATAAATATGCATATATATATATAATTATAAAACTAAAATGACCTTGTTATGAGTGTTGTAAGCACACATCCGGTTTACGAGTTCCGGTTGCGCATGTGTACATAAACATAAACCCATAACTACGTAAACAAATAAACACAAATTGCTACTTCTGCAAAATTTGACCTGCGAACTGAAATATTAGTGTTATATTATTTAGAAATTATTATTTATCATGGGAAGGGTGGGGATGTTTTACAACTATTCTGTATTACAACTATACTGTCACAATTTTCTTACAAATAAATCAACTTTGACCCGTTGACAGCTATAAGAGCATTTTACAACAGCGATTTACACACGTTCTTCCTTTTTTAAAATTTATTTCCCATTTTCTAATACACCTTTCTTAATAACATTCATATATTTTCTTCTATACAACCAACATAAATAAATAACACCGAAAATGTTTTTTTTTTACAAATAAATAATCAACACAATAAAACGTATACTTTTTACTATGTACGTTTTCAGCGTCCCAAGTGTTTTTTTATTGTTTAAATAAACAATTGCTAATAATTTCTGCTTTTTTTTTTACATCGTTCATTTCCACATTGTCTTAATTAGTTTTATTGACCTTATTATTAACATAAATTAAATCTTTGACCCAATGGGTCATGAATGTTTGTTTAAAATAAATGAAAAAGTTACATTTTATTTTTATTTTCTATTTAAAAAGCCATTCTTAACATGGGGAGAGTGTTTTTAACTATTATGTACTTTCAACTAGCAATTTCATTTAAAAAAGATATATTTTTTTACAAGGTGGTCACCACTTATCAAGGCCAGGAAGCCAATCAGGGATAAGGGTTATTGTAAGTACATTACGTTAGTGTGGAGATTTGATGAAGTGTTTACTTAAGTGGGCGGTTCATTAGGAATTTGTTTACGTTGGACTTGAAGACATCCAAGTTTTAGTCAGGAGGGAAGCAGGCAGACGGAACAGAGTTCCACAGGCGTGCAGTTCTAAGAAAGAAGCTTTGTTCATGGAATCTACGTTTTGATTAAGGCATAGACAAAGAGTGGGGAAAGTTTTTGACAGTGGATTCAGCTAGACGGGTGTTTTTCGTAAAAGATTGGCGAGGGGGAACCAAAGATTGGAGCTCAGACGAGCACCTGCCATGGAAATAACGATAAAACAAAGATAGGCTTGCAACATCTCTTCTGTGGGAGAGATGTTGCAGGGAAGAGAAAAGGGCATCCCCACTAAGCCACAAAGTCTATTTTGTACTCCGTCAAGGCAGGATAGGCTGTTTTTAGCAGCTCCTGCCCAGATATGGCAGCAGTATTCCATCCTTGGGCGTACTTGGCTTTTATATAGATAGAGAATTGCATCAGTAGTAAGATATCTTCTGGAGCAGTAGAAGGATCCCACCATCTTTTCAGCGACCTTGGCAACAGACTTGATGTATGTGTTCCATTTCAGATCAGGAGTGAAGGTCAAGCTCCTAGACAAGAGCCATCCATTACAATTGATGCCAGATGGGGATCAGAGCGTTGATGATGTAAAGATAGGAGTTTTAGATACATTAAAGGTAACCAGTCACGTCTTCTCCCACTGAACCACTCGTTCGAGATCAGAGGAGAGAGAATCAGAGAGAGCTTTGTCATTTACAGCCTTTGATGTGTTGCCATAGATGGTCGTGTCATCAGCATAGATGTCAACGAATGATTTAAGTATGTGTTTAGGGAGATCACTGATGTAGATCAGGAAGAGAGTTGGGCCAAGGATGGACCCTTGAGAGACTCCAGCATTAATACTGCAGGACTCTGATTTTTGTTCAGCAACCACTACTCTTAGTAGCCTATCGGAGAGAAATGATTTAATGATAGAGAGAATATTTCCAGTTATACCGTAGCTGGAGATCTTGTGAAGTAGGCTTTATGCCATACTTTGTCGAAGGCCTTTGATATGTCAAGAGCAATTGCCCTGGAAAGAAAGCCTTTGTCAAGAGATTCACTAATCCTATGAGATATAACCGTTAGCACATCTGCGGTAGATCTTGCAGAACGGAAACCTAAGAAGGTTATTTCTGCTGAAGTGGTTGACTATTTCTCTATTTAATATGGATTCCAGCAACTTACTCATGACACACAGGATACTTATTGGTCTGTACTGAGAGGGAGATGACTTATCACCTGAGTTCTTAAATGCAGGGCATACTGATGAGGTTTTCCAGGGTGTTGTTAAGCACTTCTCCTTAAGGCAATGTTTAAACAGTTTCGTAAGTATGGGAGCAAGTTCTGGTTGGAGCTTTTTTAACACTATAATTGGGATGCCGTCAGGGCCAGTTGCTTTACTGGAATCAAGGTTCTTGATTAGCTTGTCGACCTTATGCACAGATATTTATATGTTACCTAGCGTGTTTTGTGTTATAGGAGGAAATGTAGGGAGTTGATGGCCTTCGTCGCATAGGGTAGAATTAGCTGTTCTTGGCAAATAGTTTGGCCTTGTCTGAAGCTGACGAGATGATCCCTGGTCCGTTGATAATGGTTGGGATAGAACGCACACTTCTGTTCAGGATCCTATTTGTTATTTGCCAAAACTGGTGGGAACCAAGCCGCTGATCAGCTACTTTGGATTTAACAGACTGGGCATACATTTTTATTACTCTTTTACAGTGGTTGCTGGCGTTCCTGAAAGCAGCTTTAGTCTCAGTGCATCTATTACGTTAGTAGCTATGGAAAAAGTGATTTCTGTGCGCGATGGCAGCAGCACATCCTGGGGAGAACCATGGCTGGCTGGTAGGTTTTTGTTGGAATTTTTTAGATGGTATGAATCGGTCAGGTCTGATACTATAGAGGACACATCCTTTTTAAAGATGGAATGCAGAGGTAGATCAGATATAAATATACGGAAACTATCCCAGTCAGGCATTGAGTATCGGTATACAGTATCGGGGAGAGGTACGTCTGGGGACTTAGTACATTTTATTTTTATCTTAACTGATACGACGGAGTGGTCGGAGGAGCGTAGATGAGAAAGAACGGAACATGAACATAGCTCAGGGGAAGTTGAGAGAAAAAGGTCTAGGAGGCTTGCATATTGACCTGTAGTGTCGGGTACACGGGTGGGTTCGCGCACAATCTGAGTGAGGTCATAAGCGATGGCAAAATCATGACAGAACCTCCCCTCATCGTCCGTCTTATTTGAGTGGATCAGCCATTCCACGTTATGGACGTTGAAGTCACCACAGATGTGAATGTTAGCCGAGGAGTGTGCAGACAGGATGTGGTCTATTTTCTCAGATATGCTCTTAAATGTAGCAACTCCGCTGTTGTGGGGCTGATAGAGGGCAAATATAAATGCATTCGTGTAAGCAAGTGCAACCCAGAAGCAAATTAGGTAAATTAGGATCTTCTCTAGAGATATCCCTGCCACATGGGAAACCATCTTTAATGTAGGCACATATTCCATGCCCATGGTGATCTTTGGGGTCAGATTTAGATGTTAAATTGGAGTATCCGTTAATTATGAACTCATCTAGGGAAGTGGTCGGCCCTATTCCAGTTTCGCTTAGAAAGAATATGTCCGGTGTCGTCTCCTGTAATTGGGTTTTAACCTCTGGAAGGTTGGAACGTAGACCCCTGATGTTGGAGAAGGAGACATGGTAGTTGGAAGATGGGGTTCTAGGTTTATTCGAGTTTTTTTTTTTTAGATGTTTCATGTTGAGGTTTGGGGATTTGTGGAACAGGTCGGCATACTTGGTTAGAGAAGTACAGAGAGGAAAAGTAAGAGAGAAAAAGACAGCATTTTTTTTTGTAGCACATGAAAAGGTAAAGCCGTAACCCACTAGTATGGCATCGAGAGTCCCCACCAGAGACTACTGCATGGTCCAGCGTCCATTCACCAAATAGCAATACAGCAGGCCAAGTACTCTGCGTCTGCTGATAGGACGCTTTTGAAGATAATCTCCTCTCCCATATTAATGGGTGGATGTTTTGGCATTATATATCTCTAGTTTAAATAATTCGAGATTTACCTTATAATTAAAAGTTTAGTTACGAGTTTTTAAGTCAAAGCTGTAATAAGAAAACAGTTAGCGGTAATTAGTACAAATTAGGTTCAAAAGTTGGAAACATTTTTTAACCTTAGCTGTAGAGTCTGGAAACAGCGACCTACCCATTTTTAGGGTCATATCGGAAGTGGGAACCTGGCAGACTCATTCTAGTTACATAAGGATATGATGGACGTTTTGTGTGTATGTTGGAGGCGGAGGGGGTAATGTTTTTATTTATTTTTTATTTTATTTTATCTCTTTGTCTATTTTTCTTCTTTTTTTGTTGCTTTTATCAAAATTTGAATTTAACTTAAAGTATTACGGTATCTGTTCAGTGCGCATTTACCTATAAGTATGGCAAACCACTTATAATTCAATGGCTGTAAGTTTTTTTTCCCAAAATAAATAATTATGAACAGAATGACTCATAGAAATCTATCTATATTCTATTTTCATTTTAATATACTTTTCATAGAAATGTTTCTGTTATGTCACAAAAACTATTTTCTTTACGTCAAAAGTGTCACGCTCATACATTAATTCCATAGCTAATCTAACATACTGACCCAACGGGTCACGGGTAGTCTAGTATATATATATATATATATATATATATATATATATATATATATATATATATATAATATAAAGCTGAACGTCTGTGTGTGTGTCTGGTCACGAATAAGGTCCTGTATGGTTGACTATTATAGAAAACTGATCGCATATAATGATAGAAGATGTATCGAGACACAGGAATGAGTATGTTTGATCTGGTATAATGATGATTCATTAAAATTGTGGGGTCTGCGTACGCGCCTGGTCCACAAAGTATGAAAATAAAAAAATTAAAAATTAATAAAAAAAAAACGTTTACAGGTGTTTTTGATATAGATGTACATAATAATACTTTGATAAGTATGTTTTAATTTAAATAGGGATGGTATAATAAAATTGTGGGGTCTGCGTTCGTGCCTGGCCTCCATAGAATCGAAATAGGCACAAACTTTAATAAAGACTTTTCATATCTATCTGCGTGAATATACTTTGTTAATTATGTTTCAGTTTGAAGAAATATGGTATAATAAAATTATGGGGTGTTCGTTCACGCCTGACCTCCATAGAATGGAAATATTTCACAAAGTTTAACAAGGTTTTTAATATAGATCTACAGAATATTGTGATAAGTGTTTCAGTGTGAACAGGTACGATATAATAAATTATGGGGTTTATCTATTTTATTTTTACTTTCATCATATTTTGCTTTGGGTTTGATACCTCCAAATTCGAAGCTATCTCTTTACAACCCTTCATTTTCATAACCTATCATACTTTCATAAATCAGAGTCCATTTTCTGTAGGCTGTTTTTGAACCCAGTCAACGACGGGTACTTTTGCTAGTATATATATATATATATATATATATATATATATATATATATATATATATATATATTGTAAATTTTTCTTAGTTTTCTTTGATTAAAAGCGCGACCATTTTCTTCTGAAGAGCTGATTCTTATCCTGGTAATTTTGATTCTGTTCTTGATGTTTATTGTTCTTTTTAAGAATTACTTACTCTATCTATAACATTAGAAGTACTTTTCATGATTAAGCATAAGAGAATGTAAGTGCTTACGCAGTCAGTACCGAGTATTGACGGAAAATCCATTATTATCGAAAATGATGAAGCAGTTTACGATTAGAAAAATACAGGTATTTTCTTTTTTTTTTTTTTTTTCAACTTTTTGAAAAGATGATTTTAACGTTAATTTTAACATAATCCTCCGAATGCTTAGTGCTATATTTTTTTAATTTATTCGTGGCTTTCAATTGGTTTGACCGTTTCCGAAACTGACGATATTCCGAAAAGCAAAGTTTCTCATAAAGAGAGGATGATTTTTAGTTCAAACAATGAAATTGATTAATATCAATAAATTATATTATTTGAACAAAATTGTTTTGATCGCACGGTTACTTCTGACTCAACATGTAAATGAGGTAGTCAATAACATGGCCATAGCTTTGGGTCAAACGATTAAAGAAAATGTTTCTTAAGTAAAAAAGGTATAAAAATAGAGTTTGTTTCGTCGGCAGAATCAGTTTATCAGTAGTTGCAGTCGTGATGTGGCAGCCGAAGTTTCCATCGTCTACTCTCTCTATCGTTGCAGCCGTGTTGTTGTTGTTGTTGTTGTTGTTGTTCTTCTTCTTCTTCTTCTTCTTCTTCTTCTTCTTCTTCTTCTTCTTCGCATTATATTCTCATACAATGGAATATGATCACCGTTTTGATTTTCCACGTTCCCTCTCTCTCTCTCCCTCTCTCTCACACCTGGTAACTAACAATATATCACAGCATAAAAGAAAACACAACTTCGATGACAGTTGTTTAATAGTTCATTTCCCTTGATGTGTTATTTATTCATTCTCCACAGCAATGTAAGATCACAAATAAACTTACACAAGATAAACAAAAGTGTATCTTAACGTCCCCCCCAAAAAAAAAACTGCGAGCCAACATAATCAGTTTATCTGCCAAAAAAAAACAAAAAAAAAACAAAAAAAAAAAAAATACTCTCTTCTTCCCTACCTGCGATTGTAGACTTCCGCCTATGATTCAAGTTTCTCTAACACGTATCTATCGGTCGACTGTTCTAATAGAGATTTCTATGCTCTTACGCAATTTAAAAAAAAGCTTTTACGCTGAATCTTCTTTTTTTAACTGTATTTGAACTTACCCGCATCGAGATGTTATAACAAACGAAGTTTCAATTAACAGATGATAAAACCAACAAGAATGTTCAATTAAAAGAAAGTAATTTAGAACTATTTCAGGTAATGCCGACTAGGATACTCAGGCAATTTTTGTAATTTCAAGAGTGCCCATTCTTTAGGGGAGCTTGCTTAGATCCCTACTTTCTGACCTTGTGTCACATATTGGTGATGTGCGCACCAATTAAATATATACCCACTATGAATAAAAAAAACATTGCAATATAAGCAAAGCATGTAACATGTGTTAGTCAATGGAGAACATGAGTTATGGACGAGATATTTTTTCTCTCGCTAGACAATAGCAATTGAAATTTCAATGGGAAACATTTTATTAAATTTAAATGTGTTTCATTTCATATCAACAAAGGTGGCGTCCAGTTAATATATTATTTTAAACTATGTGTGCACTTTAAAGGCTTGGTCATAATCAGAGGGCACGTTACTGTCCCTGATCTTTAGCGAATAGGATTAGTAGTATAAGGCAGTAGAGATGAAGTTGGTGAAATGAGTTCATGGTATAAAATAAACTGGGATACATTTGATTTAAGGTCAGATATTGCCCATTCTTCAACTTTCGCCCCAGATAATAAATCCGCTTAAATAGTCAATTTAAAATTCGGAGAGTTCCATTAATTCTGCTGTATTCATTTTAATGATACCAGATCCAAGTGAAATATTATTATTATTATTATTATTATTATTATTATTATTATTATTATTATTATTATTATTATTATTATTATTATTTCACCACATATGATGGAATGCGTAGGTTTGAAATGAATAACTATAGTCTCAGACCAATAGATTTGTGCCCAAAATACCCGAACATTTATAGAATCATTCTTTTGAAAAACTCTTTGTTGCGCATGCGTATCTGAAAAAAAATTATTTGAAAACAAAACATTATTTCAAAGACTTTGTTTATAACCACATCGTGTCGACGTGAATGGTCTATTTTTTATTCGTTTGTTTGATGTGGAGATGTTTTTATTTTGATAGTTTATTAGTGAATTTTGCGGACCATATTTTGTTTTCTATTATTTGTTTTTCGGTCAATTGCCCACACTAGTCATTTTTCAACTACGTTTACCCAAAATACTAATCCTTTTTAGTCGCAACCTTCAGAAAAAACAGAGATCTCTTTGTTTCATTATCTATCAAGTTTTTTAAATGACATGTCTTCTCAAATTCTAAATCTAAGTTGGTTATTTTTAGTTATTTTCATTTCATTTGCTCTGCCGGGTATCATAGAAGATGGGAGATACATGATAATAAATATTCGTGTGAGGATGATATATGTGATAATATATTCTTTATCACGGGAGGAAAGTATAAGAATGACTAATTTCTCAATATTTATGTTAATACTATTTTTAAATAATTGCACTGATAAAAAATATTAACATAAAATGTCATCGAAAAATAAAAATAAAAATTTGATCGAAATTAAAAAAAAAATCAGAATTGAGGAGATGAGAAAAAGAGGGTTCGAGTATAAATAAACCTTAGCCGCGTTAAACAAACAAACAAACAAACAAACAAACAAACAAAAATACAAACAAACAAACAAAAATGTTTTTTTCTTTTCCAGAGTGAACAAACGAATAATGCGGAAAAGTCATGCCGCCCCAAACGATAAACGAGAAGAAAAGATTCAAAGCTGAAAATTACAATATTTTGTTAGAAGAAAGGAAATTTTACAAATTTGGTCCAAAAGTTCAAAATTGGAATGAGTAAGTCTTATTCTCAAAAAACAATAGTCGGAAAATTGAAGGAAAACGATATAACATCAAGATGATTCGGAAATAGTCTTTGTTATCACAAGAGAATATCATAGATAAAATTAGCTTTGTTACTGGATACGGCATATACTCTTGTTATATTATGGATTTTTGTCTGTATTTTTGTCTACTTGTGTATTCTCTAGCTGTCAATTTAACTTCTTTATTTGACTATCTTTACGGTCTTATTTATCAGTCTAGTTAATGTATATTTTAACGGCGTGCTCGTCTAGTCTCTGGATGTTGGTGTGTGTGTCAGGACATATAATCTAAATATACATGACGACATACCTGTCTTCTGCTGCTCGTCTGGAAGAAATTCACCGACCATTTTGAGGGAGCTGGTTCTGTTATGATCAAAGACGCATCCGAGACAGGAACGCCTGGGATTGAATAAAAATATACATAAAAAAAAAACAATCATCGTCTCAAGACGATGATTGTTTTTTTTTTATGTATATTTTTATTCAATCCCAGGCATTTTCGTCACGGCAGACTAGAGGGAATGGCGATCTTTGGCTTGCGGTTCCATTTGAAAACCGTCGCCCCCTTTTGGAGAGACGCTAACTGAATACATCCTATCTCTTCGACGCTCTGAACCCAACTCACTAAAATTAAGTAAGTTACTAAAAACCGGAACTCCTGACAAGTCAGACCCGGTCTCCATTCGCACCCCCGGTGCAATTTGATCGGTCACAGAGGTTGATTCATGTCACAGCATGACCGTTTAACCCTTCTGCACCTCTAATGCTCACTCCTTATCGTTTCCCACGATTCAACGTTGTTATTCCGCTATATATATAATGCTTCCTATCTTAGGTTGAGCATTTGGGAAGTGATATACAAATTACTATTAGCGTATGAAACGATGATCTTTGTGTAAACAAATTGACCTATTTATATATAAGATAGATGAATAATGCTTTCTAGCCGTCGTTGTCCAGCGATTACATAACACTCTTAGGAATGGTTTCAGAAAGTTCTTCGATTGATTGAGTCGAGTATTTTTCCTGTAAATGATACTCTTGAACAATGTCTTTGTAAATCAGGTGATTCAGGATTTTCCTCTATATCCACACTTCAAATCATAATTTCCCATTTCCATGCTAAAGTATGGAAATCGGAAATTATAGTTTGAAGTGCGTTTTAATCACTTCGTATTAAAGTGTTAAATTTTTGTAATAAGATCAACAACGAAAAAATATATCTATACTTTTTAGCAAAAATCCAGCGAAAAACCCAATAATTTTATATTCATTTTGCAAATTCTACTTTTGCGACATTAACTTTTAACGGTTCCATTCATTTGCCTCCATTAACCAACCTCTAACCATAAACCAGTGTTGTCAATTGAAATTCTCCCGTAAGTTAGTATGGCAAGTCCATCGCTACTGTTTTATATAAACATCGTGAGATCTACGATCGCACTGTAAAATAAAAGCTGCAAATAATTCAATAGTTCAATATTAGGTCTGGAATTTCTTGAATTCGTCTATTTACTCAGACAGCGTCGAGATACAGGTAAGCTATTTTGTTTTAAAACTTTGGGCATAAGAGATACGTGATAATATATTATTTACATACATTTACGCATGCGATATGTGATAATACACTTCTAATATACTCGTAATCATAGGAGATACGTGATTGTATATCTTTTATATACTTGTGGGTATTGAATATGTTATGATACTCTCATTTAATTATGGTATTGAATATGTGGTAATTCCTTTCATATAATTATGGCATTGAATATACGATAATATTTGCATATAATTATGATATTGAATATGTGGTAATAATCTCATATACTTATGGTGTTGAATATATGATAATACTCTAATATAAATATGGTGTTAGATATGTTATAATACTCCCATATACTTATGGTATTAGATATGTGATAATACTCCCATATAATTATTGGATATGTGATGATACTCTCATATACTTATGGTATTGAATGTGTTATAATTAGGACCAGGACAACAGCATATTGTTTTTCATTGTTTTGACTCTCAGATAGATATCCATTGATATCTTATATGTTTTATGTAGAGTGACGTGATTCTCGATTGCTTAACTGTGTCGGATATATACTCGAGAGTAAAAAACAATGCAAAGGATATTCTCTTGTCCTAGCCCCAATTATAATATTCTAATATAATTATGGTATTGGATATGTGATGTTACATTTTTTTATATGTCTGTGAGGTATAAAATTAGTTTAACAGAAGTCACGTAGCTACATATATGATATAGGATTTGATTCATTATAGCATTTTGATTCTCATTATATTATTTCAAGTCTAGAAGGAGGGGGACGCTTGCTCATATAATTCGTAACCGTATTAGTGTGTGAATTCATTGCAAGGGTGTAATATGTGACCAATTATTCACCTTGTTAAATATTTAGATGTGGTCGTGTAAAAATAATGTTAAAAACAGTATTTTGCACATGAGGTTAGCGGAAATATAAGGTTAGTTTGTATTTGAATCATAAACAGTCGGTAGTGACATGTGTCGAATAAACTGATGAGATTTTCTCTTTTCATTTGGACTGAAAAAGAAAGAAAGAAAAGAGAGAGTGAGAGAGAAATGGAATGAAAACGAAAGAAAGAAAAGGGAGAGTGATAGAGTGAGAGAGAAATTGTTATTTAGAGAGTTGCTCCCATTCTTCTCTGGTAATTGTATTAGGAATGTGTATTGTATATTTAAGAAAAAAAAGTAAAAAGATAAAAAAAATTTCAAATTTCGATTTTTTTCACTATCATTTTAATAACTTTTAAAACCATTGTTATTCCGAAGAAAAAGACAACGACAACAACCGAAAGGATAAAGTATCATCAAATCAAGAATGTATAATTTTTTTCTGTGTTTAAAAGACAAAACACTAATATATAAAAATATAATGATATAGTTTTAGTGCTAGTGACGGTGAAAAGGTGTAGAGTATCGAGGAAGGAAGACGCACACATGAATTTGACGCTATTTTTTTCTCGGGCTCAGATGGCCAATCAAATGACGAGATAAATTTTGGGTTATAATGTGACAATTTGTGAATCTTGAAAACTCCCACTATAGGACTTTACTCTCAATGTAACCACGTTAGGGCGTTTTATTCACTGGTAGCATGTTTCATTCTACCGCTAAATTGTTGCAAGAACAATCAACAACTATTTTATTTTTGACAATCCACCATATATGTTTTGTTGACTTCAAGCAACGGTTATTTTAGTTTTGACAGTCAATCATGTTATCAGTACATTTCCTTTGGACAGATGTACACGTGGTGGGTCTTCTTCAGGATAATCTATTGAAATCAACGAATTTGTTGTTGTGGCACTACCCTTCAACATATGACACATAACAACCTGATTGTAATTCTTAACAGTTGTAGTTATTGCGGTAATCGCATTGGGAAAGGATACGAAGTATATAAAATTTAATAATGATACATTTTAATTTTAGCAAAACAATTTTTATGTTACAACTTCCCTCGCGGTGATTTCGTGTCTTAAACCACGTATGTCGCAGTGCCAGTTTCTCCGCATTAAATATCGCTTTGGTTGAAATGCTCCAATATCTGTACAGGAAAGGCAAGCTTACATTCGATTATTATTTACTCATCACCAAACGCAGTATACTCAGTCTTAGGTGTGTTATGGAAATTATCACATAAAATTAAATTAAGCAGAAAAGCAGAAAATTCCATTAAAAGTGTAAGGTTAAAGTTACGTGTCAAGCTACGTAGGAGGCTACGTAGGAGGCACCGAAGAAGATAGTACAATCGTTCCCCATTGTTAACGAGGTGTTTGGAGTTGTACGTCTCTTTGGGAGTTCTATCTTCGCTCTCCCGGGGAAAGGGCGAAGAGAAACTTATATAATATGTAACTTTGCAATATCGCAAAAATAAAGAAACAAGAAAACATGGTGCAAAATTATTAATTTTTTTTTTTAATACATTTAAGAAAGTGTCTACGATCTCAAAACTGAATCGAACGGCGAATCGCTTCATAGCCGACTAGCGTCTAATAATCAGTTTGCTCAGTTTTAAGTATACACAGGTTACAAAAGTATACACAGTTTTAAGTATACACATGTTATAAAACAGATCATCTAAACAGATGATCTGTTTTATAACAGAACAGTTTTAAGTATACACAGATTATGAAACATGACATTACATAAGTATATCAAACAATGTTTCAAATGAGAAAAATCGCTTATTAAAAAAGAGAAAAATGTTATTAGATTTCTATCCGATTGTTATCACGGTGTCATTGGCGTCAGGAAAAGGACTTGGTAATATGGGAGGGTTGACGCCTCTCACTTTGTCTATGCTATTAGTAATGAAATAAAATCGCCGATAGAAGTAAATAGAAAATACAATGATATTTATTGGAAACGAAATTTTTGTTTTTAAGGAAAAGGAAAAATAATTGGTCAAACTGGCTTAATTTTTAAAATATATACCGCCAAAGAAATAGGGAAAACTGTCTTTAATCTACATACAATATAATGCTTTTTCACATATAAAATAATATGAAGATAATCCGATGAATACTTTTTCTAATTCAGAAGTTAAATATCTTAAAATCCAACGAGAAATTTACTTCCTGCAAAGCAGACAAAATTTTCCATTCCAACTTGATACATTCCATTACTTTAATCTATTCATCCTAATTAATTAACCCTCATTACCATTAAATTAACCCCATTACACCTTTTGACTTATAAATAATTAAAAGACGGCATCATTCTACAGAATTCTTTTCGTTGTATACATCTGTTGTGAATTTATTTAAACGAACTCGGCAAGTGTTTGCAACGAAAGCAACACATTCCTTGAAATTGGATTTGCCTTGGTGAACGACGTTAAACACACGTAGTAATCAGTACCTCACAGACTATGCTTCACGTTCCTATAAGTGGCTTTTTTACGGAAAAAATATTCAATTTCATGTTGTAAAAATATTGCAAAACACAAAATACGAAATTAAGCAGAAAATAGAGAATTGTTTTTAGTATCTATCTATATATAAAGTTAGGTATGTGTATATGTTTATATGTTCCTATGTATAGGATTTATACTTGAACTAAACAGATAATTGTGGATTTTAGAAGACAGCTCAAGGCATAAGAGTAGGTAATGTGGGCTATATTTAGTCTTATTTTATTTTATAAGAACGGGAAATCGGGCCGGAATTCACCCGTCAAAACGTTTAGCATACATTTAGGCATGCATTAATAAATATTCCTTAAATTTCAGGTTCTTTGAAGTATTTTTAATCTGGAAATCACTGCTCTGATGCACGGAAACAGTAAAAAGCGCACGATCCTAACCCGCTGGCCGTTTGTTTTCAGTTGTCGAGTTGAGTCCTTCTCTTACAACCAGCAAGCATGGGCCTCTTGTAACTGAAGTTTGAGCGTCAGATTTCAAGGTAAATCATGAAATTAACTGGATTATTCTCAACAATCCAAACAATCAATAATCAACGATAACTTGAGATTATTTTCTTATAAACTAAAATAATTATTGTATGATATATTTCCACATACAATCGTGAAATGGAAAAGTTAAACTACTCGAGTTCGTTTGTATTTAATAAACATAACCGTTTAAAGATGTAGCATTTTCCAACAAACACTTTCAGATGATTTCTCGGTTAGAGGAGGAAGAGATCTTCTACTAAACCCCTTTGTGGATCTTCGACCCAAAACTGATGCGCACTTTTCAACGGTACGCAAGCAAGACTCTTATCTATTAAAAACAATGGTCTTTTATGAAAAAACCCTAATTCTGACACCCATCTCTCTAAAATTAGCATTTCCTCCTCTATCATTTAGAGATTACTCTTTATTCTATTCTCTTTCTCTCACTCCATATCTCTCCTTAACTCCCTATCCCTCTTTTCTATCTGAATATCTTTTCTATTTTCTTTCTTTCTTTCTTTTGAATCTATTTTTCCCTTTCTTCTTTCTTTCTCCTCTGAATCTACTTTCTCTTTCGTCATCCAAGTCATTTCTTATCATCTACAAAGTGGTCTTTTGTTTGATATAAAACACATGGCTCACCACCGATATTTTCGTGTATATTAATCCAGACACTACATAACCCAAATGTCTATTTTACTTCGTTGAGAAATAAATTTTTTCTCCACGATATCTCAACAAAAACATATTCTACTGTTTCTCCGTACATATGGCACTCTTTTGGCCAAGTGTCAACACCCACGACTATACCTAACCCTCATGTTTACCAGCAAGACGGTTGCATGAAAATAGCGATATAATATATAAACGGAAATAAAAATGTTTCGGAATTTTTTATATTAATAAATTGTATTATTTGAGTTATTCTGACTACTGCTCCGGTCTTGGATATAATTCCCATAGCGTTTGACTCATGTAACCTCTTATCTTTTCTGCGTTTATCTAATCGAACTCATAAATCTGTATGCAATTTTAACTGAAGCCTTTAATTTATTCAATCTATATAGATAATTTATTTAAATAATCCATATGGACAAGTGGCGCAATGAATGGCGTGCTAAATTAATTAACTAATTAGCAGAACCTGTGGAAATTCCACGGTAGCTGAAAAATTTAAAACACAATAAATAAAATGAATAAAAAATAAAAGAAGAACAAATACATTTTAGTACATTCTTTTAAAATGTTTTAAAGCAAAACAAGATTAATTTTCAAAATTTAAATTTTCAATAAAAATTCAACACACCATACATTGCTTTGTTTCAGATGTAAATTCACTTGCACATTTTATTTTGCATTTAAAAAAGAATAATTAAAAAACTTAGTATCCTCTCAACATGACTTTTTTCAAAATTATAAAATAAAATAGCCAATTTGAAACCGTAAACAGACAGCCATGTGTTTTGAAAATTTTGGAGAGGAAATGCTTTTAATGATTTTTAACTGATGAAGAGCTACTATAAAGGGATGTAATTCATTTCTCATTAATTAATGTTTGCGATGATGATGCTTCTGTAATCTTTTCATGTACGATTATTTTATATTTTTACTTTCGTATTATTTTTTATTATTGGATCTACTGAGAATAATATCTTGGATGTTATTCTCACAATGTCTCAGATACATTTTGTCGTACTCGGAAATCTATACACAATTCCAAACTCAACTCTTTATTTCATTTCATCAGCTGACGAACTACAAGCACTTGTATTTCCTGAACGTAAATACCCCCGACAAACATAACAACCAGCTTAATCCCACCACTACACAGTAGAGATCCCTAGGTGTAAGAAAGCCTTCTGCTCCAATAGTTTCTTCCTCAGAACTGCTAGACTTCAGAACTCCCTTTCGAGATTCTGCTTTCCTAACTGTACTGACATGCAGAAGTTCAAGTGTAATGTGAACAGGCATATTGCTGTTCAACTCCCTTCATAATATTCCTGACACTTATGCCCCCAACTTCAAAGTGGAACTGTACCTTGTAAATTGAATCAAATAAAATTAGACAAGATAAAATAAATATGAGTATATATGAATTTATTTGTCAGTTTAATAAGAAACAACATAAATGAGAGGCACGACTATGAATGTTCGTTATACATAGGCATTTCGAAACCTAATGCTTTTCATCAGAAGAAGAGAAACCAGTTAAATTACATATGCAGGGAAGTGTAACAAATAGTTTAATGTACATTAGGAAGGAAATCTCCCTAATGTACTGCACATTTGGAATCTACACCTTCCATCCGATACCCTTACAAATATCTGAAGTTATGAATTTTTTTCCAAACTAAATACACGTAAACTAAATTAAGTATACGTAAAAATAAGATCAAAGACAGATGTTCCAACAATTTTAAAGTTCCCTTTTAGTCGACCGAAAAATACTTATAATAATTTAACTCTAACAAGGCATATCGAGACGCTAGTCCGTAAAAATACCCACTTCATAACAACCACTTCCCAATATATTTAATCAGTTAATAAATAAAACTGTAATGGCAGCTACAACACTGGTTAAGTTTGGAAGGACAAGATAATCAAGCTCAGCTAAAAAATAAGACATGCGTTCCCTTGTCCAGTCAGTTTTCCTGCATGCTTGTGAAATATGGAACCTTACAGCAGAATTAGAGAAGAGGATTTAGGCCTCAGA
>NC_136500.1:95253313-95378313 GCF_053919585.1 Euprymna scolopes | reverse complement strand
ATGTCGTCCATCTAGGACCCATCCCTTGCTCCAGCCATCTGGGTCATCAAGAGTGATGCGCATTTCATCCGTGAACAAATCTTTGGAAAAATCCGTTTTCATGTTGTCCTCTTCCCATTTCAATCGGTTTTGTATGTGATGTTGCTTTAATGGAGGCTTTGTCACAGGCTTAACAGACGTTGCCACTTCTTTCAGAAGCCAACATCGAGTACTTTTTGAGACATTCTTCAATCCGGCTTGATCAAAGATTTCTCGACTTGTCTGCCCAGAGTCCTTAACAACTTCACGTTTAATTTTGAGTAGAGAACTGCGTGAAACAACTCTATATTTACCTTTATCAGCTCTATTACGTACTTTTGTAGAGTCCTTGACAAAGTTCTTCACAGTTTGATGGTACCTTCCTATCATTTTCGATATTGCGAGGGTAGTTTTACATTTTGCTAGCTGTTCTGTAATAGTACTCTTTTCAGAACTACTCAAACCGCATTTACGACCCATTTATTGACGAAAAAAAAACTGCCTTGTTAATAATTTGACAAACCTCAAATACCATAGATTCAACAATTACGATGGCAAGTTGTTTACATTACGCTGAACAGTACGAAAATTTCACAGTCCGTGCAGCTCAGCATTGACAACGTTTCCGAAGCTTTTGATACGAAACTACCGCTAAGTTTCTGAAACTAGTAGAAAAATGTTACCTTGTTAATAATTTGACACGCAGTGTATATATATATATATATATATATATATATATATATATATGCATATATATGCATATATATGCATATATATTCATATATATGCATATATATGCATATGCATATATATATATGCATATATATGCATATATATGCATATGCATATATATATGCATATATATACATATATACACATATATATGCATATATATGCATATATATGCATATATATATGCATATATATGCATATATATGCATATATATGTATGTATATATACATATATATATATGTGCATATGCACATATATATGCATATATATATGCATATATATGCATATATGTATATATATGTATGTATATATGCATATATATATATATATATACTTTCGAGGGATATCATGCTATATGTGTATGTATCTCTAACAGAAAAACGTTTCATTATAGGAACAAATCAATCACACATTAAAAAATATTTCACAATGATAAGTACTCGAAACAGCAGCACATGGCGCCGAGAGCGTAAAAACTGAATTCTTAATTGTAAACCGGTGCCTGATATCTTTTATCCGCCTTTTTAATTATTCCGCTTCACCTACCTCTTTTACTTCATACCGCGACAGAGCCGGACACCCGTATATTGGCTTTTATTGTATAGATAATGAACATTTAAATTGTGATGAGGCTTCTAAATTAAATTAAAAAACAAATGTAAAATATTAAATAATAAACAAATTTGATAAATGTTGGTATCTCCAATTTATTAAATGTACACTTTTATTGTGTTAGAACCACAGACTATATATATATATGTGGAAAATAATAAGACAAGCTACCACGTGTAGGCATTTAGACGACCCATGTAAATTATGTCTTCATGAAAAATGTTCTATCCTGTACTTTAAAGAACCACAAAATCTATTAAACTGTAGAAGAGAAATAGCAAATAACTGTGTTCACAAAATAAAATTTACTCTAGGATAGCGATACAAAATAGTTTTACAACTAAGAAAATAAATTAAATAAAAATGAATATACATAAACGATCACACATATATGTATGTATATATATATGTATATATATGTGCATATATGTGTGTACACATATGTATATTTATATATAAACTAAAAAAAAAAGAAAATGTCTGCCTTAAACCACTAATCTAGTTTTAAAACAGATCCTTTGTTCGATAAAATCCATGCCCATTGGCTGATAGGAAGGGGCGCGGTGGATACTAGAAAGCTGATTGGCTAACTAAATCCTCAACAGAAGAGGACCATATAAAAACGATAAACAACCACAGAATTCGCGCATAAGCCTAACGAAACCTAGAGTGGATGAAACGCCGAATTTCTAGTGTAGCTTAATCGCCATATATATTTTATAAAGTACTAACTAGCTCTACTGACGTATTGAGCACTTTTGAAGTAAATACTTAAAGTTTACGCATTAATCTATACTTTCGTATATTAATTTTATGTGAGTAAATGAAGTAGTTATATATATGTATATATATATATATATGTATATATATATACGCCTCTGCTGCGTAAATACGTTTTTGTGATGATGTCCCGAAGAAGGGGCATCATCACAATTTAAATGCTCATTATCTATACAATAAAGGTTAACATATGTGTATCCATCTCTGTCGCGGCATGAATATATATATATATATAAATATATATATATATATATATATATATGTATATATATATATAGCTTAGTGAGCTAGAAGAAAAGAGTGAACTCAATTCTATAAGTGGAGACTTATCTGGACAATATAAAGCTCAACAAGTATCATTGGGTCTTATATGGGAGAGCAATAGAAATGGGAAATGAAGTCATAAAAACTATATATGTAGAATTTTGGAAGGGGTATTATGGTGATGATTTAAGGCGAAAGGGCGAATGGGTGTATTGTAAGTAGGGTTGAACAAAAGGGATTACATGGGGCGTCCTGTACCAGGGTTTTAATTTAGTGAGACGAAGGAGGGTTCGGAAGTGAGTTAAAGGAGCAAGTTATGGGGTGAGTCTGGGTGGGTAGTTGTGAGGCTATAATAATAAATTTCAGAATACCAATATATATTAGATAATATGTAGCAATAATTCTAGGGTTTCTTTTTTAGATATATAGGGAGGGGCGGGAGTATAAGGCAGAGGTATAAGGATAGGGTAGCAAAGTTTATGGAGGTGGATAAAATGACAAAAGAAAATTTATGATGTGGATGATTGGCGTGGTGGGATAATAGAGGGAAAATATACTATTAATAATAATAATAATAATAATAATAATAATAACAATAATAATAATAATAATAATAATAATAATAATAACAATAATAATAATAATAATAATAATAATAATAATAATAATAATAATAATAATAATAATAACAATAATAATAATAGCGAAAAGGTAAATAAAATTAAGGGATAAAGGACAAGGAGTAAAGTAAAAAGAAAAAGAAAAGGAAAAATGAAAAATATATAAAATAGTAAAAAAATAAAGGTAAATAAATTCATAAATTGAAATTTTAGTTAAATGGAATCCGAGTTGGATAACTAGGGTGCATGCATACGAGAATGAGGCACAAAGGAATTATGTATACATATATGGGATTAGCCAGCAAAGCAGATGATTCGATAGACAATACCCCGGAGGATACAAATTTCCAGGACAGGAAAATGTCTGCAGAAGTCAACAATATAGTCTTGAATTTCCCGATTGCAAGGACTAGTGATCTATGTTATTTATGAACAAGCAAGATATAAACAACAGAATACATATATGCTCGTTTATAAACTGTGTGGCGTTTCGGTGAATTGTGTTATTACTCGTAGAGAGATGTGGAAGGAGACATTCCATCTGTTCTATAAAAGATTGTAAGGAGATTGGGGTTTAGTTAGCTTCAAGGTTGATGCTGGTATTTCCGTGTTTGTCTTGTATATTCTTTTTATATTATTCCGTGAGTGCTCCTTGGTTAGTGTTGATAAAATTAATCTTTATTCGTCTTTTGCGTATGGGGCAGCAGAATCGAACCGGGTTTAATAACTGTGTCGAAATAGCCAGTTGTGAGCGCGTTCAGCTGCTTTCAATTTGAATGAAGGTCAGGGTTAGTAGTAGCGACAAAATAGATGGGTGGGAGGAGATGGGAAGAATACGCTAAGCATGTGTGTGGGAGTGGTCAGGTCGACCATAACTGACAGTCAGGAGATTTAGATGGGAGTATGTGGGTGTGTGTGACGGGGCGATTTTAAGGAAACGAAAGTCGGTTTTTAGGAAATTTAAATATAAATATTTCTGGATTTAAATAAGTTCAAATGTGTTGATTATATAGTATGAGGGAGTTTAAATTAGTTCGATTTGTGGGGGGGGCAAGTGGGAGGGACGGGGGATATTTTAGGGTTATTATTTTTGGTTTGAGGTTTGAGGCCCGGGGAAGGTGGGGTTCTAAGTTACTTTTCATTAAGCTTTGGCTTTAAATTAATGAGGACATATTCTCGGTATAACTAGCGCTAATTGCTAATTGGAGTGCAGTTTAATAGGCGGTGATAAGTGTTAGATTTTGCGAGAGGAGATTTGGTTAGAGATAATTGTCTGAGAAACTATGAGTAAAATAGTTGTAGCGTTAGTTTGATCTTGCCAGGAGGAAAGTGATTCAAGGTGGGTTCGCTGTATTAATGTTACATAAGCGTTATATATTCAGAGAGTGTGCTAATAGTTTATATTAAAAGGTTAAAGTTTTTGTAGCGATTGCAGCGGGGCAAAATAAATAAATAAATAAATAAATAAATAAATTAATTAATAATAATTATTGGGGTGTTAGCCGTTTGCTAAGGGCAAGGAACAGCAAGGTGTTAAGTTTCTGCATGGTTAGCATTAGAAGTGCTAGATATTAGTCCCTGTCTGGCGGTGTTCTTTTAGCAGGGTTATTTGTATTTCCGTATTTAAACTTTCTCTTGTGCCCGCAACTGCAAATTATCCCTGGTTTAGGGTTGAGGATGTTTAATTTATTAGGTGCCGTTATAATCTCGGTCGCCTCTGCGTTACAGAGCAGGCAGTATTTAGAGCCTGGGCTGTAAGATTTGGATATTCTTAATATTTTCCATTTTAATGAGAAGTTTATGTTGTTTTGTTTCAAATTTCTTACTAGGTTTGATAGGGTTGTTTTAGTCATAGGGGTCTCTCTGTAGAACGATTATAAGTGGTTCGAAATTCTGACTTTTATCGGAAGGAGGATAATCCTATGTACATGAACTTTTGGGTTTGTGTGCATTGCATTTAGGGGTTCTTCGTTTATTTGGGGATAAATAGAGTTTATTTGTTCCGGGGGTTGTTCGGTGTGCGGTTCAGTATCGTCTATTCCTATCGGTTGCGTGATCAGTATTTCGGTGAGAAAAAAACTCACCCAACATCATCTATAATATTAATTGATAAATTTTGTTCCTAATGAATTCCACGCTAGATGTCGCATCACCACTAATCCCCCCTATCCCCCAACTAATTGTTTGTATTCTCTTATTGAATAAATGAACCAATCTATATTTACCAATATATAGATTTTGTGACTTCATTTCCTATATATATATATATATATATATATATATATATATATATATATATATATATATTTATATATACATACACACACACACACATATATATATATAATGCATATATAATATGTATATATAGTGTGAGAGAGAGGAAATGTTAGAGAGAGACAGGGATATATATATATATATATATATATATATATATATATATATATATATATACTACGTAGTAAGTAGCAATAACACAATGTTTTTATCATTTTTTCATATGAATAATTTCGTTTCATTAATTTCAAATACTGAATAAAATTAAATTGCGAAACAATAGCGCGTGGCAAATTTAGCTAGTTACTTATAAATCTAATAACTAAAGATCACTATACTCAATATTTATAGATAATTTACATTTCGTATTATTTAGTTTTCATTTTATCATCTTCGGCAACGCCCGTGCGTGAATCCAGCTAGTATAATACAAATCATATATTAAAGTGTTCGTTGTTTGTACGTGCTGGGACACACCCAAGCTGGTGTTTCTTTACAACTATCATACGCTTGGCACCATTCATGCTGGCACCACTTTTTTTTAATTTTGTAAGAATGTCCACTGGATTGATTAATTAGGCCATTTTGTTTGTGAATAGTTATAGAACGGGCTAGGCTTACAAAGATTTGTCGTGGAATGAAGCACAACTTATAGTTTTACTACTTAAAAGTATTTTGTCTAATATCTGTTTTTAGATTAATAACTTTGCACAATTATACGTAATATCATTCCATTGGTATTTATTTGTATATTTTTACATGAATATATTTTCGTTCCGTCACACAAAAACTAGCCAGTAAACGGACGAAACCATTTCAGGTTTTAAAAGGAAGCGAGAAAGCAAATAGTGAATCATACACCCTCGCTTTTTAAAATGAATTCAGAAAGGAATCATCCGCTCTAACTAAACGATAGGTGTTTATTTTATGTCATCAGAAATAATAATGATGATGATATATACAAACATGGAAAATAAAGTTATTTGCGTAATTCTATGATATTATATTGACATCATTGCGAACATTAGTGGACTACATTTTACGTACACTATACTACTACTACTACTACTACTACTACCAGGCATTTTTCCTATTTGTTTTTTAACTAAGATTTGGCGTAAATGTTATTTAATATGTGTTACATTTGGATGAAATGTATGAACACTTGTTTATGCAAAAGTAAATATAATTTGTGTTGTACGAGGTGCTTTACATAAGTTTCCAGACTCTTGAAAATTTAATATGTTATTGCTATATATCTTATGAGATGACTGATCAAATTTTTTTATGATTTTAGGTTCAAATAAACAGCAACATGGGAAGTGCTCGTCTGAGCTCCAATCTCTGCCCCCCCCCCTCGCCAATCTTTCACAAAAAACACCCGTCTAGCTGAAACCACTGTCAGTAATTTTCCCCACTCTTTATCTGTGCCTAAATCAAAACGTAGATTCCATGAACAAAGCTTCTTTCTTAGAAGTGCACGCCTGTGGAACTCTCTTCCGTTTGCCTGTTTCCCACATCACCACAACTTGGATGTCTTCAAGTCCAACATAAACAAGTTCCTAATGAACCGCCCCCTTAAGTAAGCCACTTTATCAGATCTCCATTACTAGCGATTACTACGATATTATCCCATTGATTACTGTACACGCAATAACTCTTATCCCCAAGTGGCCTCCGGGCCTTGATAAGTGGTGAGTTCCTTGTTAAAAAAAAAAATAGAATACATCCTACTAAAGCCTGATTGTCACTGCTGGTGAATTTCCAAAATGCAATCTGGACATAAGGACACTTTCGAAGAACGATATGTAATAAAATTCTGTTTTAAACTTGGAAAAATGTCACAGAAACTTATGGAATGCTTCAGACCTCTTTTGGACCATCTTTCATGACTCGAGCATCAGTTTTTGTGTGGCATAAGAGATTCAAGGAAAGCCTCAGTGTGGGAACTGTACACACAATTATTGACGAGGAACTGGAGAATACAGAAGATTTGCGCAAAAAAGATCAGAAAGAAATACCTTGTCATTACAGCAGGGAGATGGCCAAACTCATAAATTCAGATCCAGCAGTTTTAAATGTTCTGGATCTACTTCTGAATTCCAGAGTTTCCTATGGAAGTATGCTGGCTTTCTCAGACCTAGAAAAGCCAGACAGCTAGAAATTTATGATGATCACTGTTTTTGATAGCATGAAGATGATCTGCATGCACTGGGTTCCCATTGGACAGGCAGTCAACAATAGTGTAGTTTATCAAGCAACAATATTTGCGAAAGAAAACCCGAATAACAAGAAATATTACATAGGCATGACTTCCTTAGATTTCAAAACCCGATACTATGACCACAAAAGTACATTCAAAAATAAAAAAAACACCGTATAAAAACAACACTAGCGAATAAATACTGGGAACTCAAAGAAAGCGGACATTCGCCGGTAGTCGAATGGAAAATAATGAGACAAGCTACCACATGCAGACATTTAGACGACCCATGTAAATTATGCCTCCATGAAAAATTTGCTATCCTGTACTTTAAAGAACCTCAAAATCTATTAAACTGCAGACGAGAAATAGCAAACAACTGTGTTCACAAAATAAAACTTACTCTAGGATAGCGATACAAAATAGCTTTAAAACTAACAATAACAATAGAAAACAAACAAATAAATAAATTAAATAAACATGAATATACATAAACGATCACATATATATATATATATATATATATATATATATATATATATATATATATATATATATATATGTGTATATATATGTGCATGTATGTGTGTACACATAGGTATATTTATACATATATATATATATATAAAAAAGGAAGGAAAAGATCTACCTTAAACCACTAACCTAGTTCTAAAACAGATCCTTTGTTCGATAAAATGCATGCCCATTGGCTGATAGGAAGGGGCGCGGTGGATACTAGAAAGCTGATTGGCTAACCAGAAATCCTCAACATATATAAAAACAAGAAGCAACCACAGAATTCGCGCATAAGCCTGACGAATCCTAGAGTGGATGAAACGCAGAATATTCAGTGTAGCTTAATCGCCATATATATTTTATAAATTACAAACTAGCTCTACCAACGTATTGAGCACGTTGAAGTAAATACTTAAAGCTTACGCATAAATCTATACTTTCGTATATTAAATTTATGTGAGTAAATGAAGTAGTTATATATATATATATATATATATATATATATATATATATATATATATATATATATATATATATATATATATATATATAAGTTTTAGTTTTTAATTTTTATGAAATTTTTTATGAGTTCAGTTTCAGCATAATCGTGTTCCATACTTTTTCTCTTTTTCAATGTAATTTTTAAAAAGTTTTATAATGCTTTTTGTAAAAAAAACTTTCATTCATTAATTACAATCTGACTGTTTGGCAGATCTTGCTTGCTAGCATCTCAGGCATAACGTGCTTTTCAGTGACTAGACCAGCTTCTATTTAGTCGTGAGAGAGTGGCCTATAAATCAACCTAATCGTATGACGCAGAAATTGACCTTAAAGCTATTAACCTTAATCACACACACACACACACACACACACACACACACACACACACACACACACACACACACACACACACACACACACACATAAGTTTATATAACTTTATATTTATTATATAAAATTAAATGGCGACATTTATCATTTGTTTTCAAATTTATCTCTGACTTGCATGTTTTATCGTTATGATAATCAGTTAACATCGTTAGCCAACCATGTGTGTGTGCTTTATTGTTTGTGCTTTTTTATTTGTGCCTTTTGGTTCGTACTATGTTTGTGTATGCTTTTTGCTTGTGCGTTTTTTATTTTTTATTTTTTTGATTGTGTGTGTGCGTGTTAATGATCCTGTTTCATTTCTTGAAACATGGGAAATCGTAGCATATTCGGATTCAACCATGATAATTTAAGGAAACATGAAAGGTTTAAAACTGTCTCCTCAGTTTGATGCCTTAATTGAAGCAAGGAAATAATTCCCAGAATCGAAGTGTCATAGTTCTAGACAGGACTGCTCAAATCATCTTTGAAATATCAATAAAAATGCTGACGAAATCATTGGAGCGCAGACGAACACAAAGGGAAGTCCATGTCATTGAGCATGCACGTTAAGTGGCATGGAATACTGATAAGGTCACATCCGCTAAGACAGACCAGTATCGTAATACTTGGCTTATTTCCCCTTCCCGGTAAGGAGATAGAAGGTTGCACATTAATGTAAGATGTATTCTCCCGAGATACGTGGATATGGGTAGTATGTGAATCGGGGGATTGTTGTGATCCACCCATCTACCCTTGGATTTTGACTTGGGTGTCCAGTGATTAAATATGTACCTGGGTAGGCGTGGGGTGATTGTGGTTGGTGTCGATAATGGTCGTCTTGATGGCGCTGTGGTGTTTTGGGTGAGTACGAGCGATAAGACAGACGATTAGGAGGAAAAAGATGAAGAGAAGAGGAAAAAAAGGAAATGTAATATTAACAATGGAATGTCTACAGAAAAGAAAGGAAAACTCAAGCTATCAATGTTAGTGATTCAATTAAAAACGGGTACTTCAGGGCAACAAAGCAGCATAGAGAAGAAAACAAGACAAAACAAAACAAAACAACAGAGGAAAATTAAACACAGGATAGATATAGGAATAAGAATGAAAAGGATAAAAAGCGAAAGATTGAAAGATAAATGTGTATCGTCGTTGAGACGCGGGAAAACATTTCTATCAAATCTATAAAAGTAATATGGCTTCCTGTATAGGCGAAGCTGAAGGTAATCTGATCATTATTAGCGCAAACTGTTTACTTGGCCTAGGGCTTCGACTCTTGGATCAGAGTGAGGTATGATTTTGTTCGGCTTTACAAGGTCGTCCTTCAAAAGTATAATAGTCTCATTTAGGAGATAAATTGGTTTAGCGTCGGTCACGGAAATGCCAACGCCAACTTCTTGGATCTGTCTAAAGTGCTCTCTATTTGTGTGAGCTTGATTTCCCACCACAGATCAACGTTTCTGCAGTCAATTGGCGAAAACTGTAAATTCAAGATACGTTTAAGACTATTTAATCACTTTAACGTGGGTAAAATATGCATCTATTTTTCCTCCTTTCAACTGTAAGTGACATAATAAGCTCTTGAGCTTTAATAATGCAACTAATCCAAGAGAAAACTCAGAGAATTTACATATATAATGTCTACAAACAGAAAGGTGTGTCATATGGCAAATATCGTAGTCATAATTTACTTGATGGAGAGTGTCAGCTTCTTCATATGATCCATTAAAGAAAGGTGTGTTTTAATATTAAATGATAATACGGACTCTCACCCACGTTATTGAGGCAGTGTGATAACTATATGAATGGAAATTGCGTCTAACTTTTTAACTTGTGAAATATCTATTTTGAGTATTTTACCATTTTGTTATAATTCAGAGACGAAATTATGATTTGAACATAATCTTTTTGACTTGCGCTATTCATAATAAAAAGCCAATGTATTCTTTCTGCTTGTCACTCAAACACAAAAAAATATAACCTTTGGAATTAAATCGTTCATATCGAGTGAAAATAAAATTTAGCAATACTGAATTTAATTTACTTTAATTTAATTAATCAATTAATTTTCCTATAGAAAAACTCCCTCATCGTGTAATCCTGATACTCCTCTTATTTGTTTATAAAAATGCATTTTACGAAATATAATACTTAAAACACTATATTAAATAACTCCAACGTTCTTTATATATTTATAAAATTTCAAGGAATTCCTTTCAGGTTACATTCAACAATCAGATAATCCATGTCATCATCAAAGTTAAAAAATAATGTTGAAAAGTACGAGTTTCTTTCAATAAGTTTGCAGACATTTTTCGTATGGACATTTTTATTGATAGCACACGCATAAGACTCTAGTCCCCTTTCGAAGTAATGCGCTTGTTGTATCCTTCCAACAACTTCTCGAATGTCCCAAAGAAGTCCTTTGGTATGAACGTGTCAATGACCATCGTCACAGCCTCTTTCATCTCTTCAATTGAGACAATTGAAGAGATGAAAGAGGCTATGACGAGGAGCTATTGGTGTATGAGCAGGGTGGATTATACTTCGTACAAAGATAAAGTTGTAATATATGTTATGCCTGAGCAAAACACTCATTCTAGACATTAGCTATAACGACAGCCTCTAAGGTTTTCTTTGAGCTTATAGAATAACCAAAAGTCACAGGGAGCAAGGTCTGGACTACAAGGAGGGCGAGAAACTGTCTTGATGCCCATCTTGATCAAATAGTCCAAGGATGGAGTTGTGTACTGGTGGATTCGCGCAAATCCTCCGCATCTTCAGTTCCTCGCGACTAATTGTGCGTGCAGTTTCCACACCGACATCAATCTGTGCACCTATTGTCTCTATAGACACACAACGGTCCTTATCTATGGAATTCTTTATTTGGCCAATCAACTCTGGTGTTCTGACTTTCTTACTCCCTCCACATCCCTCATCGTCCCTAAGAGACTCCCTGCCTTTCTTGAATCTTTTATGCAACTCAAAAAATGATGCTCGATTCATGCAAGACGGCCCAAACAGTCTGAAGCGTTTCATACGTTTCGGTAACATTTTTTCAAGTTTAAAACAGAATTTTATTGCATATTGTTCTTCTAAAGTGTGCCCACGTCCAGATTGCATTTTGGAAATTCACAACCTGTGACAATCAAGCTTTAGTAGGGTATATTCCAATTCCTGCTGTAGCTGTTTATTTTAACATGAAAAAAAAATTGGTCAGTCATCTCATAAGATGTACAGCAATAGCATATTGAATTTTCAAAAGTTTACGACAATTTTAAATGATTGTACAAAAAATATCTGGAAACTTAATTAAGGCATCTGGTATGGTTTTAATGGACATTTATACGACATTATTATGAATTTTTAATTTCATCGTTTTATTTTAATATTTATAAATAACAGCCGTGTACGTATGTATGTATGTATGTATGTATGTATGTATGGGGGGACCAGTTTAGTCGCCAGTGACCCAGACTTGTTTGGTGAGGAGGGCGGCTAGTCTCTCTGAAGGATTAAAAACAAGACCTTCCAAAGGACGAATGAACTCTTTTCTGGGTCAACGGCCAACTAGCACCGTGTATATTTGTGTGTGTGTATATGTGTATTGGGGTGGAGAGGGCTCCCGTAAGCCGTGGTGAAGGCAACCTTTCTAGGAGAAGCAAATCTCTGGTTTAAAAAAAAACCATAAAGCGGAAGACCATTACCCGCATTAAGCTGGTCTGCAGTTTAATTTGTTGCTGGCTATCTTGCTCTTGCTTGTTGCTGGATCTCAACATTTTTAACCGAGAGAGAGAGAGACTTAGCTGTCGTACAAAGCTAAGACTCTGTAACATCATCTTTGTATAGATACTCCCTCAGACATTTGGAATCATGGATTTTAAATGTCTGAGGGAGTGGCACTCGTCTGACAAGACATTGCAATCATCATGTATGGATGAGGAAATCACTTTCTCTAATATTGATGAGAAACTCAGAAAGCAATTTATATCCTTCTGATTACTGGTGTATGAGTATGGTTGATTATACTTCGTACAAAGATAAAGGTGTAGTATATGTTATGTCAGAGAAAAGGACTCATTCTAGACATTAGAAATTTTCATTTTGTACCAACCCAGAGGACTCCATTTTGAGAAGTTGGATTTTGTACACACACTAAAAGATCGACCTATTTACTTGCCTGCCCTGGTGGGCAGGCAAGTAAATAGGGACTCTTAAACTTATTAAGTCAATTATCCCATATTAAAGTAAGTACAAAAATAATTAATTCTCCGTTTATTTCAGCATTGCAGCCGGTTGCCTTGGATTTTCCCTCTGTCCCAGGAAGAAAAAAAAACATTTAGAGATTGCGTAACCGCAAAATTGCTATTTCAGAAAGTATCGATTGTATTTTGAGTTAGAATGAGGGGAAAACAGAAGGTTTTAAACTAAAAATTGTGAAACTCAATAAAGCGAAAACAAAATATATAGAGAGAAAGGGGGTTATAAACAATACAAAATGATTAAAATGGAGAGAGAAAGAGAGAGAGAAAGAAAGAGAGAGAGAGAAAGAAAGAGAGAGAGAGAGAGTGAGGAAGTGTAAAGAAAAGTCTAGAAAGATGAACACAGAGAAATACTGGCGGTAGAGGATAAGAGAAAAAGCAGAGATATAAATAAACAGATAGAGTGTATGTGAGAGAGAGCAAGAGAGAGAAAAAGAGAGAAGGAAAGAAGGGAGAGAGAGAGAGAGAGAAAGAAAGAGAGAGAGAAAAAGGGTTAGATGGAGGTCGATAATGGTTCAGAGAAAGTTTAAGACATCAAGAGCAATTGAACCGAGAGGAAAATTTAAATAATAGCCGATCGAATCTCTTGGGAGGGAAATTATAAAACATAAACGAGAATTACTACTCCCTTTCCTCCACAAAAGCAACAAACAAAAATACTCCTCATGCGATCAAAACAAAAGAACAAAGAATCATTGAACAATAAATAATGGCGAAATTGTATCCATTTTTTTGAGGAACGGGAAGAAAATAATCAAAAAATTATATTGCAAATCACGTTGAAAACAGTTTCAAGCTTTTATGCAAAAAGAGGGAAATCAAGAAAAGGTATTTTTTATTAGTATATTTTTTAAATGACATTAAACTATGTTAACATTTTTATACATTTATCATAACAAAATAATAAACGGGACTAAATATCAAAAACAATGAAGGATTGTAAAAAAAGCAGTTGTAAAAAAGCGTCTTAAGGTACTAACGAAACTGATATATCTTATTTAGCCTTTATCAGTAAAAGCTATTCCGGTCAAGAAATGTGAAAAATTTCAACTTTATTTCTATTTTATACATAAGTTAAAGGTTTAGAGGTATCAAAAGATAAAAAAATACAACACCTTTACATTTCACATGAAGTACTCCATTTATGTTGTTAATTTACTTTCTTGAAATCAATCATCTCGAGGAAGTCTTTTAAATGAAGACGAAACGTTGACGAAGTTACAAATTATTTAGTTTTTTTCTATTTATAATCATCTCTCTCTTTCTCTCTCTCCCCCCTCTCTCTCTCTCTCTCTCTCTCTCTCTCTCTATATATATATATATATATATATATATTTAATACCACAGGTCATAGTTAGAAATGATCTGGCGTACGGATTTCCAATTTACGAGTTTAAATGCTGGTTAAGTCTAGCCACACTAAGTTCGAAAACGAGAAAAAATGTTCGTGGATGACTATATATATATATATATATATATATATATATATATATATATATATATATATATATATATATATATATGTGTTGTTTTGTTTTGGTTTATCGATATGTTTTGAATGAATTCAATTATTTACGAAAGTGCATTTTTACCTAAATGCAAGTTGGGAATAATTTTCCCTTTTAACCAATTTTGTACCCCCACATGGGGAGCGGTATATATATATATATATATATATATATATATATATATATATATATATATATATTATTTTTAAAATGTAATTATCCGCTGACACGTGTTTCGTCGTCTACGACTCATCAGAATGGCTGTATCTAGCGAGATTAGAAATCGGGACCCAACGGTAATGAGCCTAAACCCTTACCCCTGGACCATCTCGTCAAATGTCTGGATATATCGCGATTTACTTAGATCTTGTTTTGTTTTGGTTTTAGCGATGTTTTGAATGAATTCAATTATTTACGAAAGTGCATTTTTACCTAAATGCGAGTTGGGAATAATTTTCCCTTTTAACCAATTTGGTACCCCCACATGGGGAGCGGTATGTATATATTATTTTTAAAATGTAATTATCCACTGACACGTGTTTCGTCGTCTGTTTTTTTTTTTAATTTGCGTTACAAATAAATAATCAACGCGACAATAAAACGTAATATTTTACTGTGTAACCTGCATAACTTAACCAATGACTTATAACTGACATAAATTATTTTCTATTCTAGAATAATTTCTGCAAGAAAATTTTTTGCGCATAGGGAAACCCTCTTAGTGGAGTATAAAGTGTTCTGTGGAGTGTTCTTAGAATTCCTAGAATCTAACCCGTTCAAGTTTAGATAACTTCCACACCCAGGATATTTCAGATATATTGACAGCATTTTAATTTTTCTTCTTGAAAACACGCACATAGAGAATATTAAAAACACAGTAGACACAGTCGAACGCACCATAAAGTTCACATATGGAACAGGAAACAATCACTCACTACCTTTTCTAGACATACTTATAATAAAATCCGAAAATAAACTATCCTTCAAAGTTCATCGCAAAACTACACGCAAAAATAATTACATACTTTCTAATCACACAATAATAACAAAAATAAAAATATGTATGATAATCGGGTTTTCCTACGTGTATTCAGAATTTGTGGTCTAGAATATCTGGACGACGAGTTCAAATGCATGACAAAAACTTTGTAAATATTGCAATATCCCACATATTATATATTAAATGCTCAGAAAAAAGCCATACCAATATTTCCTTTCATAAACAATAAACAAAAATCATATACACCAGACACTTCTCTCATAAACATAGTCTTCTTTTACCCACCCACACCAATAATACAATAACTTGCAACTCTCTAAACAGACTAGGAATTCCAATAATACAAAATGCATCACAAACTATGAAGAAAACGTTAAATACAACAAGATTTTTCCAGAACAAACCTACATCTAATGCAGGTATATTTACTGTCTCATACCATAATTTGTCATCAAATATCCGTTGGTGAATATCAACGTGAACTTGAGAAAAGGCTTTATAAACATAAAAAAAGATACAACAAATATCAATCCCCTGAATGCATTATTTCTCATTCATTGCAGCATTATCATTCTTTTAACTTCAAACCAGTCAAACTTGTCAAATTTATTCTAAATAGATCTCGACGAAGACTTCTTAAATCAGCGCTTATTGCAAACTTAAACACAATCAAGCAACATGGAGGTTTCTATAATTTATCGCCTTTAATTAGTAAACTGATATTAAAAGAACAGAACTAAATTTTAGATACATGTTAAATTATTTACAACGTAGAATATGATACCTATAGAATATATATATATATATATATATATATATATATATATATATATATATATATATATATATATATATATATATGCATACATAATTAATCAACAAATAATAAAAATAAATAAATACCCTTAGGGTATTCCTCCTAAAAACAATTATTTCTAATACTAACCAACCATTTCTGTAAGGTCTGACGAGGCTGTTAGATCGTAAACACGGTCCAACATCCGAAACATATGTAACCAAACAGATAAAACGGTAATAAAAAATAAAACACATATTTGCTCTGTAATAGTATTGAGCACTCTCCTCAGGTTTTTACTAATTACCAGTTTTACCAAATATATATATATATATATATATATATATATATATATATATATATATATATATATATATATATATATATGGAACTTTAGTTACAAAATTGATCCCAAAATATATTTTGTTTGACCTACTTAATTATAACGGATTTGAATGAGAAACAACTTAATATTTAATATAAAATATAAACATGTCATATTAATGTTAGAATGTCGTTAGGGTTAATGAAGGGTGTAAACATGTAGTTTACTTTATGAAGAAAAACATCCGATAGATGACTAATTATTTCTAACACACACACACACACACACACACACACACACACACACACACACACACACACACACACACACACATATATATATTTGGTTTTTAACACAAACACGGCCACCACGATCATCATCATAATCATTATTGTCGTCGTGATCATCATAATCATAATCATCATCATTATCATCATTACAAATAATTATTTGGCTCTTAAAAAATTTATTTCACGTGGGAGTATTCGTAAAAATCTACGCGAAGACAACATTTTCTCCCATAAAACACCGGTCTCTTTTAGACTAAGTGTTCCCAGCATTGTTGATAACGGGCGCCATATTTGTCGAATTCCCATATTTAAATTGAAAGGAAAAGGGCCTAAGACAAGGATATAAAAGACGAAGAATAGAAATGTGTCTGCGATATGTGTATGAGAAAGAGTGAGTGTGTGTGTGTGTGTGTGTGTGTGTGAGAGAGAGAGAGAGAGAGATAAAGAGAGGGGGGAATAAAGACAGAGACACAAAGAGACAGTGCACATACACGTATATATATATATATATATATATATATATATATATATATATATATATATATATATATATATATATATGAAAAGTTAAATAAAACAACTGACAACCGTTTTTATTACCAGTAGGACCAGTTATGTCGATCTCCACATTTCCCATAATGCATCGTTCACCTATGAAAACGAAGAAAAAACAGCAACAATAAAATTGCGTCTTCAAAGCAAATAGGACCTGAATTTATGAACGCGTGTACACACTCAAACACACATACACACGCAAACACACACACTCTCTCTTTTTCTCTATATGTTTTTCTTTCATACAAAACTCGATAAATATATTAGACGCAGATAAACTCATAAAAATGCAATCATATACATTTTAACGCTTTCATAAACCTAGACAATCATTTATTTGTTAAAATCAGGCCTTTTCTTTCTATACGGAAGACCTTAATAATCTATAATCTTGTACGTTTCTTAAACCCTCCTAAACATTAGTCCAGTCACCAGCAGCACGTATATAGATTACATAATCTGATTTTTCTCTTTCAGGAAGTTATTAATCTCTATTTAATTAACACCCAAACGAAGGCAAGGACGCAAAGTCGGATTTTTATATGGAGAGAATCGGCCATTGGAACAAAATAAAACTTGCGTCAGTCTAAAATGATTTTTCCTTCAATGACCGAGGACAAAAAGATGAAATGTATTATTAAAACTGGTACAACACTTTTCTCCTAATCTTCAAGTAGTTCGCATCGAATTCGCATATAATAGAGCGCGGATGCGCGTATGCAAGTGCATGCGAAATGACGCCATGGATGAAGAAAAAGACTATAGAAAGGAGAAAGAGCACGTTAGATAAGACGATCGCGTTAGAAACGTGGATGACGTTCGAAATCACGTCAAAGACGTTGGTGAGGTCATAGCCGTAACGAGATGTTACGCATGACCGGAGAATGAGGAAATATATGTCGTTGTTACAACAGGAAAAAGCAAATTGAAGTTCTTTCCTATTCTTTGTCTACTTTGCGACTTAGGTTACAACGTGTTAGGTAACGTTACATTAAAACCAACGAACTTCATCGCTGGTTGGCCTTGTAGATCACAGCCTTTAATTGTTTCCGTGTGCCATCACAATGAACACTCTTGAATGATCACGCACACTTTTGTCCTGCAGGCCACATATATCAATAGGCTTGGAGATGTTTCTTATTGAGGGCGAGATAACATATAAGCTTAGTTTACATAGTCTGTGCACTATGCGAGCGTAACTCACACAGTGCACACACCTTGAAAGTACCACCTACACGTGATAACACAGCAGTTTTGGATGCGAGAATTTTATTTCAAACGACGAAACCAAATCCAGCGCAGAGCTGGAGAAAGTAAAGACCGTTGCCATTCACGCACTTGTTTAATGCAGTTTACGTTTCAAGATGTTGCCTCACCCGATCGTTATGTGCATAGGTGTTACTTATCTCTATATAAAATTATGCGTATATGTTTATGTATTTCTATGTGCAGGATTCACTTCTACGCTAATGTATCAATCATTTTGGATTTTGGAACACACCCGCTAAACTATATCAAAATGATATATAGGATTTTGATCAGAATTGGAATAAGGATTCTAGAAAATATGTTTAGTTGCATTATATCTTGATTCTCGTATCTGTAAGGAGTTAAAAAGAGGAGCAAAACTGTTAAAACTGTGGGAAGTAAGTTTACCCGTCCCGAGAAGGTTATTGCAGTTGAATACATCGAGTTCAGCATGCCCCCCGCCTATTTTACAGGTATTTTAATGAAGAGTGCTCCGACGAACTCCAGGCCTTTGTACCCCCTCAACGTAAATACCTCCGACTAACTCGACAAACAGCAAAATTCTACTCCTACATTGGAGAGATCCCTCGATGGTGGAAATTCCGCTGGTGACTCATTCATATGTAATATATTTATGTTGGCATTCTATAGATGTTCAGCGTAAATAAAGACGCTCTAATATTATTGTAGCTTTCTGTTAAATATGCAAAAGTATTTATCTAAGCTAGTAGGGACGCCCAGTGTAGCCCGGTCATAAAGTACGCTTAAATATGATATTTTAATTCTTGCAGATTTCGTATATATTATTATAGAGTGAATGTTCTATTGATTTTTATATATTTAAAATAAAAAAAGAAAAAACATATGACTCGGGTGCTTTAGCTTAAACCAAAACCGAAACCGAAACCGAAACCCTATATATATATATATATATATATATATATATATATATATATATATATATATATATATATATATATATATATAACTTGTTTTTCTTCAGCTATAATCGAAACCGAAACCAAGACTTATGAAGAATTCTTGGTAAAATTATTTATTACAATAAAAGGAAGGCCATAACAATTAAACGACAGTCACTTAGATGCAAGCGTGAAACACAAAATAAATAATAAACACGTTATCCTATAGTATATATATATATATATATATATATATATATATATATATATATTTAAATTATATATACATATTCCAAAGATGAACCAACAGTTTCAGTGTATTGAACTAGTCATCTGTAGCTGATATGGAATCAATACAACTCATCACCGTCTTTGGAAAAGCAAAACAAACGGTAAATAAACAGAGAAAAACACTGGTAAACGGGCGGTGTCTTTGCTCGAAGTTCTGAGTAGTCATAAGAGGTTCACCCCCTTATTTTGTTGCCTCCTGTTTTTTGTGTGGAGTAACTTTGGCGCCCCTTCCGAAAAATGTCGACGGAGCTGCCCAGGCAATTTTTAAATGACCAGAATGCCCATTCTTTAGGGACGCTAGTTTAACTTTCCATCCTCCTCCCTTTTGTGTCCCGTTATCCTAACGCGGGATAGAAGCAAATATCTATATAGATAGATACATACATAGATATTAATTAAAAGAAAACATCACCCTCGTTATTGCTTTGTCCTTATAATATGATATTATTCTTCAAACCCGGGCAACGCAGAGCATCCCTACTGGTAAAAAGGTAACAAAGCGAAAAGTAATCGAATTTTAATGTGTACGAGATCAAAGATGGCGAGTCAGATCAAAATAAGCGAAACACAGCGAGGAAAGTATGAATTAAAGACTTCCGGTTTCTAGATTCTATTCGGAGAGATTAATATCTTCATCGATATGTGACAGTCTAAAACAGTATGTTCGGCTGGAGAAAAATTAAAATGAAGTGGATTTCTATTGTAAATATATGATAATAATATTAAACTCACGAGTCGAAAAACAGAAAAGAATACAGTGCAATAAAGCTGTGATAGTAATTAAAATGAAAAAGGAAAGAAGACATTGAGAGAGAGAGAGAGAGAGAGAGAGAGAGGGAAAGAGAGAGAGAGAAAGAGAGGAGCGTTGTCCGAAAGAAAGAAGAGGATAATAGGTATAGTATAAAGAGAAAACGGGCGAAAGGAGTAAAATGTAAAAAAAAAAAAAAAATGCCACGAAAGAGAAAGGGCGCGAAACAAAAATAGAGAGAGAGAACGAGAGAACGAGAGAGAGAGAGAGAGAGAGAGAGAGAGAGAGAGAGAGAGAGAGAGTGAGAGAGAACGAAAGAGAGAGAGAGAGAGAGAGAGGGAGGGAGGATGGGGGTGAATAATCGGTAGGACAAATGTAATGTTGGTAAAAAAGAAAGAGAAAATTCTGTTCAAGAGAGAAAATTGGAATGAATGATGAAGAAAACGACAATGCTGAGAGAGAGAGAGAGAGAGAGAGAGAGAGAGAGAGAGAGAGAGAGTTTGTGGAGGAGAGTAAAAAGGAATGGCGGAGAAGGTTGTTTTAAAGAAAGACAAATGGCGGAAGGAAGTTTTGGAGAGAACTAAAATGTCAAGGAAGGGGTGATAGAGAGAGAGAGAGAGAGAGAGAGAGAGAGAGAGAGAGAGAGAGAGAGAGAGAAATGGGGATAGGAAGAGGAAGAGGAGTTTGGGGAAAAGAGAAGATTGGAAGAGAAAAATGTACTGAGTGTCGACGAGAATGAACATATTAATGGAGTCTGTGTTGAAGAAATACGAATGGAGTGGGTGTCCAAGCAACCAACAAGGGAATGGAGAGAGAAAGGGAGAATATAGATAGATAGAGATAGAGGGAGGAGGATGGTGATGCCTAGAATTTTAGTAAAAGAGATTAGAAGAGAGAGAAATGAAGTGCGAGTTGAAAGAACACGGAGAAAGAGAAAGAGAAAGAAAAAGAAAGAGAGAGGCTGCGAGAGGAGGGAGTGAATTTGGATAAAAGAGAAAAGAGAAGATAGTTCCGAAAAGATAAAAATGTCGTAAGTGACGAATAAAACGAACATGTAAAGAGATAGATAGATAGGTTAAGAGGGAGATAGGTAGATAAACAGAGAGAGAGAGAGAGAGAGAGAGAGAGAGAGAGAGAGAGAGAGAGAGAGGGGCGAGGGTGGATCAGGACGAGATGCTAAAATTAACATGGACAACAGAAACGGAATTTGATTGAAGCAGAACGAATATAAAAACAAATTAATAAAAATTATTATTTCTGCTTTCCACTTCTCAGAGGTTTAATTTATTTTGGTGCAAATTAAACTTCATCTTTTGATGTTTTACACTCCCTTTTTCGCCTCCCTCCCCTTCTCACCCTTCTCTTTGTGTTATTATCTTACCACCACTCCCTGCATCGCATCTTTATTGCCCCCTCTCTTCACACTCTCTTTCTATCATTTTTAGATCTATTCAAAACGCCTTCTCTCGATATAAATATTGATTCCTCTTTCTATCACCCTTCCCTTTAAATTATTCTCTCCCTATCCATTCGTACTCACTCTCTTTATTCCTTATTTTATCCGAATCACCCCCTCTATAACCTACACTCGTCTTTCTTATTTACGTGCCTCCACAGGAGCACTGAATTACACAGAATGAGGAGAAAATGCAGCTCCCAAAAAGGGTACTGTGGACAGGAATAAAAATTTTAATTTCCTCTTTCTAGAAGGATTTCTCTTTCATTGACTAAAGACAGTTGGTTTGATTCCAGGTTGCACTATGCTATGCTTCGTTTCTATCACTCGCCTTTCGACATTTTCTCGTAACATCTGTCTTTTTCTTTTACTATACTGACTGATAATTTACACCTACCGTCAAATCTTTCTCTTTTTATATATACGTCCTCTTTTTATTTTCTATACCGTCCTCCTTACATTGTATGCACCTTCTTCTTCTTCTTCTTCTTCTTCTTCTTCTTCTTCTTCTTCTTCTATTTTAATCCTATAATGTTTCATCCCATTCGTATCTTCTTTTTATATTTTTTCTAATACATTTTTTTCACTCTTCTTGTTTATTCTGTGTTTTCTTTTCTTTTTGTTTGTCATACTTTTTTTTTTTTTTTTTTTTTACTATTCTTCACTTATGTTTTTAACTTTTTCTCCTCTCTTTTTAATTATTCTTTTTCTCTTATTTTCTTTTGGTTTTCTTTTCTTCTTTCATTTTTTCTTCTAACTTTTGTTCACTATCTCATTTTTTTCTTCTTTTCTTAATTCTTAATTTTCTTTCATTACTTCTGTTTCTTCTTTTTTGTTATCCCGTGTTTCTTCTTCTCCATATTATATTTTAATTTCCTTCTCATATTTCTTCGGTTTTGAATTTTTCAACTCACTTTTCTCCTTCTTGTTTGCATTTTTCTTTTTCATCATCCTTCATTTAATTTTCTTCTTCTCCCTTTTCTCTTTCTTCTGTTAGTCCTATTTCTTTTTTTTCTTTTGTCTGCTTGTTCGTCTTCTTTTCTTTTCGCCCTTTTCTTCTATTGTTTATTTTCTTTTCCTATGTTTTTCTTGTAATTTTTCTTCACACCATTCTTTTCCCTCTTCATTCTCCCCCCGCCTTCTTCTTCGTCTTATTTTTCTTGTTCGTCTTTTGTGTCTCTATTCAGTAGCATTAACATCGATTCAACACACATTTCTAACGCTCTTTAACTTTTACTACACACGTTTTTCTCCCCATTTATTATTATATTCTCTACACCTTCTCTTCTGTGTCTGCCCATTCTTTTCTTTCCGACATTTTTTCATACAGCACAACACATACTCTCTCAATTCTTACAGGCTCTCCACTACTGCCTTCTCACTATATGTATTCTTCTCTTTTCTTATTGTTAAACCTCTTCCCTTACTCTTTTTCTTTCTCTTTCCTCACTCTCTTTCAGCATCATCAGCTTAACATTACTTTTTCTATTTCTTTTTACTCTCCTTAATAAACCTCATATACTCTGGGCTTTTTTCTACTTTTTTATTCACCCCAATTTTCTTCTTTTTCATTCTCTGCCACTCTTTTTCATTTTCGCTTCTGATCTATAAATCTTAATTGAAAAAAAAATGTATTTTCTATTTCCCATCTCTTTCCCTCAGCCTCCCATATCTCTTCTTCTCTGTAATTCTCCACACTTCTCTCTTATCCCCCATCTGTCTCACTTTCGCTCGCCTTACACTTTTTTCAAATCACTCATATTCAATTCTTCTGATCTCTTCTTCTATATTTCCTCTCGCTTCCTATTTATCTTCCTCTCTTCTCATCCTCTAGGTTTTTCTACATGCATCTCCTCCTTATTTCCTACATTCCCGTGTTCCTCTTTCCACTCCCTCTCTGTATTCCTGTTACTGACATTATCTAAACGTTGTTTCTCATAATAAGAGCTATTAATTAGGAGTAAAGCATCTCGTGGCATAATGCCTAATTTGTTTTGTATGTAAATTTCGATACTCTTCACAATTAAATAATTGCAAAGTGTAGTATCTGTTCTGATACCACTGTTCATCTTGTTTGTCAGTAAAGGAAAAATCGTTCTAGAGGTAACTTTTATTCTTGTACCAATCAAGAGTGTACCGTTTGGAGGCTGGGGTTTCTCCACATTAAAAACTGATCTTGAATCTTGTGTTGAACTTTGCCCCTCCTGCGCGGGCAAATAGTGACTGACTGATTACTTTTTCTTTTGAAAAAACAACAGATATCCTATGAAAGGGCACCTGCTAATTAGGAGCTTATAATTGCAAAATCAATAACGGCACTTCTCCTGATTAAGCGTTGTTTAAGTTTAGTGACAAAGACATATGAAAGATGACCAGCACTAATATTGCCATCATTTGAGAATTATTTCCCTTGCTTATCATACGATTTCAGCCACTGTTTTGGGAAGAATATGTATATAAGTTCAAATGCCTCTTAGGAGAGTGCAGCTCCTATGAAAACAATAAAACTAATAATTACGTTGGTTACGTTGGTTATATAACGACTATATATATATATATATATATATATATATATATATATATATATATATATATATATATATATATATATAAGCAAAAAAAAAAAAAAATGGGTCAAACAAATTTTACACATTTTATTGCACTAAAAGCTATATTGAATAAAAAGCAATTGAACAAGGAAACTTTACTTTAAAAACGCTTAGGATAGAATCGCACCCCCTTTTAATTTTTTAAAAGATCAATCCTTTTAGACATGCTCTCAACCAAAGTGGAACACTGTGAAGAGGAGGAGATGTTATTCCATTCGCTTTGCACAGCTTCCCACAGTTTGTCATTGTTCTCAAACGTTCTTCCGGCCAATGCACGAGATATTATGGACCAACTATTCTCGATTGCGTTTAAATCGGGGCTTTGACTTGGCCAAAATATCACATCAATTGAATTATCAGAAAAACATTTCTTTGTGTGTGCATGTTGAAAAATAATGTTCTGGGATATTCCCAGCTTCTGGATACTTAGTAACAGTCCTGATTCTGATATTTTAATGTATTCCCTTGCATTGATTGACTTATCATATCTAATAAGTTATCCAACTCCTGCTGCTTTACAATCTCCCCATACCATTATTTCTCCATTCCGGTATTTAACTGTCGTTTTTGTGCAACTTGGTGAAAATCTTTCTTCAGTTCTTCGATTTCACCATTTGGAAGCATTGGGAGCATTAATAACAAGACAAAATCTTGATTAATCTAACCAGAAAACATTCCTGAACCAGTCTGTATCTTTCTTGTCATAGCACAAGAAAAATCTCTTTCTATCATTGATGTTCTTCTTAGATAAAAATGGCTTCTTTGCACACCTTTTAGAGGAAAATCCCATTTCTTTCATTCGTCTAGATATTGTATATCTAGAAAGAGAATTCCAGCCCTTGTTTTGAATTCTTTGCTATGGTCAACATAAGTTTTATTCGCTCCATCAAAACAGTTAATTTAAGCCTGTGGTCGTCCTTTAAAGTGAATGCTCTAGGGAAAACAGATCCAGATTTCCCTTTTACCAAGCATTCGACTTCGAACATTTGACCAGTTCGCTTCACTACAGAAAAAGATGTTTTCACATTTTCTTTTCTTAAATTATCAAAAATCTGCTTGTAAGTCATTTTGGACAGTCTTAATCCTGGAATTCGGTTTTTTATATCCACGCCAAGAAGTGGTCTTACCATTTTTAGGATTAATTTTTCCACTTATTATATGCTATAATAATAATAATAATAATAATAATAATAATAATAATAATAATAATAATAATAATAATAATAATAATCTACAAAATAGAAATTTTCAGTTAAAATTAACAAAAATTAATGGGAAAATATTTAAAAATCGATTTCTTCCTTCTTCCATTCTTGGCTCATTTTTTTTTTGCTCATGAGTGTATATGTATATATATATATGTATATATATATGTATATACATATATATATGTATTTATATATATGTATGTATATATGTATATACACACACATATATATATATATGTAAATAAATGTTTAGAGGTACAGAATTTAAATACAGTTTTAAATTTAATGGGCGGAAGTCTCTCGAGAGCTCTTTCAGCTTATCATCTCATCAGGAGAAAATCGATAGCGTAAAAATAATAATACTATGTCGAAAGTAAAGAGTTCTGATGGAGAACTATTGAATGTGCCAAAAATTACGGGGACACTAAAATAAAGTTTATTAACGTTTAAAAAACGATTAAAATATGGGCTCAACGAGGGGGTGGGTTAAACGGGAGAAAAGATTCACAGTTCCCCAAAGAGAAACAATGCGTTAGATGTTTCCTTCTGCCGGCGCAAAGAAGATTTCCGCACCGCAATAGAGACAGACTCCAAAATCTTTAAATGGTTTCTGGAGTCCGCTCTATGTAGCACCTCGAACCATTCAATTTTATATCTATCGGCACAGCACGGGTTGTCAAGCAGAGTCCAAGGCTGCAGAAGGAGGGAAACTAATAGACCCCATCCTTCCTTGTCTGATCTTCGATGGAACATGTTGGTTTATACGAGTCAAAAGATGCAAGGATGTTCGCCCTGATGATTTATTCACCTAACAGATTGGACGCTGAACTCGATAAGATCAGGGAAATATTTATCAATAATGGTTATCCTGTTGACCTTATTGATGACTGTATTTTCAAAAAGGTTGCGGATTTTAAATCCCCTTAAAAGTTTGGACCTTTGAAATACTCGGTTTATTTACAATTACCGTGGATTGGGGAAAAGAGTAACAGACTTTCCAAACAGATTCGCAGAAGTATTTATGACTGCTTTTATTCTATGTCCTTGCGTTTGGTATATACTACGAGACCTGCATTTCCTTCTTTTCGCAAGGATAGTTTGCCTTACATCCCAAATAGTAATATTGTATATCAATTCAAATGCCAGTGCGATGCTGGTTATGTTGGGCGAACATAATTGCAAAAATACATAACATTCCTCCCCCCAAGGGGAATGTAGTCCCTTAAAAGATGGTCTTATGACAACAGAACAGATACCTCATTTTTTGGCGAAGGATAAATTTCTGGGGAAATTCCTTCATCATCGCATTTAAATGTGAAAGTAATGTCTGGGAGGTCGTCATGACAAAAGAACTGATGCTACACTCGCTCTTCTTATTAAAAGATATGCTGATTAAATCATGTTTTTTCATTACTTTAAAAAATATAATAACAAAACATTATTTTAAAAAATTATTATTTGACATTTTAACTAAGAAAAAAAAAATCGGCCACCAGTTCAGCCTTCCCCAAAACTGCAGCAGAAGCCGCCCACCTCAATGGAAGTAACAACTAAGACGCCTGCTACAAAAGAAGCACACATTCTCTCGTCTGTAGAACTAAGTAGTATCCCAATCGCTTGGCTAGCGAACGGTATGAAAATCAAATAGTTAGATCTAAGTTAAAGAAAGCTTTGAACGAAGCTGTGAACGTTTAACCCGTTGAGCGTAAGATTGCTCTATGTTGTGGTTCGGACAGACACATTCGTATATTGTAAATATATGGAGGAGGGCTTTACTCAACTGCCCAGACTCCGCAGCCAGAAATTTGATTGCTATTGAGCCAACGCGCCTCGTTTTCAGACAGTCGAGCGGCTAGCTATGATGACATGATAGTAGAGTATTAGATCTTCACTGTGTTGTAGTAAGTAGGCTAGAAAAATCCCCGGGATAAGTTGCCCTAAGAGCTTGCAATGGTGACTAAGGTGCTCACTCGGTAGTAAAAAATATATAGGGGGTCACAATTGTTTGCCAAATGCTGAGCCATACTTAGAGCGTTATCAGGGAATAGGGCCTATACACAATAGAGACAGAAAATACGTAGAGAATTAGTGATAGGTATCGCTTCAGATCTGAGGGATAGTTGGAGGAGAAGATCTGCTCTGTGGAGTGTGACGTCACCAACTCTGAGTATTCTTTAACTTGACGACTGGTCCAGAACGCGTTGTTTCTCTGTCAAACTACGCAAAATGACATAAGGGACGACCCCTTCTGCTCATGCTGTGAGAACCATTAAGTAGAAACGGTCGAATACGCCTTCTTTAGTTTCAGCAAGCTTCTTCGACGTTGGGAGTATGTCAGAGAGTTAGCGGCTCGCATCGATGCCGAGCAGCTGTTATTCCTTGATCCGTTATCAACAACATAGTCCCGTCGTTTTCTAGGGAGAAAAGTATTTTCTGGCTCCCTTAGCCGTAAAGAGACGATGTTTGTTACATATTTTAATGACATTCATAGGCTTGGATCCGTTTCCGATCGGGATCTAATTGTTCACTGTAAACGTCAGCTTAAATTGAAAATCAGATGCGTTGGAAAAGATTACATCGCATGGAGTTCAACTGGAAATATCGTGCGCGACATTAGTTTACGCATCCAACGAGGAGTCAGGTACAAGTTCGTGTTCTCTGCCTAAGCATGGCACGCGCGGTCCTGGATTCTACAGAAAAAATCCCTTAAAAGTTGATACTTGGTAAAATAAGTGAGTCCTGATCCTAATTTCTATTTCGGTATTAGAGAACCCCTAAATATACCCCCATTCTTATACTTATTTTTGTCTTGGCCGCCCTTAAATGTTGTTACTATATTGGATGACATCATTCATGCCTATATTTCATCTCAATAATTTTGTTTTCGACGTCTCTTTTTCCCACTCCTATTTAGAGACCGATCTGCCTGTTTTCGGTTGACCCAAAAAGCATTACGCGGTCTGACACTTGGCAAAGGGTGGTTACTTTTACTAAATACCCTATTTTATTTCTTTTTGGGTGTTTGTTAATTGTCCAACTCCCCATCATTACCTAATTATATTTATTTTGTAAATAAAACTTCATAGAAGCTTGGGAAATCTTATTAGTGCAATGACAGCCATAGATTGAATGTACGATTCTGGTTATAGTATTCTGGATTCTGGTTATTTAAGGTATTTAAAAGGTTTTGTAAAAAAATGACATTTGATCCTCACCTCAAAAACAAATAGGGCGTAATATCGCGGGCAAAGATATATAATTAAAGCGATTTTTTTTTTGTCGAAACAATTTGACCTTTTGACTAGTATGAAAGTGTAGTATCTGTTCGCGGCACCTTAGCGGTATCAGACGCTTTACTAATGCAGTAAGTTTCAGAACCTTTCATGTAAATTACCTCCCTTAAAAATAATTGAAAATTGAATTCTAAAAAAGTTTTTTCTAACACTATCTATCCTTAAATTGCTTTAATTAATTTTATTAATAAAATGCGTATAGAATATTCATTTTTCAGAGACTCTTTATAAATAAATATGAAAATCTAGAATACTTATATATGTTTGTGGGTGTTTGCAGATTACTATGTATACAGTATTTCAAAATGTTACAAATCTGTCCGACGGCTTTGCACTGAAAGAACGAGCAATGGTCCCCCCCCACGACTGTACCTTCTCTCTGAGAAAGTGTTAATTTATTGCCAATCATTTGAGCGCATCTACCGGGGAATGCCGATGGGTTTGCTCAAGTATTATTATAGGCTGAGGCGCGCTTATCCTAGTGCATTAGATTCTTCGAACCACATCTGATTTTGTGTCTAACCTCCTAGCAAGAAGATAAATAAAATGTATAATAAAATAAAAAATGCATAAGCCATTTTGATGTTAATATATTTATGATAGGTGGAAAAATACTTTGCAATTATATATGTATGGAGAAGAGAGAGAGAGAGAGAGAGAGAGAGAGAGAGAGAGAGAGAGAGAGAGAGAGAGAGAGATTGCGCTTATTCATGTATTCAATTTCCCCATCATCTTATATGGGCATAGATGAGTGGGGTTAATTAGTGCATTCTGTTTTTATACTTTTATTCATCCATTTACTTATTTTTCTTTTTAAATTTGTTGTTTTAACGACTGTGTTCTTCGTTTTTATTTCTTCTATCCTCTTATTTCTCTTTTCTTTTCCCTTCTTATTTATAGATCTATGATTTCATTCAGATTTATCCATCTGTCTATCTGTCTTCTGGTACACTGATAAACACCGTATGACGCTAGTTACCTAGGCAAATTATATTTAATACCAAAAATACATATTCTCAATATATATATATATATATATATATATATATATATATATATATATATATATATATATATATATATTACTAGCAGTCCAGTCGGGCTTTTCTCGGGCCCTATGTACTGTTCATAATTTTATGTGCATTATTAAAAAGTTTGACTCATGTTCAGGTAACCTACATTTAAAAATTCAAGTGTTTAGACCCAAAATTGGCGGAGGAGTTTGATAGAGTCTGCAAAGGTAAACTCTTTAAACATTGAACTCTTGGCAGCCAAATTTTCGTATAAAAACTGATTAAAAGCTTGCTGCATGTATGAATACCCTTTATGTAAAATTTCAAATTGGTTGAATAGTTTGCTAGAGACTGCAAAGGTCAAATCGGTTGAACTTTGCCCCCTTGGCAGTCAAATTTTCGGCCAAAAAACGATTTAAAATCATGACCTATGTCTGAATACACTTTATCTAAAATTTCAAATGTTTAGACTAAAAATTGTCCGAGTAATTTGTTAGAGATAAAAAGTAGAGGTAAATTGTTTAAACATTTTGACCCCAACTTTGACCCCTTAACATTTATTGTTTTTGGCTCAAATCAAATTAACAAGTTTAATCCATGTACAAGTAACGTACATTTAAAATTTCAAATGTTTAGATCCAAAATTGGCGGAAGAGTTTGGTAGAGTTTTCAAAGGTTAAATCATTGAACTTTGATCTCTTGACAGACAAATTTCTGGCCAAAAACCGATGAAAAAGATTTTCTCAAATCTCAATACTCCTTATGTTAATCACGAGTCTGTAGACTGAAAATTGACAGGGTAGTTTGGCAAGGAAATGTACACACACACAGACACGTACATACAGGCAGACAATTTCACTTATATATATATATATATATATATATATATATATATATATATATATATATGTGTGTGTGTGTGTGTGTGTGTGTGTGTGTGTGTGTAATATTAATTCATATATGAAGTAGTTTGAGATAAATGAAATTACAAACACACACACAGAATTCGCAAAAGATGGTTACGAAAACGATTTGCAATCTTTTATAAACATTTACTTTATATGATAACAGTGTTTTTTTCATGTTTCGGCATACTTATTTGTGTAATTTCAAAAAGCAGTTGTTGTTTAAATGTATTCCATAATGTTACTCTTTATTCAATGCAATCTCATTTTTCATTTAAAATTTTGGATTAAAGATTATTTTTTATTCTTTATTTTCTTTCGTTCCAATCTATTTTGATTTATCGTTATCTGTTAGTTTTTAAATAGAAAATGAGATTGTATTAAATAAAGAGTAAAATTAACCCTAGTCTCCTTATAGAATAAATTTAAACAACCGATTTTTGAAATTACACAAATAAGTATGCCGAAATATTTGTAAATAGACAAAACAATTTCTAGATACGAAACTAAACAAAGAATCAAAACAATATGGCTGGAACATAGTTGATTAGTCCGAAATAGAAAAAATGAATAAAATAAAATAAAGAAATAAAGAAATTTAATAAATTAATGAATGATATTAGTAAAATATATTAAGTGAACATAGGTAATTGGTGGCAACGTTAAATGATAATTCGATTACATACATACATACATACATACATACATATATATATATATATATATATAGTTATTTATATATATAGTTATTTATATATATATAGTTATATATATATAAATATATAGTTATTTATCCTCAATAATAAACAGTGTACAACATTCTGAATAAACTTGGAATCGTACCAATACAAGCTATAATAGAAATTATAAAACAAACGAAAAAAAAAAAATTACGAAACTTCTTTTTTTTTTTTCTTAAAGCATGCGCATCTAATGGAGAAATATATACTGTCCCGTGTAGGAATTGAAATTTTCAACAGAAATTTAGGACAACAAAACCGGGTATTATTAAAATACGTCCATTTAATCTGTGCGTTTAGCGACGAAAATCCATTTAATACTAAAATAAAATCTGACAGATTAAATGTCATTTCAATCGTAAGCATGGATGACCAACACACAGACTGGCAGTCTCTTATAGACATGTTTAGTCGAATCTGACATAAGATATGCTCGTTCACGCTGCGCATCAAATGCAGATGCTATTTATAATTGGCAGGGCATGCTATTTCAAAACGAAGTCTAAAAAAAATGATATTTCAAACAACAACATGACGGACGCAGTCTTTTAAAGAGATTCTTAGACATATCTAATAGAAAAAGTGTTATTCACTGCGCGCATTTAGCAACGCAAACACTATTTCCAACTAAAACATGACATACCGACAGAGTCTCTTACAGAGAAGCAAGTACGCTTCTGCAACCATATCTCCCATACCAACGCAATTAATATGCGCAATCATAACAAAAGCGAACCGTTTGATGCCATTGAATGGTGCGTCCGTTCCCCGCCAGAATTAAAAAGGGGGAAATAACGGTAGAGAAATGCAACCAATGAAAACGAAGCTCCACCCACACTACGTCATCAAAAGGAAATTCGTTTCGCATACTTGGCCCAATCGATGGTATTTGACGTCTGCAATGTCCCTAACTGGTGTGAAAAAGAGGGTTGGCAGTTGGACGGTCTAAAGTCAAATATTAACATTCCTGCTTGGCTATTCCCGCTTATCGTAATTCAAATAAACATTATAAAACCTTGTTTCGGAAAAATAAGAAATTACAAAAATAAATATGCTTACAAACAAACAAACAAACAAACAATAATAATAATAATAATAATAATAATAATAATAATAATAATAATAATAATAATTACTAGCGGGACCTGTGGAAATTCCACAGCGGACTCTTTCAAATGTAATAATATGTTGATGTTAGCATTCTGTGGATATTATTGATATTATTGTAGATCTTTTGTTAATACTGCAAAAGTATTTATCTAAGCTAGTAGAGGCGCCCGGATTTGCCCGATCATAAAATACGCGTAAATATGATATTTTAATTTATGCAGATTTCGTATATATTATTATAGAGTCAATTTTCTATTTATTCTTATATATTATAAAGTTGCAATTTCAAAAAATAATAAATAAATATATCCATATAACTTGGGTGCGTAAGCTTGAATTGAAACCGAAACCAAAACTTATGAAGAATTCTTGTAAAATTGTTTATTACAAGAAATGAAAAGTTATAACAATTAAACAACAACCACTCGGAAGAAAAAAGGTGTAAGCCTGACACACAAAATAACACACACGCTATTGTATTAATATATAGATAACAACAAGAAGAACATTTGCTACATCTGGGGAGAAGCTGTCGAGAGCACCCTTTCCATGTCTTGGCAGGGTTCAAAACACGCTTCGACATCTAATAGGCGATGTATTAGTCTCCTTACAACCTCTTTCTCTAAAAATACAAAACAAAACATTGCTAGTTTATCTTTGCACTGTCATTATTTTCATGGCAGTTTAAATCTACGGTCTTTGCTTCGATTTGCTTAGTTTTCATCACGTTATCTTATGCAGCTGTTCTTAAGGATTCAATTTATTTGTTAAGGTTTCCTTTTTGTAGTCATGCCCAAGTTTTTCGTTAGTCTCATCTTTTGCCATCCTTATGAACAGTCCGTGAAGCTGTTTCTCTTCCGATTTTTCTTTTCTATTCTTATCCCATGTCTCTCTGTTTTCTGTCTTGTTCACATTTGTCAGTGTCCTTTACTGCGGTAATTAGCCTTTCGGTGTTCTGCATTATGCATTTTCTATTTCTTTTTTTTGTTTTTTTGTCACACAACCCTCTATACAAACTAGTCCTCTTCCTCCGTCTTTTCTTTTTAGAGTCGGTCGGCATCATCTATTGTGTGTAGTGCATTATGCATAGTCGTAAAATTTCTGGTCTTCTGATCGAGATGCTTTTCTGATTCAACCTATCCGGAGTATCTTACTAGTGACACTACTCATGTTTTTATCCTTATTATTATGTTTCTACTATATAGTTTGGTTTCTAAGAATTTTCTTGTTTTTCTGCTGTATTCCATTCACACTTTCTCTTCCCCTGCTTTTGCTATTTCCAGAACTCCTAAATATTTCTAGATGCCATGTTCATCTAGCGCCTCATTTCCTTTTGTTTGGATAGTTCCATGTCTTCCATTTCTTCTAGTCTTGACATTCTTATAACTAGAAGTGCGCACTTTTCTATATGAAATTCCATTCGGATAATATGGCTGAAGATTTGGGTTGTGTTTGTTACTTGCAAAGCGTTTATTGATAATCTTGTCCAGTATTTTGTACATTCTCATGCATTCTATTATCCATGCTTGAGGGATCCTATCGTAAACTTTCTTGTAGTCAATCTATGCCATGGTTATATTCTGTTTTCTACTTTTCCCTCTTTTAGGATTTTTGGGTTTATGTACAGTAGATCATGTGTTCCTCTTTTTACCATTTGGCACCATTTGTGTTCCTCGGGAAGTAGTTCACAATTATTAAAGAAGAGGTAAATTTGTTCTGCTATTAGTATTTTATACATGGTAAGTAAGCATGTCATGGGCCTGTAATTGTTGGAGGCGGTTCACGTTTGAACCAACATGGTTCTCCCTTTGATCATCCATTCTGGCACTTCTGCTTCGTGGATAAATATTTTCAGGTTTTTAATTAGCCTTTCATGTAGAATCTTTTGAACCAGTATGCGTGTATTCTGCTGTGACCTTGTGCTCTCCAGTTTGCCATTTTTCGTAGGGCTGTCTTGAGGGTTTCCTTGCTGATTTCATTCTGTGTTCCTATTTACTGAAACTTTTCTCTCATATCATTCGACATTTCTATTGCGATCTTGGTGCTATTCTTACACCTTACTCCAGTAGTGTTTTGTTTTTATCGAGTCAGGTTGTTCTGTTTTTTTCTTTCGTTTAAATTTTGATAGAATTGGCTTCTATTGTTTTCAAAGGTCCTGTTTTGCTTGCATTGTTCTGGTTTGTATCGTCTTAATCTTTTGCTGATATTTTTGGCTTCGGTTCTTCTTGTTTCTTGTTCAGCTTCTCGCTTTTAATCACATTTCTACTCCCCCCTTTTAATCTTGTTTATCGCTTTGACATTATTAAAAGTTTGTTGATCTGGGTTTCCAGCTTGAATGCCAATGCAAATATTATCAGTCCATTTTCTTTTATCAGATTTTTTTTTACTTTAAATTTCATACTTACAGTCTTAGCACCCGCATACATTAAATTGTTTGAATCTTTAATAGTATTTCTTGAGATGTATGGGAGGGGCGTTTTCATCTTCTCTATTTCTGATTTTAATTTCTTCCACTCTTTGTTTTTTAGGGATTGATGTTTTGTTTTTTTCTTCGTTCATAAGTTGTATGATATTTTCTACTTCAGTTGTTTCATTCTCGTTTGGACTCGTTGTGGACTTTCTACGCGTAGGATTCCATTATCTTTTGTTGTATTTCCATTAGTTCTAGATTTGAAAGCCAATTGATCTTGAGAATAAATTTCGCTTGGTTCGCAATTCTTTGTTCTGTTATATGGTATTCACTAGACATATCCCACGACGCTTTCATCCGTTTTCAATATCGTCATTCTTTGGGGTGACTTGTGTAATAGCTTCCATTATCAGTCTACTCGCTTTTGTTGTCCATTTCTGTCTCCCGATTTAGGTCATTATTAGTAATTACTCATTAATAGTAAACGGTGGAGTACCTTCGTCAGGTGTATCTTGTCGAACTCTGGAATCATTCTCTTATAATCTGCATGGAATTTCAGACAGTTCCTACGGAGGTAGCATAATCTTGTTCTGTCAGCCATAACTGGATGGAAGCCATAAATAATTCGCAATTATATTTTAATTCTCTCCACGTATTACGTATTATTGAAAAGTCGGATATGGCTGAGCATTACTGGAGGAAAAAGGAAACCATCTACACTTATAGAGCGAAGTAAAAATCATAGACAGAGAAGAACGGCGAAGAGAAAGATGACTCAAAGTAGGAATGCGTATATTGAGTGACGATCAACTACTAAGCAGCCTTAGTATAGAATTTAACACAATATGGAAACCATTAACATAAATTATATATATATATATATATATATATATATATATATATATATATATATATATATATATATGTATATAGTAATAGGTAGGTAGAAACAAATATTATATATGTGTGTGTGTGTAGTAATAATATATAGTAATACATGGTGATATATAATGTTAAGTAGTAATGTTGTTCATATAGAAACAAAATAGTTATAAGGTTCTTGAAATTCATACTATAATTGTCTATAAGAGCCCGTGGCGTAGTGGATAGAATACTTGGTAAAATTCAGTTGTAAAAGTTACACTTCTTCAGGTTGAATTTTCAGGCGACATCTAAAATATAATTTCGAATCAGTTAAAACTTCTACGTAGTCATCAGATTTCAATCAGAAGGACGCAGAGATTTACTGGAACCCTGAGAGGTTTACCGGCACTAACATGTTAGAGAAGGCCAACAGTTGTTTCCAGCGATCAATCAATTCATTCATTTATTGAATCAGATTGGTTTCCCCGATATTTTTCTCGTCAGAATATTTTCTAGAAAGATATTTGGTGCTTAGAGAAGATACCCAGGCATGGTTGACGGAACGAGAGCATGCTACCCTCGTGGATTAAATAAATGGTTCGATTCGAAATTTTGTGCAGATTCTTGAGTCTGAGAAAAAGATTCCCGAGTTCGACAAATTACACAAGACAGAAACGTTGTGCAAATAACACTTAAGATAAGAACAGTTGTCCAAAGAATCCAAATAATACGAATAATCAATACTCATCCTCAAAATAATAACTCAAAAATAAAAATTCTATTTTCATCTCGAACAAGGCACAGTGCCACTTCGATGTAGGGGGCTAATATCGGGGCCATAAGTTGCAGGGATACTATGTAGAGAGTTGACCAATAAGATATCCGTTCACACTATACTTGAACTTCTGCATGTCAGTACAGTTGGAAAAGTAGGAACCAGGAAGGGAGTTCCAAAGTCTAGCAGTTCTGGGGGGGGGAACTATTAGAGTAGAAGGCTTTCTTACATTTAGGGATCTCTATGTGTAGGGATGGGATTTTGTTGTTTGTCGCATTTGTCGGGGCTATTTACGTCGAAGGGGTACAAAGGCTTGTTGTTCGCCAGAGAATCCACCACAGAGGCTGAAGCCTAGATGACAGTTCAGGACCTATCAAATTGGCGATTGTTAATTTAACTGTGAATTGATGCTTAGTACTTATGGTTCATAGTTGATGCAAATCGGAAATATTTGAAATTTCACCACGGTGTTGTATACATAATTCTTATGACTTGAAAATATCTAAAAATTATGAAATTTTGGGAATCTACTAAATTGTTGTCAAATCATCATCATCATCATGACGGGCTCGTTGCCCGGACCAATGTGACTTTTCCTCTCCAGAGTTTCCTGTCTTCCATCAGTTGCCTCAGATCTTCAGGTTCACAGTTGGCGTCGTGTGCTATTTGTTGGATGTACGTGGATCTAGGTAGTCCTCTGCTTGCGCGTCCGTGTCGTGGAGTCCATAGCAATACATCACTCACCAATTCATGCTTGCTCGTCAGACAATGACCGGCAAATCGTCTTTCTCTGTTGGTATTAGATATGGCAGGTAGATTGCCATAAAGTTGCTGCTTCGTGGATGATTTTGCCAAGATATATTTAATATTGTTCTTAGCATACGGGTGTATGTGCCGTCTAGTTTTCTTTCCAATCTTTTGGTGAGTGTCCAGGTCGTAGCACCGTAAACAAGGACAGACTCTACCACTGCCCTGAAGAACTGCCTTTTCAGTTTGTCAGCCAGTCTCGAAGTCCATACTGAATGTAGCCCATCCAATGCGGTCCATGCTTTTGAGATGCGAATTCCGATATCTCTCTGTGTGGAAATTATGCTGCTACCCAGATACGTAAACTCAGTGACTTCTTTCAGTGTTGATCCAATCAAAGCCCTGATCACTCCTTTCACATTGAAAGTCATACACTTTGTCTTATCTGCATTTATGTGGAGACCAATGTCATTTGCAGACTTTTCTAGCTTACGTAACAGTGCTTGCGCATCAGCAGTGTTGTTCGCGAACAAAGTAATATCGTCTGCGTAATATGTATCAGTTATGTGTGCTGATTGATGACGACTGTTTCTGGATTCATTTAGGGTGAAGCCTAGCATGTTGTGTATATCAGCAGAGGTCCGAAGTACAAAGTCAAGACAGACAATGAAAAGAAAAGGGGCAAGAGTATCTCCTTGTAGAACCCCAATGCGGATGTCGAAAAATTCAGTGTCCCCATCTGGGGACCTGACCATTGCTCGAGTGTGCTCATATAGCATCATGATAGCATTAATGACTTCATTTGGAATGCCATATGCTTTTAATATAATTTAACATAATTTATTGGTTATCGAAGGTGACATGAATGCACATATAAGACGGGAAGACAACAAGCATAAGTTCTCTTTCCATGATGGAACAAACCGAAATGGAGAGTATCTATCAACTTTTCTCCTTGAAAACAACCTACAATGCATGAATACCCGTTTGCAGAAAAGACCCGGTAAGCTCTGTATCTATCAATCCTCAAATGGAGACAAGGCACAACTGGACTATCTTTTTATGAATAAGAAGTGGATCAATAGCTGTCATAACTGTGAAGCTTATAGCAGTTTCTATGGTGTGTCTACTGATCATAGGATTGTAACCTCTAAGTTGAAGTTAAGCCTACGAGAGAACAAAACTAAAAAATCATCTAGACAACCCTACAACTGGTAAACGTTGTCACATGACAATCAGATCAAACAGAGATTCATCTTCGAACTGCGAAACAGATTTAATGCTTTACAAGCACAAGAGCAGGAGCCAACTGCTAATACCACCTATGAAAACTTTGTTAGATTGCACCAAGAAGCAGCAAAGAAGTGTATACCTCTGAAGCCCAAAGTAAAGCGAAAAGTACCGTGGGAAAATGATAAAATAATATTAAAACGAGAAAAATTAAAAAACATAATCAAAAAGCAACATAAATACCACACTCGACAGAATACAAAATTAAGGAAGCAGGCGCTTCAAGAGCTTAGTATGATGTACCTATCAGAACAACAGAAGTATGTTTAAGAACAAATAGATCGAATCCAGAATTCAGCAGATAACAAACAATCCTATCTGGCTTGTCAAGTAGTAAATGAGATATCTGGGTGCAAACGACCTGCCAAAGCTAAGTTAAAGGCAAACACACCGGAAAATGCATGTTCGAAATGGAAAGCACACTTTGAAAAGCTGCTCGGAAACAAACTAGAAGTGACAGACCAATTCAGCCGATTGTTGTACAGGAACTTGATATTGAGGAGGGTGATGTTACAATGGAGGAACTTCTAACTGTACTAAAGAAGACCAAGAATCGTAAAGCTGCAGGCTTAGATAACATACCTCCTGAAGTATGGAAGGCAGGTGGTTTCAATGACATACTTTTTAATTCATGCAATTCTGTATATAATCAAAAAATTATTTATATATGGAGGGAAGGATGCATACTTCCCTTCCCCAAGAAGGGTGACCTAAGCATACCAAGCAACTACAGAGGAATAATTACTGTTAGGAGACTGATTGAAGGAGTCAAAGCAAAAAACATTGAGGCAGTCATGATCTTTGTTGAGTTCTCCAAAGCATTCGACTCTGTACATAGAGGAAAAATGGTTGTCAAATACTTACAGTTAAAATTGTGTAAAAGTTGGAAATATCAAAATATTTTAAGCGGTTGCAGGTTGCTCATATATTTCAAATATTCCGAAGAAATTGGAATTAAAATGCATTAGAAATTATTTTTTACTATAGAAAACCCTTGTTAATATTTACATAACCTATGATAATTACGGTTATGCATAAAATGTTCATTACAATTGTTTACAAGAAAATAAAACTGTCGAAAAATCAGATAACATGGAAAATAACCAGAGTGGACTCTCTCGTCAGGTCTAGTAACTGTTAACTATCAACCAGCCTACAAATTGAAAACTTGGGTAGCTCTCCAATTGTGAGGAAGACTTTTTTTTTTTTAAATAACAATTGAACATGTTCCGTTAATTATATAAATTGAATAAGCTTCGGTATTTGGGAAAACGTCCATAGTCGTAAGAAGCTACACTCTGGTAAGTCAGATATATTTCCTATTTTCTACACAACGTTGTCGTTAGTGGACACGACAATATTATTGTAAACATCCTATTTTATACCTGCTGTTATACATTAAATCCCTGCTTCAATTTGTTAAAATAAAGTAAAACGAAGTTAAGTATTATAGTTCATTTATGTCCCAAGTCAAAAGAAAACATTTATTTCGAATACAAATATGCTGCATTAAAAGACTATAATTTCTTAACTGAAATAAAGTTGAAAGGCAAATTGTGGCGAGAAATTAATTAACATCCTGTGAAAACGAAGTTTAAAGCCTGATTTCATAAATTGTAGGATACTTTGGGTCATATCCATTTTTCGCCTCTCGCCATAACTTGGGCGAGAGACGAGATAAAACCTGAATCTAGTCTTTCTTCTATAGTATATGTTAGTTTCTTGATTCAACAACGAGTAACTATATACCCTTTATAATAGGGACAAATAGAAATTATACAATTTGTTACTATGTTATTCTTATGAAATCGATTATTTTCGTTGGGTGATTTCAGAAATGAGGGTGATTGCTGATAGTGTGTTGTATGTTAGTTAATATACTAGTATACTACTTGTATTATGGGAGAAGGCTTTATTTGGATGTATATATGTAAGACAACTGAGATGTAAGAGGTTACTATAAATTAGAGACCGGTTTTGTAGGGGCATTCGAAGTGGGGAATTGTGCAGCAAGATGCTTGTTCACCCACATTTTAGTTTTTGCGTCTTGGTATAGTCGGGAAACAGGGAACATAGAAGAAATTCCATAAGCAGTTTGAAGTAAGAAGCTATGAATAGAGAAAGCTTCTCCGCATTTGGGGATAGTGTGGGACCTATTATATTAGAAACTCTTTTTTTGTACTTTTTCCAAGATGGGGAGACTAGTGATTGATGTACTATCCCAGACCTGACAACAAAACTCTATGCGTGGGTGAAGGGTAGCTTTCTAGCGATATAGAATACTAGCAAGTGGGATAAGTTTACTATCCCGGTAGCCCGAGCCCAACTTTGTAATAGACATAGCAGTATCTTCTACATATTAATTTCAATTCATGCTACCTTTTAATGCTGAACTTTCGGGATGGGTGTTATTAGCTATGGCAATCGGTAGTTAGTGAGGTTTCTGAAAATTATCAAGGCAAAGGAGCTATATCTTGTAGCAATAAATGTAAACATCCACTTATGGCCCCATTCTTCTAAAGACGGGAGGCCATTTCTACGAATTCAGCCATTGCATTGAATGCGTGTATGCATTCGATTTGGCCAAATGACGAGAATAGAGCATAATATCATTAGCAAATATACAGCATTAAAGTGATGTTCGGATGAACGACCATCGAGGACAATCTGAATCTTTCTTTTAGTTTAGAAGGATTTAACTATATTAGACATTCATGTCGTTATGCCATAAGAATTGATTTTATTGGGAAGACTTTCTTGCCAGAATTTGTTTTGGATATATCAAAACTTCCGCCTTAACTTAACCTACTTTATCCAGTGAATGAAATATGCATTCAGATATTCGAAGTAGAACGAAATTTCCTGAACCCATACAATTTGTCAGAAAGAGGTTTAGCGTTTTCGAGGTATCATGTTAGATTGATAAATAATTCAACTATTTTAACGAAGAGATGTATAAAATTTATTGATCGCTAATTTTGCGGATCTGTTTCATCACTAAAATTTTTGAATACCGAGGCAATTGGCTAGCTATTATAAGTAAAATTCGGAAAATGTCAATGCTTTTTTAAAAATTATATCCAAGACATAATAGATGGTGATGATCAGATCATCAACTGTTGCTTCTGTCCGTAGTGTGAAATTTAAGAGGAGTGGTTTATGGAGTCCAATATAGAGCTTAAAGCGAACCCCTTATTCGTTGCCGTTCAAATGACATCATAGTGGTCGGATTGCTCATTTATCCCACTATTATAGATTTTCCAGTAATCGCGAGCTCCTAATTTCTGTGACTGAATGTGTTTTCTGATTATCTTTATATACTTACTGTACTACTAAAATAGTTTCTTGATGCTATAATTTTATTATTTGTAGCGGATTATTGTGTTTGAATCAGCGGAATGCTTATGTCAATGCGCAATAGAAGATGTTTAGGTCGAAGTGAGAAGATTATCGTAATGCAGTGAATGGGTGCAGGGTGAAGTGTGTGAAATTATGTATCCACAGGGAAAATTTTTCTATCTTTTTTATTTATTTATATTTTAATTTTCTTCTTACATTGGTGTTTCTACAGCCTGTCCATGTTGCTAGAAGACACGTGTTAAAAAACTTGGACATTTTCTCTTTTACCTGAATAGGCGGAGTTAGGAGAATTGATGCAAATTTTAGTTTTTAGAGCGCATCAGAGATCCTACGAGAGTAACTGGTTTCTACTGTTAAAACGCATGTGGCGATTTCTTGATGAATTTCAGACATTCATTTGCTTCAAGGTTAAATGTTCACCTAATTTCAAATGTGTTGGTCGTAACGAGACGGCGAGTTATGGAAAAAGGGTTAGGTGGGGGCAGAATGGTATATGTGGAGGACAGGATGCAGGTTGTAATATATTTTTGTTAAGTAAACATATACAGACGTTTGACCGATAACATTTGCATGAGATTACGTAATCTTATGAGACAATTCAAAAGATAAAGTAATTATGGCTAATATGGCTAAAATTGAATAAATAATCAAAGTAAAATAATAATAATAATAATAATAATAATAATAATAATAATAATAATAATAATAATAATAATAATAATAACAACAACTAGCGGGACCTGTGAAAATTCCACAGCAGCATTTTTCATATGTAATATATTGTTGCTGAGCATGCTGTGAGCGTTCTAATCAGCATGAATTCTACCTTTTTATTAAAACTGTATCGCCGCCTTACAAAAATAATAACTTTGATATATTTCCTGGGCTGATTATTTCATTACAAACACATCGGTCAATTAACTCACATTTTATCATTTTTCATAATTATTGAATATGTTACTATGTTTGACTATAATTTTTCATAATTTCAACCCACATTATCGCCCCTCCCTTTACTAAAATATTAAATTTGATATATTGTATTGGCTGATTATTTTATAAAAAACAAAACTGTCAATTAACTCACATTTCATCATTTTTAATAATTCTTGGATATGGTACTAATTTTGAGAATTTTTCATCATTTAAACTCACCATATCGCACACCTTACTAAAATAATAACTTTGATATATTGTCTAGGCTGATTATTTCATTAAAAACACACACATCAATCAACTCACATTTCATCATTTTTCGTAATTCTTGGATATGTTACTAATTTCGACAATATTTTTTATAATTTAAACCAACGTTGTCGCCCAACCTTACTAAAATAATAACTTTGATACATTTGCTGGGTTGATTATTTCATTACAAACACTAATCAATTAACCCCTATTTCATCATTTTTCTATAATTCTTGGGTATGTTCCTAATTTCGACAATCATTTTTCATAATTTATACCCAAATTATCGCCCCCTCCTTAATAAAATAATAACTTTGAAATATTGTCTGGGCTTATTATTTTATTACAAACACACTAATGCATGAAATCACATTTAATCATTTTTTATAATTCTTGGATATGTTACTTATTTCGAAAATCATTTTTCATAATTTCAGCCCACATTTTCGCACTTCCCTCTTTACTAAATAATAACTTTGATATATTGTCTAGGCTGATTATTTCCTTACAAACACACGACTCAATTATCTAATATTTTATAATTTTTTCGTAATTCTTGAATGTGTTACTAATTTCGACAATAATTTTTCATAATTTATACCCTCCTTATCTTCTTTTCCTTTACTTATATAATTACTTTGATATATTGTTTAGGCTGATTATTTTATTATAAACACACCAATCAATTAAATCACGTTTCGTCATTTTTCGTAATTCTTAGATATGTTACTAATCTCGACCATAATTTTTTTATAATTTAAACCATTCTCGTCGCCCTCTCATACTAAAAATTACTTTGATATATTGTCTGGGCTGATTATTTCATAAAAAACACAGCTATCAATTAACTCACACTTCATAATTTTTCTTAATTCTTGGATATGTTACTCATTTCGACGATTATTTTTAATATTTTTAATCCACATTATCAACCCCCTACTACTAAAATAATAACTTTGATATATGATCTGGAATGATTATTTCATTTCAAACACACCAATCAACTCACATTTTGTCATTTTTCATAATTCTTGGATATGTTACTAATGTCGACAATTATTTTTCATCATTTTAACCCACATCATCCCCCCCCACTTACTAAAATAATAACCTTGATATATTTTCTGGTCTTATTATTTCATTGCAAATACACTAATGCATTAAATAACATATTACATTTTTCATAATTCTTGGATATGTTACTAATTTCGACAATTATTTTTCATAATTTAAATCATCCTTATCGCCTTCTCTTACTAACATAATTACTTTGATATATTTCCTGGGCTGATCATTTTATTATAAACACACAATCGATTAACGCACATTTAATCTTTGTTCACAATCCTGGATATGTTACTAATTTCGACAATAATTTTTATTATTAAAACACACACATTATGCCTTTCCCTCCTACTTATATAATATATTTGATATATTGTCTGGGCTTATTATATCATTACAAACACACCAATCAAGTAACTCACATTTTATCATTTTTCATAATTCTTGGATATGTTACTAATTTTGACAATAATTTTCATAACTTTAACCCACTATGTCGCTTCCCCTTACTTAAATAATAACTTTGATATATTGCCTGGGTGGGATTTCATTACCAACAAATCAATCAATTCTGGGTATTCTCATAGTATATATGTTTCACCTATCTTATCTAATCCCGGGTGACGCCGCATATTCTGCTAATATATATCATTCACCTATCTCATTCGATCCCGGGCGACGCTGGGTATTTTGCTACTATATGTTTTCCACCTATCTCATTCAATACTGAGCGACGCTTTCTGATAGTACTGATTTCATATCCACCACCCCACTTTTGAAAATATACATTACATAAAGTAATGTTTGAATCGTAAACTGTTTCAGCCATTTCCGGAACCGACTTTATATTCCAAACCCACTGCTAAAAATATGCATGAAATAATGTAATGTCTAAATAGTAAACTGTTTCAGCCATTTCTGGAACTGACTTATAATCCCCAACCCACTGTTGAAAATATACATGAAATAAAGTAATGTATAAATCGTAAACTTTTTCAGCCATTTCCGGGACGGACTTTTTATCTTCCATCCTACTGTTAAAAATATACATTAAATAAAGTAATGTCCAAAACGTAAATGCTTGCAGCCATTTCCGGAACCGACTTCATATTTCCCACCCCAATGTTAAAAATATACATTAAATAAAGTAATGTGTAATGCGTAAACGGTTTCACCCGTTTTCTGGACTGATTTAATATCCCCCACCCCACTGTTAAAAATATACATGAAATAAAGTAATGTTTAAATCTTAAACGGTTTGAGTAATTTCGAGACTGACTTCATATCCCGTAACCCATTGCTTAAAATATACTTGAAATAAAGTAATGTTTTAATCATAAACTGTTTCAGAAGCTTTTCGAAAGTAATACATAAAAGCATTAACACGGTTAGAGATTAGGCAACGATTGCTTCAACATGAATTTCTGAGTGTAGTATCAGTTTCAACATTCCAGTGACTTAAATCCCTCCTTTTTTGGTCTTGGTTAATGGAGGAGACATCCTTCATTACTGATACAATTTTTATTTTTGTTATTGACCAGAATGGTTTCCTCCTAAATTTATAACCGACCTCATGTCCAATTCTGCCAGTATGGGGGAGGAAAGCAAACAGAAAAAAAATAATCAGAATCAACATTTTCAAGGGCATTTTATAATCAATCAGAAGTGATATTTCCAGGATATTTTGTAATTAAATCAGAAATAACTTTTTCCAGTTACTTTTTTAATATTAAAACTTTGTTACATTAAACATAGTACCTATTCACAATGCTTCCCCATGGGACAGATTTAGACACCGTGGTCGTTTTTTAACGTGGAGAAAAAATTGTCTTAGTCGTAAAGGATTTCTCTTCCACTAAGAGAGAAGAAATTGAAATGTAACACCTGAAGAACAGATACTACACTTTGATCTTAGCCAAAAGGCCAAGAAAGACAAATCATTTTTATTAGCTTTGCCTCACAGCGACACCATTTTTTTTTAAAATTTCAATTTCCTTTTCAAGGGTGACAAATTCCACTTTCCTTTTTTAGGGATGCACAGCATGATAACGGACGGAGCGATAAGCGTAATAATATAATGATGAGAGTTTAAAGTTAAAAACTGAAATAATTAGGATAACGTAATTAAGAAATCTAATGTGTAAAATGGATGTGTGTATTTGTGTATGTTCACGAAAGGCTTAGGTGGGGGTTCTTGCGTCCATTAGATTCCGCGAGAAGTTTTCCCATACTTCCCAGATCGTAATATCTTTTTGCAAGCGGACATTGTCAATCGTTTTTTTGATCGAGTTAAACAGAATTCCCACCGTGGCGTCGTCTCAGGTGTTTGGTTCTTTCATATAAAGCGAAACTGTTCGAAAAAGTGGGAAGCCTGGCCTTCGGGCCGGGATTTCTGTCAATGTAGGAGAAACCCTTCATACTGAGACAATTACTATGTTTTGAAGGGAGCTTGTTTTCCCCCACATTAAAAACGACCTTGTGTCGAATTTGATTTCGTGGGGAAGCAAAAAATACCCAAAGCATTTAAATCATCATAGGTTCGATTGATTATGCTTCAACACACGTAACTACTGTTCGCGCGATGGCGATATCGGCTAACGCATCACGGTTTTTTTTAACCTTTTTTCCCGCCTTCACGTTATGGGTTCGAGCCTACCTGCTTATTACCCCCTTTTTTCACCTCACCTTCTTTTCCTCCTTCGCGTTATGGGTTCCAGCCTACGAGGGACGTGCAATAAGTAATGCCCCTGACCTACTTCCCAAAGCAGTAGAGCAACGAAACTTGGCACAGTTATTAGTCTTTCTCTAGATAGGAACCATCCAGAATTATGCATTTCTCCCATCGTTTGATGCAGCTCTGGAGACCGTTTTTGTAGAACACCCCACGTTGGTCCCCAACCACGACGTGACTTCAGAAATCAAGGCTGCATCATCTGGGAAACGCTTTCCTTTCAAAAGCAACTTCATTGTTGGGAAGAGGTGAACGTTAGAGGTGAACGTCAGAGGGAGCAAGGTCAGGCTCTCCTGAGGATGGGGAAGGATTTCATAACCACACGCCTGTGCTTCTGATCTGGCGACATGCGAGTTGTGGACCAGAGCTTTGTCCTGCAGAAGGAGGGTACCTTTGCTGATCTTGCCCCCGCCTCTTGATTTTGATAGTGTTGCAATATTTTGGACATATAATGGGGTACGATCCCACACAGTCAGACGATTCTATTTATAAACGATGCTGCTAGGAACTGACGAATCGAATTAATTCACGTTCTGCTACCAACCAATATTAAAGCCGACAGAGGTATATTTCTTGGATACGATAAAAACAGTCCAGCCAATTTAATATTTTTTCCAGAAAAAAATAAAATAAAGAGAATCCAATGTGTAAAATTCACAGACACGTTTAATTTTACAGACGAAATCCCGTCATATGAAGAAGATGAAATTATATTCCCTCAGACAATTAAAACAAACGAAGACAATAAAAATGACGGAGACAAGATTGTCCATGATGATGATGATAAAGTCGAAAGATATCCCAAAAGAAATAGAAGGCGACCCTATGTTTTTGTGGTCGACAATATAAAAGATTATCAAATCGACTATTGCTATTCAATGGAAAATGCGCCAAAAAGCTTTAACGAAGCAATTAATTCAGAACATTGTGATGAATGGAAAATTGTCATGAAAAAAGAAATAGATGCCTTAACCGAAAATGATACCTATACGGTAGTGCCTCTCCCAAAAGATAAACATGTTATTTCTACAAGATGGGTCGTTACAAAAAAGACTACAGCATCAGGCGTAGAACAGTACAAAGCTAGATTTGTTGTAAAGGAGTGCTCTCAGATTTACGGTATAGAATATTTTTCTATGTTTTCACCGACCACAAACCTAACAACAATCAGAATTTTACTGCAAATCGCATCACAATATGACCTAAACATCTATCAAATGGACGCAAAAAATGCTTATTTTAATGTCCCAATAGACTGTGATATTTATATTACCCCTCCAGAGGTACTTATAATGAAAAATAAAAATAGCGTGTGGCGACTTAACAAGTCATTATATGGTTTAAAGCAGAGTGCTCAGTGTTGAAATACAGTATTTCATGATTATATTATTAAACAACAATTTAGACAATGCGCTGTAGACCCCTGTTTATATACCCAACACAAAGACGATAAACTACTGATTTTGGTTTTGTGGGTCGATGATATTTTAATCGCATCAGTGACGTAATGTTGTTAAGAACAAATTAAGTAAAAGATTCAAAATGACCGATCTTGGCAAAATATCCTGGTTTCTGGGGGTAGAATTTACTCTAAGCAAAGGACTTGTTACGATGACTCAATCGAGATACATCGACAAAATAGTAGAGTACAAGAAACGCTCTACACCGGTCGAAAATGATATTAATAAAAATATACACACAGAATCTGAAATAATAAATGACAAAGAATACCGCGAAATTATAGGAAGTCTTATATATTTAATGACTGCAACCAGGCCCGACATATGCTATACAGTAACAAAACTGTCACAAAAATTATCACGACCGACAATGAAGGATTTAAACAGAGCAAAACAAGTCTTTCGTTATTTAAAAGGAACTTAAGAACAGAAGTTAGTATTTAGAAAATCAAAAAGTCCCCTAAAATCATAAAAATTTTCGGATTCAGACTGGGAAAACGACGAAGATCGCAAGAGTATATCTGGATATTGTTTTAGACTCTCAGAAAATGGGCCTATTATTTCATGGAAATCTAAAAAGCAACAGATTGTATCTCTCTCTAGGTGTGAAGCAGAATTTATCGCGATCACAAACACGACCCAGGAATCACTCTACCTGAAAAATATCCTGAAGACTATTTTAGAGCCAGAATTAACTAAAAGCCCCGTAGTAATTAATTGTGATAATCAAGCCAGTATAGTCTTAGCACAGAACACGATAATGAACCAATGATCTAAGCATATAGATATAAAATACCATTTCATAAAACACGAGGTGAAAAAGGAATCCATTATTTTGAATTACATATCATCAGACCAAAATATTGCTGATGTGTTCACGAAACCCGCAACAAAAATAAAGTTACAGCGTTTTTTTTTTCTCAAAACTGGTTGGGGGATTCGACTGAATAATTTTTTTTTTCACGACTCTGTATGTATATAGATTTCTCTATATATAAAAAAGACGTTAAACTGTATCCATTTTATTTGTATTAACACTTTGACCTACTAATGCATAACTAATACTTTTGCTGAAAAAAAAACTCTTTGTAATTTTCCTTTTCGACAAAATACTTTTTGCATGCTTAAAGGTGCGCAGAAATAACAATTGACTTTTATTTTTGTTTTGTGCACATTAGTTTTCTTTCTTATTTTTCAAAAATGTCCTATCTTTTTTGCATTGTTTTCATTAACAAAAAACAAAACAAAAAAACACTCTTTAAACGGGCACATATTGCATGTCTGTTTAGTTTTATGTATATTTATTTATATGTATGCGTTTTTCTTTTTTCTTTTTTTTACAAAACTGCATAATCAAATTTAAGAAATTACTTCTTTTTTCACATACCCACCCATTTTTAAGGTTAAAATACCTTCTATTTCTTTTATTTCTCTTCTCTGTACACATATATATCTGCTTTGACATTTGAACACAATTAAAAATGGCGTCTTTTTACATGCTGAAATTCGAAGATCTAAATGATTTCTAATTTTTGTTATGTATAATTGAATATAAAAATATATATTTATTTTAGAGCAGAATGAACACAAGGGACTTCCCCATTATAGAAAATAGGGAGGATGTTGCAATATTTTGGACATATAATGGAGTACGATCCCACACAGTCGGACGATTCTATTTATAAAGATGCTGCTAGGAACTGACGAATTGAATTAATTCACGTTCTGCTACCAACCAATCAGAAAACAAAATTGCTGCATAAATATTAAACCATTTCTGTACAAATTTCACATGTTTTTTTCCGTCTCGACGCGGTAAGAATATTTTGCTCTGTGGAACTGTCTACTGCAAACAAGTCACCTCACAGGACTTGTGTGTAACAACGAAGCATCGGAAACTGTTCTGTCTACTGCAAATCAGTCACCTCTCAAGACTTGTTTAGAACAACGAACCATATGAAACTAAACATGGCTTACACTTCTAGAGATAGCTTCCCTTAATTTCCTCAAAAGTGAAGCATAATAGGCTCCTGTAATTGTTGTACCCTTTGCTAGGAAATCTGTTATCACTACTCCGTCCTGGTCCCAGAAGTCTGTGAGCATGACCTTGCCTTCTTTGGAGGTGGTGAGTCCAAGTGCTTCCACTGCATTGACTGGGCTTTGGTCTCTGGATCATAGTGATGGACCCAGGTTCTATCGTGTGGTATCAGTCTTTTGAAAAACTTTGACTCATCTTCTTGGCACATCTCCAAATTCATTCTCGAGCACTCGGCGCGTTGTCGCTTCTGGAATGGTGTGAGCAACCTGGGAATCCATTGGCAGACACCTTATGCATATGCAAATGGTCATGAATTATAGTTTCCACAGATCCTGTACTAATCTTGACATCTTGGGCTATTTGGCGAATATTAATGTGCCGATCTTCCAAAATGGCAGCCTTAACTTGACGGACAGATGCCTCATCAATGGCAGAAGGGGGGCGACCAGGTCTGGGAGCTGTTTCCATAGACTTCCGGCTATGTTTGAATTCACGATGCCAGCGTTTTACAAGGTCATATGATGGCATATTATCACCATAAGTTTCTTTCATTTCATCAAAAGTTTCCTGTGGTGTGCGTCCTTTCAAATACAAAAACCGGATCACTGCTAGACATTCAACAGGCTCCATTTCACAACTGGAAGTGGGTCAGGGGCATTACTTATTGCACGCCCTTCGTACTACCACTTTTAAAACACCTCTTTCTATATTTTTGTTTTTACCCCCTCCCCCCACCGGCTGCTTTTTATTCGCAGCCTGACTATACCACTGTAACACACCCGGGAAGCGCCGGGTACCCGCGCTAGTAAAATATAAAAATATAAATAAAATATACAATTACAAATTGTTATAAAATATGTGTAGATATGCTGGTGATACATAAGATACAAATTGCAATTATAATAACAATAATACTAATACTAATAGTAATAATAACAACATTAAACTCATATATAATATATTAATCATAAATAAAGGAAGAGAATTATGGTGTGAATATATTATGTCTTCTATAGTGTATATAAAAGATGCAAACATTTGACGTTTCCCAGTTGATATGTAAATAATACACAAAATAAGCAATATAAAGGTGAATTTAGTTTTTATGAGAGTATAATTATTGTTGCGTAATAACGAAACGTTAAAGAAGGGTAGGCAATAAATATCAATTTATATGAATATAAATATTGATAAAACCATCTAAAATGGGCGCGAGCGTTTGTTTATGTCCACGAAACGCTTTTTACATCGGACTTCTCGCGTCGATTAGATTCTGCGAGAAGTAATATCTCGCATTCGCGAACGGACATTGTCTCAATCTTTTGATCGAATTAAACAGAATTCCCACCGTGCCGCTGTCTCCAGTGTTTTTTTTTTTTTTCGTATAAATAAAGCGAAACTATAGGAATGCAACCGCCTGGCCTTCAGGCCAAGTAGTATCTGTTCTGTAATTGGTCCTTGGTCAATGTAGGGGAAACCCTTCATACTGACGCAATTACTATATATTTGGATACAGCCAAAGTGCCCCCTTTCGGGGAGAGCTGGTTATCCCCCCCATTAAAAATGAGTTTGTGCCTAATTTGCCTTCGTGAAAGGTTTAAAAGCAACGGCATTTCTTTGATTATGTTAAATTTGAACACTTTAGACTTCCGGTCGCGTCATGAAGTAGCGGAAAAACGTCAGATTTTCTTTCACTTTATTTTCCGCTTTCGCATCACGGGTTCAAGCCTGCCTATTACCACACCTCCAAACACCCGGACAACGCCGGGCACCTAGTCTAGTAATATATAAATTGACAAATTAGAACATATCCATACTTAGTTTAAAACATATATATATTTAAATATATACAAACAAATCATATGACCACATGCTAGGGTAACCAAAATACCATACAAATGACATTAAATGCAGCAAAGCCAATCAGGATCTCTCTTCATAATATTGCATGAATCCAAAGATTCTATTGTTGGCATTGGTTTCCCCGACATTTTCCAGTCAAATTTTTTTCTAGAAAGATATCGGGAATTACGAGGGGAGGGACAACCAAGTGAAAATGTATTTTGTGGAACGAACTAGATTCGAATTTGGGTCGTCAATCCGTTTCGTTTCCCCATATCACCACATCACCTCCCATTAGAATTATTAAAATCAATAAAGATATCGTATTATGAAGTACAAGAAGTCAATCTTCCAGAGTACAAGCGACGAAGACAAGAATCTATAAAAACAACGGTACATATAATCTGGTAAAACTATTTATATATATATATATATATATTTAATTATTATAGTAAAAAAATAATTATGACAGCCCCTTTAAGAAATTCATTTCTTATCGTTGAGCACTTTCAGTTGAATTAAAAGTCGGTCAATTTAGCTCTTATGCATAGATCATCGTATAACGATTAGATCACTGTCTGACTGACGTAATGAACATTTAAATTAAAATGTTTAAAATTCAACGCTATTTCACACGGTTAATGGTAGCCGAATGGATACGGTCTCCGCTAATCGAGCCAGAGATGTCTCGTGTCGTGGGGTTCGAATCGTTCGGCTGGTGTTAATCGTGACACCCTGCCCTGAAGAATCCCGAAAGGATGAAACACTAGTGATGTAGGTATTTAATTATTATTTCAATTATTATGGTAAAAAAATAATTATATATATATATATATATATATATATATATATATATATATATATATATATGTTTATATGTTTGAAAGTAAGATTCTAGGTCATTAGATTAGATTAAAAGTTATAGTTATCACTAACTGATTTAAGTTGTAGTCATATAGATTCAGGGGACTAAATTTAGGTGACTAAAAGTGTGTGACTTATTATGCCTAACATTACTCGAGGATTTCTATTATTTAAATAAAAAAAATACGACTATTATTACCTTTTTCGAGCTTTTCATTTAGGCACAGATAACATGATGTGCTTCGGGGATGTACTAGTTTCAGTTTTTCTAATAATATTCCATTTAACTATTATCGTATTATTCTCTGTGGTTATACAGAACCAGAAGTGTTAAGTAAGTGAAGTATTTCCTTTAAATCCATATTATTAAAAGAATATTTATCGTTTCTAAATATTTCTTTGAACATATTTCCTTATTATGTCTATATAGAATTTTTTCCGTTGGATTTTCTCTTGTTGCAATGGTTGTTTGATGAATTATAGACGTTGAAAATATTTTTGTAAGTTTATTTTATTACTACAGTTATATGTATTTTTATATTTAGCTTTATTGCTTGAAATCTGGTTAGTACTTCTGTTATTGTTATTTACAGTATTTCCATTTAATATTTTATTGTTGTCCATTTTCATAATTTTTATGAAGTATCACTACTTCTGTGACTTAATTTGAGTGTATTTTTATTGAATATTTTTAGGGAATGCTATAAGAGAGTAATGAAGGTTAAAAAAGTTTAAGAAGTGTTTTGCCTATTTTGATTTGAACTATTTGATTAAATGGATGTTTTATTTCTATTATTATTTAATGTTGGTTTAATACATTTTGTTTGTTATTTTATAGCCGTCATCATCTAATGCGTTGCTATAAAAAGCCTTATCTCTGCTATTGTATAAAAGGAACTTTGTATGTGTGTCTGTGTGTCATAAGAGGACAGTGTTCCTGTTAAAATATGAAGAAATTACCATAAAATATAAAATAAATATAAAAAATAAGTATATATGAATATAAATAATAATATAAAATTAATATTATAATATATCATAATATAAAATATATTATATAAAATTAAATATATATAATAATATAAAACTTTTACTATTAAAATACATTACATTACAGTTATGTGCGTGTGTTTGTGTGGGTTTGTTTGTGTATATGCTAACATGTGTTATTTTATTAGTTTTTGCGAAATTTTTATTTTTATTTAAATGACGTATTTTCAAATAAGTTTTCGTTATAATGCCTTTACTTGATATTTCATTTTCGTTTTAATACAGTTATGTTTTTTCTTTTTAGAGCGTTGAATACAACATGAAAAAAAGAGTCGTACTATTTTATTATTTCAATTCAAACTAGGCGGAAAAGCTGCTGACACAGTGTGCGATATCAACGAAGCCTTTGGCCCAGGAACCACTACTGAACGCAGACCACAATGATGGTTTAAGAAATGTCGTCGCGGCGATGGCAGTCTTGAAGGTGATGAGTGTAGTGATCAGCCATCGGATGTTGACAACGATCAATTAAGAGACTTAATCGAAGTCAATCGACGTTCGAGAACTTGCTTCTGAATTAGATATAAATTGGAAATAAAAAACTCGATAAATGAGTTCCTTACGAATTGAACGATCACCATGAGAAATACCGCTATGAAATGCCATCTTCTCTACTATTATATATAAAAAGAAGTTTGTCTGTGTGTCATAAGAGGGCACTGTTCCTGTTAAAATATGAATTAATTACAAATTCCTACATAAATAATAATATAAAATATAAAACAAATATAAAAATCGATATATAAATATAAATAATAATAAAAAAATAATATTATAATATATCATAGTATAAATATATCATATAAAATTAAATATATATTATGATATAAAACTTTTGATATCAAAATGCATTACAATACACTTAGAAAATAAAAAATATTTTTAAGCGTCTCTGGAGAGATTTAAATAGAACAGAAATGTATTTATTTTCGAGGGCTCCAGAAGGTTCCAAAATGGAGGTATTCCATTTTTTGGAAATTCTAGAAGGTTCCACCCCACATTACTATAAATAGACGCTAATAGCGTCATAACTTCAGTTATGATATCATCTCTGAGAAGGAACGCTAAGTTGGTGTGACCTTTCAACTTGTTATGACTCCGGACAATTTCCTGGAATAAAATTCGGCCGTAAAGAATTTCCTGAAACAAACTTCCTCACAAAATAAACAGAAATTTGGTAAATATTGATTTCCTGATCTTATATTCTGACCAAAGTAAAAAATATTCCGCGACAAAAACTAGTAACAAAGAACTTTAGTTACCCCCTTTACACCATTTTTGTCCGTAAATATTTCTTCCCATATGTTTATAAATTCCCTTTTCTCTCTTAACGTTTTTAGATTTTTCAATATATGTTGTGTCTACCCCTAGACATTTGTCTTGCACATAACACTGTATGTCTGTGAGTTCGTGTCTTATAGACTCCAAAACAGCTGGGCCGATCTTAATGAAATTTTACACAGAGGTACTACATGTTTCTGGCAGTGTTCTTAGATGTTTTTTTATAGGAATGTCTTCAATAAGTATCGATAATCGATAATCGAAATAATCCGATGAAAGAAAGGCGATTTTGACCAAAGTTAACAATATACACATCCTAAAATCACAAATGCGTCTCAGAAGTTTTATTACCAAAAGACCCGATATAAAAATTCAACTGCAGGTTCTTTGATATTACAGGGACACGTCCAAAATAAATATTTCTGTTTAGAACACAATTGCACCATGATACTCGATATTTTCATTTTAAAATTGAATTCAAACCATTATTCCTACACGACCAGTAAAGTTAGGCATACAAAAATCAACAGTAGGTTCTTGAATATAATAGGGGAGGGTAGTTTGAAATCGATGTTTCTGTTTAGAGCACAATTTAAGTATGATACTGGATTTTTGCATTTGAATTTAAGCCAATATTTAGGAAAATACTTTCATAAAATAAACAGTAGGTTTCAATATAGTGCAATGTATTGCGAACTAAGTCACTGCAAGAAGAATGCGCACCGAGATGGGGGTCCAATTAGAGTAGGTAATCAATCGATTTGATTGAAAAATAGGCGATTTCATCGATTTCGATGACAATAAAAATATGGGAGTGTGAAAAATTCGTTGATCATCATTCAATCCTGGGCAACGCCGGGTCACTGCTAGTGCTCATTAAAGGTTTTCTCGATAGATAAGTCGTTATAAGTTCTTTCTTCAATTGAATTTGATTACATAAATTTTGTTAATTGGAATTCATTGAATATTATTTATTAATTATATTTATTGCAGACTATTATCCTCATCTTTTCTTTGTTGTTTCACGACGTTTCGGCCAACTATTTCTCTGACCTTCGTCAGGTGGTAACAGAGACGGATAGGAACTCTGAATCTCCTGACTGCATTCACTGCCTTCCAGTTGAGAGACGTTGAATCTCTACGGTTCCAGGCGAGAATTGTCTGAAGATAGCGGTTTCAATCCTACCCAAAGCCGGCCAGAAGCTTACTTGGCCAAAACGTGGTGAGACGATAACAACTATGGAAGGCAGTAATTGCAGTGAATGCAGTCAGGAGATTCAGAGTTCCTATCCGTCGTGGTTACCACTTGACGAAAGCCAGATGAATAGTTGACCGAAAAGTCCTGAAACAACTAATAAAACATGAGGATAATTGGCCGCAATAAATAAAATTAATGCTTACGTTTGAGAGTTGATCGATGTAGATAGGTTTATCATTTTCCTAAGTATTTGGTAATATATATATATATATATATATATATATATATAGTGGGGCAAGTTATCTCAATATTCCATAAGAATCTTTCACTTAGTGATACAAGCACCAAAACTTGCACAAATGACGTTCAGAACATACATTTTAAGAAAAGAACGTTAGCCATCAGAAAATTCAAGATGGTTGCTAGTTTTCAAGATCGCTGCAGACGCAAACCTGACAAATTTCAATTTTTGAAGAGGAACTCCGATTAACACTATTTCTTTATAGTCCAAAAATGAAGTGAATGTATTCTCATAATCCAATTATGTCTTGAAAATTTCAATATGGCCATCATTTTTTAAAATGGCGGCTCATAAGATTATTGTATGTAGTGATGTTTTCAACTATAACCTTGCTTGTTTTTATGCTCTGTGCCGAGTCTGGTGAAAAGGTTCACTGCCAATTGTTTGTTACATAAGGTTTATAATGTAGTTTAATATTAAAGCTTTTGGCTTGTAATACCCTCAGAGTGATGTCAAAGCACAACCAGAACACACTGGTGACATCACTTCTGTGAAACTCAGCATGGCGTTCAGCATCGGATTGTAGTGTACAAACTGTAGTTTTAATTACTAACTGTTGTGGTGGTAAACTAACTTTAGACAGTCGTATCTATAAGTGTCCCAAATGCTATCTAATTAGCCCCTTACGCATCTCAACTAGAATTGTAGTTAATTGTAGTGTAGTTGTTAGATAGCCGCGCTTGAATCGACTGGTTGTGCCAGCACGGGAGGGCCAAGGGTAACGGGGCGCGTTACTTACACGGAAGGTGTATAGATCGCACGGGATCTAAAAGGTGTTGGATGAACGATCGGATTAGGTGTAGGGCAACAGATTCCTTGGCCTAGTTGTATCCCATACTTCAATATACTTTGATATGTTGTACAGTTGGGCGGTAAAAGGATAGCATCTCGGCCTTCAATATGTTTGCGAATAACCCATTGAGTAGCGGAGCGAAAACTGATTGGAGGAAGTGCTGCCTCTGTCAGACGAGAGGGAAGTTAAAATCTCCTCATACACAATATGAGTGTAGTTTGATGGCTATTCCATGCTAGCCACAAATATACCAGAATTTCAGACAATCAACCTATTACCAATAAAAGTAGACCCATCTCGATTAGATGATGGAGATGGCATTGAAAACACATTGAGACGAAACAGTGCAAAGTACCATAAAACATGTCGTCTAATGTTCAACAACAGCAAGCATGAACGCGCAACTAAAAGAACAGCTGAAATTCAAATGAAACTCGCACAAAAATGCAAAGAACTAGTATAAAGATAGAACAGTGTTTCCTTTGTGAAAAGAGGGAACCAACATCAGAGCTGCGGCAAGCCATGGACATGCAACTGAATGAGAGGCTAAAGGAATGTGCTCGTAACCTAAATGATGGTAGACTACTGGCTCTGTGTAGTTGTGGAGATGTGGTGGTCCTAGAACTGAAATGCTATTTCTCTTGCTTAACTGCTCTGTATAACAGAGAACGAGCACAAATTGCCCCAAAGAACAAAGAAACACTCGAGTCATCACAAGAAAACGATTTTTGTTCCTTCGGTAGTCTCGGAACTCCTGACGTATGTCATTGAGAAAAGATACAGTACTGATGAGCCATCCACATTCTGATTTGCTGAACTGGTTAGTCTGTACAAGGAGCGGCTTGAGCAGTTTGGGACAGATATACCTGGTGTGAACTCGACCGGGCTGAAAGAAAGGTTGCTGTCAGAGATATCTGGTCTTGTAGCCTACAAGAAAGGTCGAGATATACTCCTAGCATTAGTGATGTCAGAAGCATCTTCCGACACTGATGCAATCATCCTAGTCAAAGCTGCTAAGATACTGCATAAGCACATGGAACAAAAGTGTAAGTTTGAAGGCAGTCTGTATAAGAATTCAGTGTACGATTCCTTGTCTTCAGCTTTGCTTCAATTCATCTGTATGATTAAGCATGGGGTGGATATCAACTCACAGCTCAGGTTTGGAGCAATTACAACTGACCTGGCAATTGCTCAACTGCTTCAATACAACTGCTTTGCCAAGTACAAAGAAGGTGCTACCACACAAAGGAATTCTAGAGATAGAGAGACTCCACCTCCATTCTACATTGAGATGTCTGTTCATGCTAAGACCAAAAAAGACATCTCGTGGAAATGCTGCATGACCATGGTCTTAGTATCCCATATGATTGAGTGTTTGACATATCAGCCCAACTGAGAGATGCAGTTGTAAGTAAATATGTTAAGGAAGATGTGGGTTGTCCCCTCAAATTGAGGAAAGGTCTCTTCTATATGAGTGCGATCGATAATATAAATCACAATCCATCATCTACCACTGCCACATTCCATGTTCAATCTTTCAGCATACAACACCAGATAACCAAGAAGAAGTTCGAGAACCAGTTTCTATCAAGAGCAGCAATGTGAAGAAAGTCTCAGAACTTCTTGACTCCTACACAAATGTTCACCCTGCTTTCTTTGTCAAAAAGAATCCATCTCCTCCCAAGAGCAATGTGACATATACATCTTTGCCAAGTCTTCCCGTAAAAGATGAATATGAATGGCTATGGGAGGTCAGTCTCACACAGGAAGTAGGTGATGAGGTTAACATTAGTTGGTCAGTCCATCATGAAGAAGAAGCGAGGTCTTGAGTTTGAAGTGAGCATAATTTCACTGTTGCTCTTCTATGTGATAAGGCTCATTCTGTTGCTACGGTGAGACATTATATAGACAAAGTCAAGGATGCTATTTTTCACTTCAATCCAAACCAGGTAACTGCTGGCCAGCCAATTTACACTCTTGGTAAACAAGTCCAGTGGCACTGGCCTGACCGGTATATCGGGACATTTAGATCACATGGAATCTTGCTCCAGAATAGCGGATGGACAGGCCTCTCATGGAGGCTGGGGTGGCTTCTACTGGAACTTCAGTCTCGTTTCTCTCTGCATCCAATGTCACAAAAACACGCCATATGCACGCGGTCACAGCATGCTGTCTCTATATGCTCCAAAAGGAAGCATTTGACTACCAATCTGCAAAAGAAAACAGAGTCTTGGATTTTGACGGCTGGTGTGAGACACGGAGGAAAGAGAACCCTCAGTTTCATCAACATACCATGGCCGACCACTATGTTCATCATCTTCAAGACTCTCATCGCCGGCACAAAATTTATTAAACAACCATTGTGCAGAGTGTTCAGTAGTGGTTCCTGTGCCAAACGCTTCATTGATATTGCGAGCTGTCTCAGCAGGTTTTTGGCATAACTTGAATTGAAATAAGAAAATTGTGCGAATTTGCTTTTTTCCATCTTGTAGTCAACGTTCTGCAAAGAAGACATAATTGTTTTAAAACGGTTGTAATTTAAAAGATTAGATAGAGTGAAAAACGCTCTTTAAAATTATATATAAAATAAAGGTATTATAACGAAAAATATACACGCACACACACACACACACACACACACACACACACGAATTCGTCGGGCTAGAAAACAAAGAAATCTTTCTTTAACATGAATTACCTACCAACATTATTTTGGCTTGCTTCCATAAAAATCATCTACTTTGAATAATGGAGTAAACATAAGTTTTATTTGAAAAATAAAAGATTAGGCGAGTGATTCTTAGAAAGATGGATTGACGGGAGATGGCGAGAGAGAGAGAGAGAAAGAGAGAGAGAGAGAGAGAGAGAGAGAGAGAGAGAGAGAGAGAGAGAGGGGGTGCGGTTGTTAATTGAATTTAGTTTTGCTTGGGTGAACATTCTGTAGTTCACTGATAATCTCGTTGTTTGTTGTTGCAAAATTATACAAAATTATATTCGTTTGGGAACAACAAACAGTTTTAGTGAATGAATCAAGTGAAGAGAATATAGACGTGTGACGTAGGTGAGTGCGCCTTTGGATGACGTCACATTTTAACCGCACAATCCAAACAAGTACTTTCACAGAATGTGCTCCGATGAACTGAATACACTTGTAAATCCTCAACGAAAATACCATTGGCCCACCTGACTAGTAACAAAATTCTACCTATTCAATGTCGCGGTCTTAAGACGCCGGAAGATTCTCTACTCTAGTAATTTCTTTCCTCGGACTACGAATATGCAGACGTTTAAATGTAATGTAAACAACGATCTTGCTTACTCCTCACTTAGTTTGCCCATTTATAAATTTGTCCCCTATCACAGAAGCCTCTCGTTATCTCTGTTGTTAATATCACTTGTTTAGATGTCGACAATAGTAAACAACACAAACAAGTGACAAAAACAATAATATAAATTTTTAGCTATTATTTAATCATTAAGTACTTCTCTCCCTCCTCTTCCTTCTACTCCTCCTCCTACTACTAATAATGATAACATTTACACAAGCTGACTCCCTACTCAAATCAACGATTGATTGCAGAGTTTAAGAAGATAGAGAGACCCAAAAGGAAGAGCCCCCAGCCAGACATTCATTGAAAGGATACGGTGAGTACTGGAATCTTGAATAGAATTATTGTCATTAAAACTACAGAAAAAGACAAACATCGATTATCAAAGAAAATTGAATGATAAACGGCTGATGCGCGGATGCAAAGCAATTTGCAAGGATCGAAAAAGTGGAGTGTGTTGTAAACCCGAGAAGATTTGTCACTACAATTCCAGGAACAATACTTGTTGTTGCCAGTGAACGATCTCTGATGGTGACTCTCGTTAAACATACCTCTGAAGCAATCCATTGCTAATGGAAATTTGTTACCTTTGTGCCTGAAGCCGAAACCATACTATTACGTCTATTAATTGTACTATTGTATTATCTAGTAATAATAAAACTAAACGGAACTTCCATGAGCAAAGTTTCTTTCCAAGTATCACCCGTCTCTGGAGCATAATACGACGGGATTGTTTGCTAGTTTCAAGTAAATACATTCTCGCAGTGCCGTCATCTTAAATAAGAAAACTCTACCCATTCTCAACCATCTTCATCCCCGAACAAACGCATTAACCCTTATCCTCGAATAGCATTAAAACTTGATAACCCGTTAGTGCATAAAATACCTCTATTAATGGTGGAGAGTGTATATCGATTGTATTAATTTAATATTAATTATTACCGATCAATTTAGTTTACTAAACTATTTTAAGCTAATGTTCTATATTTTAATGTTCGATTTGGGTTGAGGGTAGTGGAGTATTAATTATGTTGCAGAACACTATCTTCCCAGGCATTACCTCCCCATTTTTAGGATGGGAGATAGTGTAGTATCTGTTCCGTGGTCATGCTACTAGCCTGCAGAGATACCTATTAATTTCTATTGGGAGGTGTGGCACTAGTCTATTTGCAAAAATATGCACATTTTTACAAGGACTACTTGTATGATAATCATGGCAATAACTATCATCATAATCATTAAAATCATTATTATAATAATCATGACAATAATCATAACATTAATAATCATGACAATAATCATAACATTAATAATCATGACAATAATCATAACATTAATAATCATCAAAAGAAATGACATGATGAATTAAAACATAAACGTAAAGTGTACAATTATCGACTTTTATGTTATTTTAAATGTAAGTATTATATACCAACAAAGAGACCATCGGACGAACATTACGTACACTGCTGATCAAAAATTTTAAACCACTTACAAATCTGAAAAAAAACCCTCAACCTTTTTAAGGATAGATTTTAAACTCTTCCGACTTTAGGTTACCAATAATACAATCTAAAAGGTTATGGAAACAAAAAGCTACACCCCAAAGATTTATTTTTCAAATTTACATTTTTATTAAATTAGGCTTTTTACACATGATCAAAATTATAGAACCAGAGACAAAAAATTCTATTCAATTAATTTTTTCTCATCAGAAAACAGGACTTTCTTCCACTTCTGAACGTCCCAGCTTTGGTATTCTCGACCAAATATTAAGCAGTCCACTTTATGTGCAGTCAGCACCAACCCTATTCAGGGTTTAACCGGCTTCCTTCGAAGGAGGAAGTTTCATGGGAGTATGAAATTCACAAGCGGTCCCTAGTGGCATGTATATCCCCTGTTAGGGAAGATGACGACGTTAGGTTTTTGCAACTTTTTTGCCGGTAGGTGTCGACGTCCTCCTACATACAGCGCCTTGAATTCCCAAATTGGTCACCCATTTTAGTAATGACCAGACTCAACGTTGCTTAACTTCGGTGATCTGATGGGAACCGGTGTGTCAACGTGATTATGCTGCATATATACGGTCCACTTTGTGACGTGGAAGCAATCGAGGAATTTGTTTACGCTTTTTATTTACCATACCTTTTTGTTGTAAGTGTCGTCTGATGGTTATTGGACTGCAATCAGCTTAATTTTACTAGAAAAAAGTCCTCTGTCATTCATAACAACCCGTCTGATTCTCCTATTCAATGCAGGGGGCCTACCAAAGGATTTCGCTTTCCCATAATTCTCAGCGTTCTTTAAAAAATTGCAAATAACAGTTTTACTGCGATTTACCTTAGCTGCTATCGCTGTAACAAATTTTGCTTATGGAATCCTAGAATTCGAGAGCGCTCAACTGCGGTTAGTTTTCTTGCTTTAGGGATGGTAACACCTTTACACAGTGATTGCCAATCTCTACCTGAACTAAAAACATTATAATTACCATAAAAATAACACTTTATACCCTTGGTCTTATAATTTTGGTCATGTGTAAAAAGCCTAATTTAATAAAAATGCAAATTTTTAAATAAAATTTTTGGAATGTACTTTTTTGTTTCCATAACATTTTAGATTGCAGTATTAGTAACCTTAAGATGGAAGAGTTTAAAATCTATCCTTAAAAAAGTTTCTTTTTAAAGATTTTTAAGTGGTCTTAAATGTTCGATCAGCAAGGTATTATAATGATGCCTGGACGCGTCTAAAATACTGTTTTAAAATGAGCAAGCTACTGACACATAGGCTATAATATAAATGTGCGGAGACAATTACGATGGTTTCTAACTTAACATAATAAAGCATTTACAATTAACTCATTAAAATATTGGTGAGAATTATTATTTGCATCTTATATATAAAGTAATGTCATGTGTTTTTCTGATCAACAGCCTTTTTAATACAAGCTCCGTAGAAAATGTTTCGTCCGTCATATAAGGCAAATATTGGTCTGTGTTGTTAAAACAAAAAAAAAACAATTGATCTCAATGATTTTTATATGTAATCTTGATAAATAATTAATTTTTTTTATAAGTCATACATAAAAAAGTGTGGTATAGCGTTACCAAAATCACAAATTTAATGACATATGCATTGTTCATCTTTCACCAGTTTAACCATTTTGCTTTCTTTTTTTCCTCTCTTTCGTTGCTTTTCGCTGATGGAAGAGAGATAGAGGTAGATAAAGAGAGGGAGGGAGAGAGACAGAGACAGAGAGGAGGGAGATAGATAGTGGAAGAAAGGAGGACAGAAAACATTCCGTTTGTTCTCTTGATTTGCTCTTTTTGTTTACTATTTTTTCGTTACCTTTCGCTTAAATAGAGAAGACAAAGAAAGATGGCGGGAAGAAAAAAATGTAAAATGTGTGTGAAAGAGAGAAAAAGTAAGAGAGAAAGTGGAAGAGAAACAGATAGATCAATCAAAAGATAGATAGATAGAATTGATTAGGTGCTAAATCAGTTAACATAACATAACTTCACTTGGTTATAAATTGATTGTGATTGTGTCAATCAATCAATTGCATCATTTCAAATGACAAAATTATGCAAGTTGTTTTGTTTTTATATTTTTTCTGTAATCTACATACTTGAATAATTGAAATACAGTTTTAACTATTTCAAACAGAAAAACACAAAACATAGTAACTCTTATGTGAGCTTGTATTTCTCATTCATAATCCAAAATACTCGACGTATTTAGAACATTATTACTAATTAGTTAAAACCATTGAGCTAGTTGAATCAAAAAGACATCTATTTTTACATTAAACATAAATACATCAAAGTCTTGGAATATTGGATAAAATAACATAGAATATTAATTATAATACTTAAATATATAAACTGTAGGAGTTATACTAAATCGCCTTTGACCTATTTTCTGGTTCCAAGGTTGTCATAGCCAGAAGGTGAACAATAGGGATAAGCTATCGTCTAATATATGAAAGGCAAAATGGACGCGAGCCTTTATGTATGTCCACGAAAGGCTTTTTGCATCGGGCTTCTCGCGTCGGTTAGATTCCATGAGAATTTTTCGCATACTTCCCAGATCGTAATATCTCGCACTCGCAAACGGACATTGTCTCTTTTTTTTTTTTTATCGAGTTAAACAAAATTCCCACCGTGCCGTCGTCTCCAGTGTTTGTATTTTCGTGTAAATAAAGCGAAACTATTGAACGCATCCGCCTGGCCTTCGGGCTGGGTGGAATCTGTTCTGTAATTGGTCCTTGGTCAATGTAGGGGAAACCTTTCATACTGATTCAATTATTATATATTTGGATACTGCCACAGTGCCCCCCTTTTGGGGAAGCTGGTTTTCCCCCCACATTAAAAACGACCTTGTGTCTAATTTGTTTTCGTGGGAGGTTTAAAAGCAATGCCATTTCTGCAAGTCATCTTTTGTTTTTGATTGACTTCGCTAAATTTGAATGCTTAAGACTTCCGGTCGCGTCAGATTTTCTTTTACTTTCTTTTCCGTATTCGCGTCACGAGTTCGAGCCTGCCTGTCTACTACCACTTTTTTTTCTCTCAACACACACCTTCAAACACCCGAGAAACGCCGGGCACATAGGCTAGTTGTTTATAAAAGTCTTTCATTGCGCGCGTCTCCAAAAGCCTTTGCAACTAAGTACAGTTTTTACTCTACTAATGTGACTCAGGTATAAGCTCGGCAGTATAAGCACTGTTGATATGAAATTTAAAGTTTAACGGTTTAAAACGAAAATTTTTCTTTTTAACAAACAAACATGTTTTATTAACATCAAATTCGACATTTCGATCCATAACATAATCTTCCTCAAGGAATATAAGTTACATTTTGTCTTTTACTTTTCTGTTGGTGGTAATGCTTGGCACGTCTCTCTCAGATGTTTTGTTGAGGGTAATGCCCGGTTTAGTAGAAGGACACTGGTCTAGCGTGTAGTGTTATATGATAAAAATCTACTGTGTTAAAAGCATATGATAGTACGTAAAAGAAAAAGAAAGAAAGAAAAGAAAACAACTATATTCCTTGATAAAGATTCTGTTATGGATGGAAATATCGAATTTGATTTCAATACAATAACATTTTAGTTTATTACAAAAAATATCTGCACTTGTTTGGTCTTTAAAGCATTAAACTTTACATTTCGTATCAACAGTCCTTTTCACACGGTAGACTTTTATCATATCACAATACACGCGAGGCAAGCTCCCTTTTCTAGCCGGAGAAAATCGGCGCAAAAGTGTGAAAATAAAAGAAATGTAATTTGTCAGGTGAAGGTCGAATGACAGCATTACGAATATGCATGCGTAACGTAATAGCTATTGGTGTATGTTTTAATTTTTAGCTTTGCCACAAACATGTCTTCATTGCTAAGATATTAACATCAAAGGAAAAAGTAAATCATCAGCTAATCGTTTTGGTTTCGATTGTCGGTGGTGGCACACGAGTAATTTTTTTCAAATCTTTTAAATATTTACTATATATTGGATCCAATATAATCTATAATATAAATCTCACCTGTCTGTTTAAATGTATGCATATATGTATGTATGTATTTATCATTTCCATACATACACACATAGTTATCCACAAAGAGATTGCTTCTTTGTTTCATATATATATATATATATATATATATATATATATATATATATATATATATATATATATATATATATATATATATATATATATATATGTATATATATATATATATATATATATATATTAGTGGCCTGGCCAAGCCACAGGGGAGACAGTTATTAAAGCAGTTGAATTTATTTCAAAATAAGGGCTCTATACTCCTCTGAGATGAGTACGTTCGTACATGTCTCCGTGTGTGTGCGCGCGCGCACGTGTGTGTGTGTGTGTGTGTGTGTGTGTGTGTGTGATTGTTATAAATTGCTTCTACGCCCCCCACTTTTTTAGAACGTCCGATTTGTGTGTTGCTGCTTAAAGATAACTGTGGCGCTGAGGGCAAGCTTCCTGGGAAACTCACTGGAAAGGATGTAGTCTCTGTTAAGTGTTTTAACATCAAAGACTTCCTACTCACGCCCTTTCCACTCACACGCATACACACGCACAGTTATACACATACACTCACCAACACACAATTATACGCATATACTCACCCATGAATATACGAATTCATTTTCTCGCAAAGCAGACACATAAACGCTTTACACAATTTTCTTCTAATCATACTTTTATTCTCTACTATTGATATTCAGTCAGTCTTGCCTGTGGACGGGTGTATTGCTAGTCAAAAGGTTTCTTAGGAAATTCTTTTTTGCAGTATAGTAATGTTTACAATTTTTGCCTTGAATTTGCATTTTTCTTTTACTTAAGGGTCACACTTTATCAAGTTCTAATGGCAACTCCAGGATAAAGGTTAATGAGTGTCAGGTGACAGTTTAGACAACACCGTGATGATCGGCAATGATGGAACTTGGGTAGAATTTAATTATTAATTAATTTATTAAGAGGACGCTCAACAAGAACTTATTTACATGAGACTTGAAAACGATTATGTTATAGTTAGCTGAGAAGTAGCACCACAGTATTGTGTTCCACAAATAGATAGTTCAACGAAAAGAAAATTTATTGATGGAATTTTTTTAGTTTTATGCAGAAATAAAAAGTAAAGGAAATTGTTGACAGCTGTTGTAGTCAGACGAGTATTTGTTGTGAATGTCTTACAGAAAGGGGGCAGTCAAGCATCTGCCATTAAAAAGCGACAGGACAGAGATAGACTCACAACGTCTCTTCTGTGAGAAAGAGGAAGTATAAGGGCGAACTAATCTCACTGGTTTTCGAGGACGATTTTATACCCTGTCAAGGCAGCAAAAGTCAACCTTGGAGTATTAGAATTTTTTTTTTTTGAGTATTGTAATTTTTCAGAGATCATAATATGGACATATCTTCTTATTTGCAGATGTGCATTGAATTTGGAATTAATTTTACCCAAACACACACACGTATATATATATATATATATATATATATATATATATATATATATATATATATATATATATATATATATATATATATAGAGAGAGAGAGAGAGAGAGAGAGAGAGATTAGACATTAAGAGGAGATTATAGATAGATAGATAGATAGATAGATATAAATACCTGTTCACATATACTTCATGATAAAGCTAGAACCCAGAATTAGACGGAATCGACCAATTGCATCGACAACGGACAACGCCAGACCAAAAGTGGGTTTCGATGTACTGCATCTCATCAGTGACGTGCTCCAGGTCGTCGCACGCATGAAGTGTGCAATACTGACGCCCTTACCACACACATATATATATATATATATATATATATATATATATATATATATATATATATATATATATATATATATGGTGGTCAGGTCATGTCATATGCTACTGGTACCATGTAACCCAGTACTACCTGCTTCATGGTCGGGTTACCGGCGACTAAACTGGTTCCTCCACCAGACATTTGTTGAGGAGGGCGGCTAGTCTCACCGAAGGATTAAAAACAAGACCTTCCAAAGGGCGAATGAACTCTTTTTCGGGGTCAACGGCCAACTAGCACTGTGTATATTTGTGTGTATGTTTTGGGGAGGAGAGGGCTCCCGTAAGTCTTGGTGAAGGAAACCTTTCTAGGAGAAGCAAATCTCTGATTTAAAAAAAAACATAAAGCGGGAGACCAGTACCCGCATTAAGCTGGTCTGCAGTTTAATTTGTTGCTGGCTATCTTGCTCTTGCTTGTTGCTGGATCTCAACATTTTGATCCGAGAGAGAGCCTTAGCTGTTGTACAAAGCTAAGACTGTAACATAATCTTTGTATAGATACTCCCTCAGGTATTTGGGCTCATGGACTTTAAGTGTCTGAGGGAGTGGCACTCGTCTGACAAAACGCTGCAATCGTCATATATATATACTATCAGGAAGACCCGTCATTGTCCGGGATTGAATGAGGACCAACGAAGGTTTCAGGCTTCCATACTTTTATTGTCACCGAAATCGGTGAAATAACCCATTTTTTAATCAACTTAATTGCTTGATAGCTCTAATTAGCCACCTCCCCCGCAGTGCACCGGGAGGAAGCATCACATGCCTCCCCGTAGTGATTTAGTTCACAATACATTATAGTCTACATTGCACTGTAGAGGATCTTGTGCTGATTTTATAAAATTATCTCTAAATAATGGAATCATTTAAAGTTTTAAATGCAAAAGTGAAATATCATGATTCAATTGTGTTTTAAACAGAAACATTCATATCGAACGCACCCATGTATATAAAAAGCAACTATTGATTTTATAAAATTATTTTTACATAATCACTTGAATTAATGTTAAACACAAAAGAGTCAAGTTCCATCATGCTATAAAAGAACAGATTCATTTCGAACGCACCCCTGTCTTATTAAAAAAATCTACAGTTAATTTTATATAAAGGTTTTTCTGCTTGTGCGGTGATAAAGCTTCTCAAATATGTTAGGTAGTATAAAAGTGTTAACTTTAGTCAAAATTGAACTTTCTTCTTTAATCAGATTTTTTTGATTATCGATTTTAGATAGTTATCGGACACAATTCGCAAAGATACTCCCAGCCACATCAAGTACCTTCCTGTTACGTTTAAGAAAAATTGCCCCTACCTTTTCGGAGTCCATAAGAAACGAACTTTCAAACACACACACGCAGACAACGTTCCTTATATATATATATATATATATATATATATATATATATATATATATATATATATATATATATATTATGTGTGTGTGTGTGCATGGATATATCTATACTCGTAGCAAAATTGAATATTGAAATGCCCGTATCTTTGGTTCTATTATGAGACGAAACTACATGAAAATTTACAGACTTTTTGAACATTATAATACTATTCTATGGTTATAATTTCATAAATAACTAGCAGTTCAGCCCGGCTTTTCTCGAGCTCTATGTACTATTCATTTCTGTATGTGCATATGTATGCATATAATTAAAAGTTTCACTCATGTCCAGATAACCTACATCTAAAATTTTATGTGCTTCGACCCAAAATTGGCGGAAGAGTTTGGTAGAATCTGCAATGATCAACTCTTTCAAGTTTGACCTTTTGATTAAAAAGCTTGCTGCATGTTTGTATACCCTTTATGCAAAATTTCAATGTTTAACCCAACATTTGTTGAATAGTTTGCTAGAGACCGCAAAGGTTAAATTTTTTTAACTTTGACTCCTAGCCAAATCTTTGGCCAAAACCGGATTAAAAAGCTTGCCCTGTGTATGTATGAATACACTTTATGTAAAGTTTCAAATGTTTAGATTAAAAATTGTCTGAGTAATTTGGTAGAGACTGTCAAGTTAAATTTGTTTTTGTTAAATTTGACCCCAATTTTGACCTCTTAACATTTATTATTTTGGGCTCAAATCAAATTAAAAAGTTTGATCCATGTCCAAGGAAACTATATCTAAAATTTCAAGTGTTTAGACCCTAAATTATCAGAGGAGTTTAGTAGAGTTTTCAAAGGTTAAATAATTGAACTTTGACCCTTTGACTGCCAAATTTCTGGCCGAAAACCGATTTTCCCAAATTTCAATACCCTTATGTCAAATCTCGAGCCTGTAGACTGAAAATTGACAGAGTAGTTTGGTAGGGAAATGTACACACACAGACGGACGCACACACAGACAATTTCACTTTTATAGATATATAGATTGGCAAAGAAGAACCCATATTTTCAAACCAATAAAATATGGCAAAATGTACCTACATTTATATTGACGACATTGTATATATATATATATACGTATATATAGTCTGCTAAAAGGTAGCTTGTTTGCTGCTTTGGATTGAATTTAGCTTATGGATTTTCTTTGCTTGGTTGTCTCCCCTGTGGCTTGGCCAGTCCACTAATATATATATATATATATATATATATATATATATATATATATATATATATATATATATGAAAAAACGAAGCAATCTCTTTGTGGATAACTATGTGTGTATGTATAGAAATGGTAATTAAAGCACACAACAACAAAATACTAAATGAAAACAGTAGAGAAAAACAGTAATACATGCATAAAAATGAACTAATATAGCAACAATAAAGATAACACTAAGAACAAAAATATAACTACTAGAATTAGTAATAATCTAAACCATAATAGAAATCATCCAAATAGAAATAAGAAAGTTAATAATAAAGCGAAAAGCCGTTATTGTAGAATGTATGGATGTTGTCCACTACAAAATAAGTGCCTACTGCAAAAAATTCCAATATTTGCCAAATATCAAAAAGTACGACGTAGATACGATCTCCACAGATTTAAAGACCGCATGCATAAAAGCATATTCAATAACAACAAAAAACAAAAAACAAAACAAAAAACAAAAGCAATAAAAAATAAGTTCGGATTTCGTGTAAAAGTTTCCACGGTTGGTCTTCAGTCAGCAGTTTATAATTTTGCCGGTAAAGTAAAGTATTCCTTCCTTCTTAAAAGTTAACACAACCAGAATAAAATAAAAATCACTGACTTCTTTTTCCGAGAGAAGAACAGCAGCAACATCGTATATAAACAGCACTAGCTACTCATTGCTGGGAGCTCAAAGAAAGCGATCGCTCGTCAAAAACAGAATGGAAAATAGTACAATAGGCTAATACTTGTAGAAATTTAGACGACCCGTATAGATTATGACTAAACGAGAAATTCAAAATTCTAAACATTAAAGAATCCAAACATTAAACTGTCAAAATTAAATAGCAAACAACTATATATACAAAATAATTTTTACTTCATGATAACAATGCATAATAAAAATAAGAGACAATAATTAGATAAAAACAAAACTAAACCAACAGTTAAACTTAGAAACAGAAAAAGTAATCCAAACACACGTGCTAAAATAAGATCGACTATTCGACATGTTCACAAGAATGGTGAGTTACCCTTATACAAAACATAAAAGATAGGAAGTAAATGCCAGTCGAGTTAGAGAAAAGCCCTGTTATTAGTTTATTAAAAGCCAAGTACGTCCAAGGATGGAGTACTACTGCCACATCTGGGCAGGAGCTGCTAAAAACAGCATATCCTGCCTTGACAGAATACAAAATAGACTTCGTGGCTTAGTGAGGGATGCCCTTTTCTCTTCCCTGCAACCTCTCTCCCACAGAAGAGACGTTGCGAGCCTGTCCTTGTTTTATCATTATTTTCATGGCAGGTGCTCGTCTGAGCTTCAATCCCTCGTCCCCTCTCGTCAATCTTTCACGAGAAACACCCGTCTGGCTGAAACTACTGCCAACAGTTTTCCCCACTCTTTATATGTGCCTAAATCCAAACGTAGATTCCATGAGCAAAGCTTCTTTCTTAGAACTGCACGCCAGTGGAACTCTCTGCCGCTTGCCTGTTTCCCACCTGACTAAAACTTGGACGTCTTCAAGTCCAGCATAAACAAATTCCTGACAAACCGCCCCCTTAAGTAAGACACTCTATCAAACCACCCAATACTAATGATTACTACAATACTATCTCATTGATTACTGTACACGCAATAACCCTTATCCCTGAGTGGCCTTGATAAGTGGTGACCCCCATGTAAAAAAAAAAACAATGGAAACATTAACCCGTGAGAGGAAATAACAAAAAATCTGTTTGATTAACTAGCAACTAGATTAAAGAACTCGTCTATAAGATTAATAAGAAAGTTCTTGCAGTTTTTAACTTTTAAATTCAGATGAACATATTTCAGTTTAAACGAGAAATTATTGATCAAAATAAGCGCCACCAGAATGGACACACTTTTGCCAACGCAAAACAAGTGCATTCATGCCAGTAACGTAAAAAAACTTGCGTTCTGATGACGATAAGGTCACTGAAAGTATTTTTAATATTGCTTGTTTTTGAGACATTTCTCATGCAGAAATATATCGAGATGCTTGAAAACGTGGTAGTTGTTAGGTATGGCGGGTGAAGCAGTGTTTCGTAGCGCAATTCGTTCAACTTGTGCAGGGTTAGTTTAGCAGTCTGTGGTCAGGCATTGTTGTGGAGGAGAATTGGGCATTTTCTGTTGACTAATGCTGGGTTTTGTTGTCGAGGTTTCTAATGCATTTCATTCATATATTGTTCTCTGCCGTAATGGTTTCGCCTGCATAAAAAATTGTAATCGATGAGACCGGTCACACACAGTCAGTATGACCTTCTTTTGGTGCAACTCTGGCTTCGAGAAGTGTCATTGATCTTCGCCGGCGTCTAACCACTGAGCTGAGCGTCGCTGGTTGTAAAAAAAAAACAAGAAAAAAAAAACAACACTTTTCATCGCAAGTCACAACCTAGTTGAGAAACGAGTCGTTCTTGTTGCGTAGAAAAAGGGATGGTGAAACTTCATAACGGCGTCTCTTTTGGTTGTCGTTCAATTCGTGAGGCACCCATTTATCAAGGTTTTGGCTTTTCAATCTGTCTCAAGTGTTTGGGAATCGTCGTATACGTTACATCTAATTCAAAAGTAAGTTCTCGAACAATTTTGCATGGATTGGTTTCGACCAAGACTCTTAATTGATCGTTAGCGTTCAGTAGTGGTTTCTGGGCCAAATGCTTCATTGATATCGCGAGCTGTTTCATAATTTTGTGGAAATTATCAAACAATTTCACGAAGGCACAAAACGGAGAGTTGTAGTAGGAAACCTAGAAAGTGAACTTTTGGAAGTAAACCACGGTGCGTACACCAACACTATTTATGACAACTGTCCTAATGCTGCTTCATCAAAACATCGAAGAAGGTGTCATCATCCGCACGCGTTCCGACGGGAAACTGTTGAACTTTCCAAGACTGAAGACCAAGACCAAGACCAGGTAGGAGCTGATAACAGAACTGCTGTTCGCAGACGACACTACGCTCACAATCAAGCTCAGATGCAGAGGATAGTTCATACTTTCTCTCATACAGCCCAGAAGATCGGCCTACAAATCAACATAGGGAAGACAGAAGTGATGTATAAGCCCTCAGCAGATAACAACGACCCCCCAAGAGCTTATAATAACAATCAACGTCGAGGTGCTAAAAATTGTTGAAAACTTCAAATATCTTGGAAGCACTTTAAATACTTACAACCGTGCTGACAAAGAAATGCATGTGCCTCCTTTAGTAAGTTAGAAAAGCGGTTCTGGATAAGAAGCACTGGTATCCGGTTAGACACAAAGGGCAGAGTCTACAAAGCCGTCGTTCTGTCAGCTTTGCTGTACTCAGCAGAGACCTACACTCTCTATAGATAACACATAAAGAGACTGGAAGCCGTCCACCTGAGAAGGATCATGAAGATCAAATGGAGTGACTAGTTATCAAACTTGGAAGTTCTTAGGAGAGCAAACCTAGACAGCGTGGAAGTTACCCTTGCTACTATGCAACTACGATGGACCAGGCAGATTGCCAGAATAGAAGACAACCGAATCCCAAAAATGATCTTCTACGGGGAACTGGAAAATGGAACCCGCAAGATAGCTATTCAAAAGCTTCGCTACAAAGATGTAACAAAGCGGCACCTGAAGACGATGCACATCAATGTCGAGAGTTGGAAAGAACAACCCCCAAAAAGGAGTAGCTGGCGGAACAGTCTCCATAATAGAGAGAAAGATTAGGCAAGTTTTATTGTGTCGTCTTATCGACGACACAATCTCGGCACCCACATATGCGGTGCCTGTGACCGGACGTTTCACACGGAAAGAGGACTACGCCAACATCGAGGAGTAAAGCATCGAGGCCCCGACTAGTCATCGTAAAGACTGGCGGATTGCATGATGATCATGAAGATGATGATGATGACTCCTGACACTCATAGAAGTAAGCATCTGTGGTTGCATATTAAGTCGGGGGAAGTTTGGGACAGAACACACAAATAGAATAACCATTGTATGCGCGCATTGTATGTATCCTCATTTCATGTATTTTCACTTCCTCGTTTGATACGCCCTTGCTTCCAATACTCATACCCAGAGACGAGGTGGGGATAACGGATCCCAATATTGAGTCCGCCTGAATTTTTAGTCGGGTATATCTGACACTACCATATTTCTATCACCTCTAACACAGTGGACATTAAGAGATGTTGCTGCTCTTGATAATGGTATATAAATGTTTCGTTTGTGCCGAAAACTCCAGCAACAATCGTAATTGGTAAAGAGTTCTTGTATATAATGTGGCCGTTGGCGTTTATTGGCCGAAGTAAAGATTTCTGATATCAGTAGCGCATCTAGAATTTATATAAGTCAGAATTGCAATGCAGATGCGTTTGAAGTAAATGCGTTTAATGAGACATGCTCAATTGTAATGTTTTTTTTTCACTAATATTTTTTGATATACTTAAGGTAACAAGAAATACTTCGGGTGGCGGGACAACATTACTGTCAAATGACAAAGTTAGGCGCCTACTTCCACCCACTAGTCTGTGGATGACCTCTGGGCAAGGTCGAGAACCCACTTCAGTCCCTCCCGATCATGAAAAGTAGGTGACTGATGTAATACGGAAGCAACCAGGAATAATTATGTTCATGGTTTCGTATCTCGTTGTGCTAAGCAGAAGATCTATTTGGATACAATGGTCAGGACAATCGGCCAGTATGGACATTGCTCGGACAGAAAGAAACTGCAATCTGCTGTCTGTACAACTGCAAAGAAAGCTGTGGCAATACATAAAAACACTTTCGAGAAAACAGTGTAAATGTGGCTGTGAACAATTGATTCACGAATGTCTAGAGAGGGATAGATAAATGAAGAGGCATAGTCGTCAATGCTTGAAACAGGCAGGACACCACTTGACTGTTTATACTGGTACAGCTGTCTGGCGTTGTCCAGATAGCATGGGCAACAAAATCAAATCTACCCTTTTCTCCTTCCCCTCTTTCTCCTTATCCTCTCTCTCTCTCTCACTTCCTACTCTCACTTGCATCTCTTTCGCTCACATCCACTCTCTTTATCTGAAATTAAAAAAAATATTGACAAACTACTACTATTACAACTACTACTACAACTACTACAAATAATGATGATGATGATGACGATGATAATAATAATAATAATAATAATAATAATAATAGAACAAGAAAACTCATAGAAACTAGATTATATAGCAGAAACCTAATAAAAGATATAAATACATGGGCAGTATCACTAGTAAGATACTCTGGACACTTCATAGGGTGGACTAAAGAAGAACTGAGACAGCTCGATCATAAAACTAATAAACTCATGACCATGCACAACGCACTGCACACTAAGAACGATGTTGACCAACTCTACGTTAAAGGGAAAGACGGTGGGAGGGGACTGGTTTATATAGTAAATGACACAAAGAAAAAAAAACTAGAAAAATACATAAAAGACTGAAAGTATAATTATGGCAGCGAGAGACATGGAAGAAAACAACAAAACAGAAAACAGAGACAAAGAATAAAACAAGAAAAGAAAAATGGGAAAAGACACAACTACACGGAAGATTCGCAGGAATAACAAAAGATGTGAATAACGAAAACAACTGGACATGGATGCGAAAAGGACACCTAAACCGAGAAATCGAATTCCTAATAACGGTAGCACAAAATAACTCCCCTTCTAGAGAATTACTAAAACAGAAAAATAGGTTTTAATTGATCAGTGGAAAAAACTCAGGACGTATCAATAATACAATGAAAAACACAAATTAAAAATAAGGAGGCATCAAGTGCACTACTACAATTATTTTAAAGCACCTTACTATTATTTAAAAATAAAACTACTGGATAATTTTAGGTGGTTTTTGTTGCTGTCACAAATAAGATCTTGTTTGTTTTTTCATATGTATAGAATTTTGTACAGGTACTTTATTTCTTATTTAAAGATAAAGTTATTCGATGATTTTTTGTTATACGACGTTTTTTCCGTCACGAGTAAGATTTTCTTTTACATTCTATATACACATTCAGTGTATCTATATATTTTTAAATTCTATACAGGTACTTTATTTCTTATTTAAGAATAAAACTACTCATTGATTTTACGTAATTTTGGCTCTACAATGTTTTCTTTCCGTCATGGGTAAGATTTTTTTTTATATGGGTAGAATTGTGTATAAGTATCTTATTTTCTTATTTAAGAGTGCCTTATATTGTATTTGGTAACATTAATGTGTTGTACACTGCTTTTATTTGTAAGAAAGAAACACTTTAAAATAAATAAACACACAAAAACATATTCATGCAAGTAGAAAAGTAACAAATCATGCATTGTACACATAAGTAGGTAATGTTTTCACCTAAAATGCGTTGATTTAAAACTAATCTACAGAAGGAGGCTTTCAGAACACTAATAAAACCAAGTTTGTACACACATCTGGTTTATTATTATTAAAATATGTTCTTAAATAACGTGACAAACAAACTAACATCATAGCTTTAATAATTAGTAATATAAATAGTTTTTCACCCACTATTATTGCGTACGTATCTCTTTCTCTCTGTCTTCATTTGTATTTCTTTTCTTACTCCCACTAATGTCTTAATATTAAAAAGTCTTAACATTAAAAACAAACAAACTTTTAAATAACTATTTTCAAATGCAAAATTTTCAAACACACGATTTCTAAATTATCTAAAAAAAAAAGCAAGAGTGTTAACAAAAAAATAAGGAACATATATGTACATGTTTTAATGGAATTTAAGCTAATTATGTCTTCGCAAAGCGCTTATTATTTAGGTAGAAGTACAAAACATTCTGTATCTTATTACTTTCGCGCGAGGACAATTTTATTTCTTTTGATTTGTTTAAATGATTTATATATATATATATATGCACATACATACATATACATATATATACACATATATATGCACACGTGTATATATATATATATATTAAGTAATGTGATTTATAATTTAAAATTTAAAAATCAAATTTTAATTAAATTAAAAATCAGTTTCATAAGAAGGAACAACAACAAAATCAATTATCTGTACGATCGTTTCGGAAAACAATGCTTTTTATTGTGGTATACATCAAGTTATGTAGAATAATTATATATAGTTTTTTGGTAAGCAAGGTCTCCTCATCAGCAAATTTAGGAGGGTTTTTATTGAATTTAAAAGACACCATAAATAAACCTAGCATTAAAAGTAAGGCAGATGAAAATAAACCTATTAAGAGCGTAATAACATATAATATGGCAATGTCTTCCCGTATACGAGTTAAGAAAAATAACCAAGAGACAAAAAAGATAAAACCAAACTACAAATATTAGATAATAATACAAATAAACAGCAAACCAAAACCCGTAAACGTAAGAATAGACACAAGGAGATCCTATGGTTCAACCCCCCATATTCCAAAAACCTAGAAACAAACATAGCCAGAGAATTTTTTAAAATATTAGATAAGAACTTTAAAGCCCCCCATAGATATAATAAAATTTTCAATAAGAACACAATTAAAGTCTCTTACTCTACTATGCCTAACCTTCATCAGAAAATAATTAGCTCTAATAATAAGAAAATTAATAAACTACAAAATACAACTATACAAAATACATCGGACTGTAACTGTAGAAGAAAAAATAAATGTCCCCTACAAGGCTCATGTAAAATTAAAAATGTTATCTATAGCTGCACAGTATCAAAAACTCCAAATCTACATGAACCTATTAACAGCCATAACTCAACTACCAGATTAAATAATAACACCAACTTAAATCAATCTACCGATCAATTACTAATCAACCCACCACATAATAATCCAACAATAGACCTAACGGAAAATAATCACAACAATCAAGAGGTAATATATATTGGTTCCACATCTGGCCTAATAAAACATAGAATTTCAACGCACAAACATTCTTTTAAAAATAACTCTCTGTCAAACCAAACTACTCTATCCAACTATATTTGGCAACTAAAAAACAGCAATATTTCTTTCAACTTAAAATGGCAAATAATTGAGACTTGCAAATCATATAAACCAGGAGATAAATTTTGTGCACTATGTACAAAAGAGACCCTAAAAATTTTAAAATATGAAGATATAAAAAGTACAACCAAACTATTAAATTCAAGACAGGAGCTTCTGACATGTAGTCATAAACGTTGGTTTAAATTTAATAAATATAAACCACCTTAAATCATTAAAAATTACTTATTAGTAAAAATAGATTACAATTATTATTTTTTTATTTTTATTTAAAAAATTTTTTTTTTTTTAATTAAGTTAGACTAATTACCTCCCTTAGACCCGTAAAATAAATTATAAATAAAGTCAAGAACACATGACAATTATCTCCCCTTAAAACTTGTAATAAAAATATTCTCTCTATATATAAACCGTAGCGTCTTTAAATCAAAAATACGCTAACGGAAACAATTTATTGCACGAGCGTCCCCCCCTTTTAAAATTCATCATTCTATAAGATAAAAAGCTGTAGCAAACATCTAAATGACTACTTTAACCACAGTTCCTGATTTCAAAAAAAGAAAAATTAAAAGGTAAATATCTCTATATATTTTTAAAGCAAATTTATTATGTAAATTCAAAAATATATATTTTTCTCTACTTATTTCTATCTCTAACCCATATTAATTTTCTTATAAATTTTAAATCCAGACCTTTTATTTCAATTTTTCAGATTCATCTGCCTTACTTTTAATGCTAGGTTTATTTATGGTGTCTTTTAAATTCAATAAAAACCCTCCTAAATTTGCTGATGAGGAGACCTTGCTTACCAAAAAACTATATATAATTATTCTACATAACTTGATGTATACCACAATAAAAAGCATTGTTTTCCGAAACGATCGTACAGATAATTGATTTTGTTGTTGTTCCTTCTTATAAAACTGATTTTTAATTTAATTAAAATTTGATTTTTAAATTTTAAATTATAAATCACATTACTTAATATTGAATTAGCTCTAGGACATTTAACTATCGAGCATATTATATATCTAAATTACAACGAGCTCTTTCTATTGACCTGTATTTTAATTAAACTAGTAATTTCACTGTTACATTAAAATACACTCAGCTCTTTAGACTATTGTTCTAATCTCCTTTGAATTTATATATATATATATATATATATATATATATATATATATATATATATGCAAAATGTAAGTTGAGTAAGCCAATTCAACGCAGATATTTAAAAAAACATTTATTTCTTTGTTTTATTTAATAATAGATGTTCTCGTCCACAGATGTCCTGATATCTAGCAAGTTGATTTTAAATATTTCATAAATATTCAATAATTCTATTCGCTTTACTCCCCCATTTCTTGTTGCCTTATACGTTACTAATAAAACTCTTGGAACAAGAATCACGTTCTGACGGTTTATTTTTTAAATGTTTAGAACGCTGAACGTATTTAAAGTGAAGCGTCTTTAATAATTTGCAGAATAGACGGAAGACTTTGGCAGATAAGTGTGTTGTATTATTTAATGTTATTTTTAACTGCAAATCTTAATATTTACGTATTTATTTCAGTTTTCAATTTGTTTGATTTGGTTTATTTAATAATAGATGTTCTCGTCCACAGATGTCCTGATATCTAGCAAGTTAATATTTTATTTTTAATAGTTACGATAATTCCATTTTTTTCAGTTAGTGAGAGGGAATACTTTCTTCAACTTCCAACATAGACCCCACTACCATGTCTCCTTCTCCAACATCAGAGGTCTACGTTCTAATCTTCCAGAGGTTGAAATAAAATTACAGGAGACTAAATCAGACCTATTATTCCTAAGCGAAACTGGCATCAGACAGACTATTCCTCTTGATGAGTTCATAATTAAAGGATACTCTAACTTAACTACCAAATCTGACCCCCCATGATCGCCATGGGCATGGAATATGTGCCCATATTAAAGATGGCTTTCCATGTGGTAGGGACATCTCCAGAAGAGATCCTAACACCCTATATGTGCTTCCGGGTTGCACTTGCTCAACAGCGGAGTCTACTATCTTTAAAAGCATATCTGAGAAAATTGACCACGTTCTATCTGCTTATCCTTCAGCTAACATTCACGTATGTGGAGACTTCAATGTTCAAATGTGGAATGGTTAACTCACTCAAACAAGACCGATGATGAGGGGTTCTGTCACGATTTCGCCATTGCTTATGACCTCACTCAGATTTTTCACGAACCCACCCGTGTGCCCGACTCTGACGGCCAGTATGCAAGTCTCCTAAACCTTTTTCTCACAACTTGCCCTGAACTATGTTCCGTTTCCGTTCTGTCTCCACTTGGATCTTCCAACTACTCTGTTGTATCAATTAAGATGAAAACGAAATGTAAAGTCTTCAGACGTAACTCTCCATCGTAGAGTAAATCGATACTCTATGACAGACTGAGATAGCTACCGTACATTTATATCAGATCTACCTCTGCGTTCCATGTTTAAAAAGGATGTGTCCTCTACAGTATCAGACCTGACAGAATGGTTAATTGCAGGTATTAGCCGTTTCATACCTTTTAAAAAGTTCCAGCGAAAACCAAACAGCCAGCCGTGGTTCTCTCCATAATGTGCTGCTGCCATTGCGCACAGAAATCACTTTTTCTATTGCTTCAAACGCGATAGATGTACTGAGACTAAAGGTGCTTTCAGAACTGACAGCAACCATTGTAAAAAGGTAATAAAGAACGCAAGACAGTTGTATGCTCAGGTCGTCAAGTCCAAAGTAGCTGAGCAGCGGCTTGGTTCTCACCAGTTTTGGCAAATAGCAAACAGAATCCTGAACAGAAGTGTGAGCTCTATTCCAACTATCATCAATGGACCTGAGGTAATCTCGTTAGCACCAGACAAAGTAAAACTCTTTGCCAAGAACTTTGCAGCTAATTCTACCCTATACAACCAAGGCCGCCAACCTCCAATATTTCCTCCTGTATCAGAAAACACGCTATGTAATATACAAATATCTGTACGTGATGTTGCCAAGCTAATCAAAAACCTTGATTCCAGTAAAGGAACCTTGACGGTATTCCAATTATAGTACGCAAAAAACTTCAACCAGAACTAGCGCCCATACTTACAAAACTGTTTAAGCGTTGTCTTAAGGAAAATTGCTCCCATCACCCTGGAAAATCTCATCAGTTTGCCCTGTATTTAAGAATTCAGGTGATCGATCATCTCCCTCTCAGTACAGGCCAATAAGTCTCCTGTGCGTCATGAGTAAGTTGCTGGAATCTGTATTAAATTGAGAAGTAATCAACCATCTCAGCAAAAATTACCTTCTTAGTGACACACAATATGGTTTCCGTTCTGCTTGATCTACAGCAGATGTGCTTACAGTAATATCTCATAGGATTAGCGAATCTCTCGACTGAGACAACCTTTCTAGGGCAATTGCTCTTGACATATCAAAAGCATTTGATAGGGTGTGGACTAAAGGTTTACTTCACAAGATCTCCAGCTATGGTATAGCTGGAAATGTCTTCCCAATTATAAAATCATTTCTCTCTGACAAATTCATAAGAGTAGTAGTTGATGGGCAGAAATCAGAAGTTCACAGTATTAATGCTGGAGTCCCTCAGGGTTCCATCTTGGGCTCAACTCTCTTCCTGATTTACATTAACGATCTTCCAAATCACATCCTTACATCATTCGTAGACATTTATGCTGATGACACTACCATCTATGGTAGCACATCTAGGACCGCAAACGACCAAGTTCTCTTCGATTCTCTCTCCTCTGATCTTGAGCACGTGGTACAATGGGACAAGGAGTCGCTGATTACTTTAATGTATCTAAAACCACGCTTTACATCATCGCCGCTCTGATCCATATCTGGCATCAATTGAAATGAATGGCTCTCGTCTTGAGGAGGCCTCATGTTTTGACAAGCTTCTGGGCTTGACCTTTACTCCTGATCTAAAATGAAGAAGTACATCAAATCTGTTGCTAAAGCCGCTGGAAAAATGGTGGGATTTTTCTATCGATCCAGTAGATATCTCACTGCTGATGCAATTCTCTATCTATATAAGAGCCAAGTTCGCCCAAAGATGGAGTACTGTTGCCACATCTGGGTAGAGGCTGCTAGAAAGGATTTATCCTGCCTTGATAGAGTTCAAAATAGACTTCGTAGCCTCATAGGAGATATCCTTTTATCTTCCTTGCAACCTCTATCCCACAGAAGAGATGTAGCGAGTTTGTCTTTACTTTATCGTTATTTTCATGGCAAGTGCTCGACTGAGCTTCAATTCATGGCCCCGCTTCGCCAAACTTTCACAAGAAACACTCGTCTAGCTGAAAACACTATCACTAATTACCCCCACTCTTAATCTGTGCCTAAACCTAAACGTAGATTCCATGAACAAAGCTTCTTTCTTAGAACTGCACACATGTGGAACTGTCTTCCGTTCTCCTGATTTCCAGCTGACTACAATATGGTTGTCTTCAAGTCTAATGTAAACAACTTCTTGATAAGCTGCTCCCCTTGAGTTAATAAATTTACTGAATTTCCATTACTGCCAATTACTATATTGTCCAATTTCTACTGTACACTCTTTAACCCTTATCCTCGAGTGGCCCCTGGCACTTGATAAGTGGTGATGCCTATATAAAAAAAAACAACACTGTTCGACGTAATAACGTCATCAACAGTTTTATATCTAATTAAATTTTTTTTTATCTCTCGTGTCATGACGTCACTTAGAGAAAAAACAAGATCCGTTCGATGTCATCAACAGCGATTTAAAACTGTCCGGGTTAGGAGATACACGTGGTCGCGCGCAAAAGTTATATAAAGATATATTCTCTCCGTGAAAAGCGTTGTTAAATGAAAATTAAAAATGTAATTTTAGTAAGCCAATTCAAGGCAGATATAAAAAACAAAAAACAAAAACAAAACATTTATTTGTTTATAAATCAAAGAACTTTTTGATGTAACATCGCCATCAGGATAGACGCAGTTGATTTTTTTTAAAATCTTATTTATCACTCATGGCATTGTGTCACTTAGAAAAACCATTTAACAACGCTTTTCACGGAGAGAACATAAAAAGTTATTGCTAGTCTTAATTGGAATAAAATTCTTCGGTAGAGTAATATGTAATCCGAAACATTATAATGGCTCATTGGTTCATGTGTATGAATACTTACTATAATAGTAGAATCTTTGCTTTAAATACTCTCCATGTCTAGCTACACTAAAAACAGTTATACGACGTAAAACTTATGTGAGAGCAAATATATATATATATATATATATATATATATAATTTTTTTTTGAGGTTGCTATTTTCCAAAAGTAGGGTAACCAATGAAATATAACGAGGTTTATACAAGAGTACTCAATACAGAAGTAAAGCAAGTTACATTTTAGTTTTGTCTTTACATAAGCAGTAGTTTTTTGCTACACATCATGAGCATGTTTCGGTCTACTAGTATTTACTAACTAAAGACCTCATCAGGCAACAACCTTCATTTTCGAAAACGGAATTCTAAATGAAGAGCGAAAATTCAATTCAATTCAACCCAATTCAACCCTGTTCTCCGCGAAGCTGAATCTTCACTCTGGATAATATCGGTCTTAAAGGTACCCCACTCTTATGGGTTTTAGGTGTGCGTTATGTCGGGCGGACGTCTCAAAGATTAGATAATAGGGTAAAACAACATGTTCCATCCAAAATTCGAAATGGACGTTTTGAACAATACCCATGGCTCATCTATAGGATATCACCTTATAAATAATCGTATTTGCGCTTTGAATTTTAGTGCGGACTTTTTTTCCATCCTTAGTAAGTCGCACTCTCTTTATCATCTTAAAATTCTAGAAACTATATATATTAAGACTCTGAGACCTTCTCTTTGAAAAAAAAAAGAGAATCTCTTAGGGCTTAATCTAGTTTCTATTTTATAATTAATCCACCCCCCTTTCCCCTACTTTTTCATCTCCGATTCATTGTTCCCCCCTTTTCTTTGTAAAACGTAATTAAGCTCGATTTTAGCTCTGTTGAGCGAGCTTCGAAACCGGTCAGCTGACACATAAATTTTATTTTTTAATTTCACAATCTAAAATAATGTTTTCGAACAAGTTTAAATTTAGTCTTTACATAGCCATAATAAAATTGTGTACTTCGCAAAAAATATTTATATATATATATATATATATTTATATATATATATAAATATATATATTTATATATATATAAATATATATATTTATATATATATATTTGTATACATATATATTTATATATATATTTATATATATATTTATATATATATATTTATATATGTATATATTTATATATATATATATTTATATATATATAAATATATATATAAATATATATATTTAAATATATACATATATAAATATATATATAAATATATATATAAATATATATATAAATATATATGTATATAAATATATATATATAAATATATATATTTATATATATATATAAATATATATAAATATATATATTTATATATATATAAATATATATAAATATATATATATAAATATATATATAAATATATATATTTAAATATATATATATAAATATATATATATAAATATGTAAATATATATATATAAATATATATATATATAAATATATAGATAAATATATATATATATAAATATATATATATAAAGATATATATATAAATATATATATATAAATATATATATAAATATATATATAAATATATAAAGATATATATATATAAATATATATATATAAATATATATGTATAAATATATATATAAATATATATGTATAAATATATATATATATATATATATATATATAAATAGGAGAGATAGAGTATATATAAATATTTAGAGAGAGAGAGAGAGAGAGCGAGGAAGAGAACGTGAAAGAAGGGTCCAGAAGAATTAAAGGAAAAGAGTTATGCCTTGTCTAATGACTGTTCATGTGTTTGTAAGCGTTCTGTAGATACTGTAGGTGGATTTGCTCTAATTCTGAAACAAATGACGGTGATTCAGTGCTAGCTGCGTCAGTTGCCCTTGACGCTTGTTGGCACCTTCACTCCCTGCTGCCCCCAGCTCGGCTCGCATTCGGCTAAACGTCGCTTTCAATGGGCACAGACGTATTCTACCACGAAATACAACGAATTGCTTTTCAAATGATTCATTCGAACTATCTTTAACTAGACTCGTCCAATAAACACGTTCATGGACAACGCAAGTACGGCGATTAAATGTCGACCTTTTTAATTAGGTCAATCTGTTACTAACTACTGAGCTTTTACTGCCTGTTTCTCTTTCTCTAATGACGTCACAACACGACTATCGAGGGATTATTCTCCTCAACAAGAATCCAAAACTGTATACTTCCAAAACAAAGCAAAAAGGCAAATGTCGACAATTATTTTAACAAAGTTTTAAGTTTAAGGAAAGTGTAATTGTTTGTAGCTAAACAATGACATGATCTTGGCAAAAAAAGTTTAGTCTAGGCATTTCAAACATGTGGCCCTTTTGCAAGCACTACTGCGGTCCTTATAAAAGATACCTTAATTCCATTCTCTAAATTTAAACGGGAAACATGGCTCCCGTATATTCATGCTTTTTAAACAAATGTGCATACGTACACGTACATAAACACACACACACCGACAAACATATAGTACCAAATATCAAGGTCATATGTAGTACATAAAAAGAAATTGGAATCTTAGGAATATCCCCATCATTCCAATAATTATCGGAGCAACCGGATTCATGAAAAAAATTCCAAAATCTACCTGAAAAATCTACCCGGGGAACCAAGTGCAAGAGAGATATAAACAATTGAAATAACGAATAAATGTATGCCATCCTCAGCTAGAATAAAATGATAATAAAATATAAAGAATAGTACAATAATCCATGTACAATTGTTTCGTCGTTTCAAGACTCGTTAGAGTGGCTATACGTTATTATTTCACCTATCATAGGCTTTAAATAAACATGTTATAGATGTAAGTTCGAATAGCGTACACAATACAAAAACGCGTTTTAATAAATAGATAAAGCGCTTTTCCTTAATTGCACTTCTAAACTTTGGATCGGTTTCAACAAACGTTGCAAAACAAATATTCGCTTGCTAAAAAGTGTATTGTTTTATAGTGTCGTAGAATTCATCCAACGTTTCCGCAAAAACAAGTCGATATTTCGCCACACCGACCATAAAAAATAACTAGAAGAACATACTACGGTCATATCTTTTTACTAGCCTGTAAAATGGTATCATGACGAAAGAACGAAAAAGAGGATATACAGTCTCGGAGGATGATGTGACGAGGAACATGTATTAGTCTGCAGCAAAGGAGACAGTATTTTCCTGGAAAGACAGTGTAAACGAAACCGACACAAAACTACTCCACTCCACAAAAGGTACGTAATGCTTGTGAGGATGGTATCAATACGAATGGACGGATATTACACTACTCTCCAAAGAAAGGGTAATGCATGGGAGAATGGTATCACAACAACAAAACAGATACTACACTACTCCCAAGCTTGGGAGGATAGTCTGATGAGAACATATATTACACTACACCATATCCTAAAATGCTTGGGAAGATTGTATCATGACGAGCGAACATATACTACACTTCCTTCAAAGGGAGATCGTAATATCTGGGAGGATGATCTTGTAAAGGGGTAAGAAACTTGTATGAAGGAATGGGTTGCTTAGTAGACATCCACCAAGTCTAACCTTGCTGAGTATGAAGAAAACGGGTTACCATCGTTGGGTTCTAAGAACAGGCTTCTCTACAATTCAAATCAAGTTTCATCGATACAACAAAATGAGTAATGAAAACAGGAATAAAAAATTATGTTGAGTCAGTAGACATGCACGTACTGTACAAGAAAGGTTAAGTTATGTCGAGAGGCGAGAATAAATATGATGTCTTGTCGACTAGGCTCTCGAAGCCTAATTGTTCTTTGAAATAGTTTGGGCGAAAGTTGCCCCCCAGCGCAATAGATGTCTTTACCGAACAACTTCTAAATTTCTCCGCAAGTGAGGACATTAAACCGCGAGAAGAAATAAATCATAATTGTATTATTGTTATAGTCTCGTGACAACAGAACAGATACGACACTACCTCTATCTTTAAATTGAGCAATAAATTAGTCCATTAGTAATAAAAATAGTAAACTAAATTGAGGATCAAAAGATATTACAATGCATAATTACAGATGCAGATACACAGATACTAAATCTCCACACGTAATAGACAGTAGCTCAATAACCATTACTAGTATTGAAAAAAAAAAAAAAAAAACAGACCGAGATTCATATTTTTAAAGAGGATATATTTTAAATGGAAATATAAACCACTAGCAGTTCAGCCTGGCTGTGCTCAGGCCTTATGTACTGTTTATTACTTTATGTGCATGTGTATATATACATATAAAACAGTTTGACTTATGTCCAGGTAACCTACATCTAAAATTCAAAGTGTTTAGACCCAAAATTGGCGGAGGAGTTCGGTAGAGTCTGCAATAGTCAATTCTTTCAACTCTGACCTCTTGGCAGCCAAATTTTCGCCCCAAAACTTATTTAATAGCCTGCTGCATGTCTGAATACCCTTTATGTAAAATTTCAAATGTTTAGACCCAAAATTGGCTGAAAAGTTTGCTAGAGACCGCAAAGGTAAAATCTTTTGAACTTTAACCCCTTTAGCAGCCAAATTTTCGGCCAAAAAACGATTAAAAAGCTTGCCCCTATGTCTAAATATACCTTATGTAAAATTTCAAATGTTTAGACCAAAAATTGGCTGAGTAATTTGGTAGAGACCGCAAAGGTGAAATTTTTTAAAACTTTGACCCCAATTTTTACCCCTGAACATTTATTGTTTTGGGCTCAAATTAAAATAAAAAGTTTGACCCATATCCAAGGAAACTACACCTAAAAGTTTAAGTGCTTGGACCAAAAATTGGCGGAGGAGTTTGGTAGAGTCTGCAAAGGTCAACTCTTCCAAATTTGACGTTTCAGCAGCCAAATTGCCGCCCCAAAACTGGTTTAAAAGCTTGCTGCATGTCTGAATACCCTTTATGTAAAATTTCAAATGTTTAGACCCAAAATTGGCTGAAAAGTTTGCTAGAGACCGCAAAGGTAAAATCTTTTGAACTTTAACCCCTTTAGCAGCCAAATTTTCGGCCAAAAAACGATTAAAAAGCTTGCCCCTATGTCTAAATATACCTTATGTAAAATTTCAAATGTTTAGACCAAAAATTGGCTGAGTAATTTGGTAGAGACCGCAAAGGTGAAATTTTTTAAAACTTTGACCCCAATTTTTACCCCTGAACATTTATTGTTTTGGGCTCAAATTAAAATAAAAAGTTTGACCCATATCCAAGGAAACTACACCTAAAAGTTTAAGTGCTTGGACCGAAAATTGGCGGAGGAGTTTGGTAGAGTCTTCAAAGGTCAACTCTTCCAAATTTGACGTTTCGGCAGCCAAATTGCCGCCGAAAAACTGGTTTAAAAGCTTTCTGCATGTCTGAATACCCTTTTTGTAAAATTTCAAATGTTTAGATCCAGAAATGGCTGAATAGTTTGTTAGGGAAATGTACATACACAGAGACAGACAGGCAGATAGACAATTTCACTTTTATAGATATATAGATTGAGTGTCTTGCACTAAACTAGACTAGTCTCAATCCTTCATATTTTGCATGAAAAATCAATATTCGAAACTAGTAAGTTGAGGACCGAACAGCTTATTTTAGGATGGGTATCGGCTCATTTGGTTAGAATGTTCTCTAATGTATCAGGAAACAGTGGATAAAATCCCGGTCGAGTTTATAAAAAACTAGCGGGAGTACCCGGCGTTGCCTGGGTGTTTGGAGGTGTGTGTGCTGTTAAATAAAAAAGAAACCGGGGGGGGGGGTAGGATCGAACCCGAAGCCCTGAGGCGAAGTTTGAAAATAAAATCGGTCAGCCAGAATGAGTTACTGAAAGATGTTTGAATTTATTTAAGTAAGAACCAAATTGACAGGTGCGCGCACGGAAGTCGTCGAGCGTTACGACATTCAGCAAATGAGGTCAATGACCAGGTTTGTTTGTTATAAGCGAAGTAAAAAAAGAAAACAACGTTAATACTTAAGCGGGGGGGGGTGTAATCAAAACATTGAAAAAAAAGCACAAAAAAACTAACGTAGGGAAAACGAACGATGTTAAATGTAAAAATCGAAAAACAAAACCCCCCCAAAAACCCAGAAAGACGAACACGTGAAAAATGGCTTGAATAAGCCTGTTTCGATATTAAAATTTAAAAAATCGGTGGGTACCCGGGTGTTTTTGGGTGTGTGGTCGGGGGTGGATAAGCGAAGTAAAAAAAAAAACAAAAAAAACCCCAGAAAAATGAACGTTACGTGAAAAATGGCTTAAATAACATTGGTTCAATATTTAAATTTCAAAAATCGAAAACAAAAAAGATATCTCACACCACGATTCGAACCCAAAACGTTCAGATAACGAACCAACGCGCTAACCAACTGAACTAACGCGACGTACATGGAATTTAGTCAGTTTTTTTTTTTAACTATTTAACAGTTTTTTTTACTATTTAACAGTTTTTTTAACTATTTAAAGTAAATCAGGTCATGACGTCATCTGACGCATGCGTAGAACCGGTCGTCGTCACGAGAGGACAGTTTTTGTTGACCCGCCTCCCTGTCGAAAATTATCGATTTCGGGGTGAAAAAATGAACGTTTTTGGCCAATTTTTCGATATTTTTCGAACGAAGGATGGAGCTTCGATATGATACCGAGTTTGTGAATTTTCGTCGTGTCTGTGGAAAGTTTTTAGCGGACACACAAACACACATACAAACATACATACACACATTTTCGCTTTTATGTATATAGACTAGCGAGGGGTACCCGGCGTTGCCCTGGTGTTTGTAGGGGTGTGTGGTGTTAAATAAAAAAGAAGCCGGGGGGGGGGGGTAGGATCGAAGCCGAACCCCTGAGGCGAAGTTTGAAAACAAAATCGGCCAGCCAGAAGTGAAAGATGTTTGAAAGTCGTCGAGCATTACGACGACGACGATGACGATGTAAGCATTGTTATAAGCGAAGTAAGAAAAGAAAACAACGTTTTGATTAAGCGGGGGGGGGGGTAAACACAAAAAAAATAACTTAAGGCAAACGAACGAACGTTACGTGAAAAATGGCTTAAATAATACAGGGTTCAATATTTAAATTTAAAAAATCGAAAAAAAACCCCATCTCACACCACGATTCGAACCCAAAACGTTTACATAATGAACCAAGCCCTTAACTACCTGCGCTAAAGCGGCGTATATAAAGTCTGTTCGGTTTATCAACTATTTAAAGTAAATCAGGTCATGACGTCATGACGTCATCTGACGCATGCTGTCGAATCTGTCTAGACATCTCTCTCTCACTCTCTCTCTCACTCTCTCTCTCTCTCTCTCTCTCTCTCTCTCTCTCTCTCACTTCGTCTGCCTTACTCTAAAGACTGGAAAATGGCGTCTGGCTGTTTTTATTTAAAAAAAAAACTTCGATCGTTTTTTTTTTTGTAAGCGTATTTTTTTTTTTACTTCACTTTTTTTTTTTTTACTTTATTTTTCGTTTAACTATCGTATCTACCTATTTTGAATGTGGTAATAACTTTGGTAACGTTGCCATAGCGTAGAAGTTCATAGTTTAGCTGTAATTAATTTTTTTTTTTACCGATAACAACATTTTTAAATTGTAAATTCCGACGGCCATTAGAGGTTGCTGACGTCAAGATCACGTGACATGACTCAGCGGGTTTTAAATACAAGTTGACCCAAAATAAACGGCCGCGTGTATACTTTATGTATAAGAGTTGGCGGCCGTATTTTTTGGGGCAGTTGTAAATCGATTTAAAAATATGTAATGTTTAACATTAAAATGTCACTTTTTTGGGGGGGGGGTCCCTGCAGAAAATCGATCAGTTGACGCACTTCTGATGGTCACTTTGGGCCGATTTTTCGATATTTGTCGTCCAGAGGGTGGAGCTTTCATATGAGACCAAGTTTGTGAATTTTTGTTGTGTCTGTCGAAAGTTTTTAGCAGACACACAAACATACATACATACATACATACATACATACATACATACATACATACACACATACATTTTCGCTTTTATATATATAGATTACAAAACTTACACGAAAAGAACACTGACTATTTTATTGCTAATTACTCAGTATTATCAGGTGTGTAACTAAAAAAAAAGATACCCTCAACACTACATCTCGGTTAAGTAGACAATGACAAGGGGATAGGTTTTCGGTTTCCTTTAACCACAGTCAATTCATTTTTTTATTTATCATATTTGGTGATAAAACTCTGACCCATACGTAGACGAATACGCATGCAATAAAAAAAATAAAGGCAGGCGATTCAAACACAGCTAGAACGTAAAGAGCAAAATGGTGAATTCAGTGTGGTTTTCCCCGATTTACGGCGTGAAATTTCTTCTCGCATTATTTACCAGGCTTTAATTAAAGACGCCCGATTACGAAGTCAGTATAAATATACGAAAAGCTTCACTTCGTAAAAAGTCAAGCAATTGAATAGAGAAATACTTTCTTTTTTTTCCTTTCAATTTTTTAAAAACTGAATATTCAACAAGTTCTGAAAGGTTTGTTGTAAAGCATATCAAGAGAAATGTTAATAAGTAAAAAATAAGAATGAAGTTAGTCATGAAAGTGTATACTTCCGGTTGACAACTTAAGGATAGATCAAAATCATATCTGGATCATATTTATCTCTAGTGTTGATGCATTCTCAAAGTTATCTTATGGAAACTAAAAAAAAACTCCAAAACAAACAAACAAACAAACAAACAAACAAACAAACAAACAAACAAACAACAACAACAACAACAACAACAACAACAACAACAACAACTATTTGATTAAACTGAAATGTTTCCATTGTAGTTACTGCAATAAATCATCGCCAGATCAATCACCCAATTCGAAAGAAAAAAAATGACGTTGAAATTTTGTAAACATTTCGATTCTGGCTGAATTTTCACTGCCATTGTCAAAGGTAAAAGTCATATAAATGCGGAACTTCATTGGCTACAATATGGGCAAAGTAACGAGTCTCTATGAATAAGGTAATCCTAGTTATTGTTAAAATTTAGTTTTTCTACCAGGAAATAGTTTGAGCAGACGTTATTTCTCACGGAATAGGTATTCTTACCGAACAAAAAATAAATCACACCGTGATTGAAAGCGTGCATACGCGAAAGAGAATAAATCGTAACCTTAACCTTTGACCTAGATATCCTCAAATTAAATCTGCTTTTAGGTGACAGATTTTTTGACCCAGTTCAGTGATGATCGGTCAAGCAATGTGCACTCTAGGCTCGCACAATCAAACAAACATTTATGGTGACAAAATAAATAAATAAAAAAAAGCTCGCTCGCAAACATAACTTCTTTGGTGGAGTTAAAAAAATTATGAAAACTCTCATTCCGGTTACAAAAGTAGTTATGGTAGGGAGCGTAAAAAGAAACATTTCTAAATAAAGAAAACAGTAAAAGAGGGTGAAATGTAATTATTTCCCGCCACATGTCAAAAAGTCTTGAATTTGAAACGCGCCGCGCACATATGTCCAATATGGCTGACGTCTCTCATCTGTGTTTTTCATTTCGTTCTTTGTCCTTCCACCCCTCCCCCCACTTATTGAATAAAACAGCCCTAACTTTCATCTTGAGACATGTGCCAAACAGCACCCTTTCTTTATATCCTCTTTTTTAATTCACTTTAATGGCAAAGACGTCAGGTATTTGAACTGCTAAAATGATCGGCTTTGGCATACTGTCTAAGCCTACAATAAATAGCGATTTGTCGCCACCTGGAGAAGCTGACGGATTTCCGTTCCATATTCTATCATATTTCTTTATTCGTTTCTTCATTCAGCAGCATCGACGCTGACACGAGCAAAATGTGACGAAACAATAGCAAACGATTCTGCATCTTTTTGGGTTATAAAGCCCGCTTACGAATGCATTCACTTTCAACATTTTTCAATAAACTTGTGTCCTGACATTGCCCGCGAAAATTGAGAAAACCAAGAATCGACCCCCCCCCAAAGAAAATTGACCAAAATATACTGGACCGGAAAGATCCATTTCACCTAAAATATTAATCCGTTATCCACAATATAAAACATATCCGTAAATAGAAGTGCATGTTAAATTAAAATATAACTTAAATATAATATTATATTATCATTGAATTAGAAAACAATAGCAATAAATAGTGAATTAATGAAATGTCCTTTTGCAAAGCAATATGCAAATTAGTTAATTTTATGCTGTCGATCGCATACATATGATAGCTATATTAAAAAGCTATTCTTCTAGGATTGCGAATATAAATGTTTTAATCTCGTTAACAGTGCGATAAATGGCCCAACTGAACATACATGGGCAGATAATTACTTTTCAAAACTTTGGAGGAAACGCATAATTAAAAAAATAAATTAACATGGAGGTCAGTAAAGAATAAAACCAAAAAGAACAAAATGTGAAGACACGCTGTTAAATAAATGTCACACACACACACACACACACACACACACACACACACACACACACAAAAAAAAAAGACAAAGCAGAAAAGATGAAGTTAAGTTATAAATAGTGTTGAAGTCAGCATGAATATAGTTGTCGTATACTAATATGACGGTGTTCCAAAATATTGATACGGAATAAGAATCGTACAGTATCAACGTTTCTGAATTTTTGAGATGAGAATTGGTTATTCTTATTATTTAGATTATTTGAACTATTGTTCTAATCATTTTTATATCGAATCGCTCGATGTAACCTCCGACCTTCTTTAGGTGTATTTTATCGAACTCGGGAATGTTTCTGTCGAACTCGGGGATTTGGACAGAATTTCGAGCGGGGGTAGCATGCTCTTGTTCCGTCAGCTGGATAGAGGTCATAAGTAATTCGCAATTGTATTTTTCGGTCGCCCACACTGAGGACATTAAGGATTGAACCTTCACCCTTCAAGAGAATACCACTTTTTACAATTCATTTTTCGAAGTACTCTAACCACTGCACCATGGGTCCTTGCGGACAATTCTGGTACGAATTTTAGGAGCCTTATTTGTATTTGTAAATATCACTATTTATAACTAATTATTACTATATATTAACGTATATCTCTCTATATATATGTTAATGTTTACACTTATTACTTGTATGTATTTTCATTCTCAAATGCGATAAAATAAACCTAAACAAGGGCGGAGGTTACATTGACTGAAACAGTGTTAACTCAAGATGGGAACAGTTGTTCGATGAATCAAAATAATACGTACAGTGTCAAGTATTTAAAAATACAATTGTTGCTGGATTACGCTTGACCATGTTAACTGATAAAAAAAACGGGTAAATGACTTAGGTTGCCTTACATATTGCATGTGCTAGTTTATTTAATTTGTAAGCATTTGAGGGATGAGTTAAATTTATCCAGAGTCATACTGCTAGAAGAATGGGTAAATTATAGACCAGAAATGTTGTTTAAAATTTTGAACCGCGGTTAGCAAAATGAAAATGGTGACTGACAGTTTTAGTCAATTGCTGGGAAAAATAGAGACTAACACATACCAATAATCCAATGTAGTTTGAGATTCAGGTTAAGTAAATTGTTGGTCACACGAAAATCAGTAGATTTTCTTGTGATGTAGTATAATAAAACAATGTCCGTCATTTTACAAATCATGGATGTAAAACGGGAAATTATTCGATATCTCCAGATGTGTCAACTCCAGATGTGCCAACTGTAGGTGTTCCAATGTCAGACGTCTAACTTTATTTACAAATTTTATATTTCGTTAATTTCGATGGCATCAATTTGATCATAAGTCGATCAATGTTGACTTTCATAAACAAGTCAAGGATCGAAGGACCACTCAACGTCCACATGATTTATTTTAGGTCATCATTGGAGCTTTTTGCCATGACAACCAACACGGATTCTTTGCTTATGATAAATGTGCAACCATGACTATTTATGTTATGTTTGATAGTTGCTCTCCTTTCTATTTTAAGACTTTCTGTTGTTCTTTATCTCAATCTGACACACAGACACAAAGAAAAACTCACGAGCACATAGGCGTACACACACACTAACTTAACGTAACTTATTTCAGTAGTATGTTATTCGTTTGCTTGTGTATTCTGAAGATGATTCGACAAAGAATGGAGAGTGCTCGTGATGCTTATAGAAAATTCATGATTTTAAAATTTTTACGGGAAACATTAAAAAAAAATAGTAAAATAATTTTACTATTATTAATAGTATTAACGCAGACACACGCACACACGCGCATGCACACAAATACACGCACAGACACACACGCACACACATACACATAAAATATATATTCTACATAGATTTTCCTTAAATGTCTTGAATAAAATAAATAAAATGTGTCCGCTTTGTTTTTGATGAAATCTCAGATATCAACCCAACGAATTCTTTTATTTCAACTTGGTTTTTAGCGCTAAGACAAGGCAACAATGGAAAAAGGGATTTTAATGTCATTCTATTTTTTTACCATTGAGTCGAATGCAAGACAAGTTGACCATAAAAAGAGGAAACCCAATCTACTTCCTCGAACGAAAACTGGTTTTCTTTAGATGTTTGACTCATCGCTGAAAGATAAAACCATGTTTAACAGCTTTTGTTTTCTATACCGATTTTTTGATCTCCGAATAGTCCACTAATCCTAAGAAATCGTTTCCAAATTTGTCTTACTTTAGAGGCAAAACTGTAAAATAAAAATCACAAACATATAGGATTAGCATTCAGATTCATTGTTTAAACTATAACATAAAATCTCTATCTATATATACTAGGGCAGATAAACGTGCGATGCATAGTACTAATCAGGTTAAATCTTGCTAGAGAGCTCAATGCGGTTACAAATCAACCTTAGCAAATTTGAATAAAAATAATCAAACACTATGTAAATTAAACAATAATAAATATCACCTATATTAGGTAAGATCTCTCCCACTTTCTCCCTCTCTCTCTATCTTTCTCTCCCTCTCTTTCTTATTCTGTATATAGATACATATATATGCGTGTGCATGTGTGTGTGTTTACTTAATAATGTTTCAATTTTTCACAGAATTTACTTCGATTTCAAATCACTAGGCTAATTACCTGTGAGATCCACAGAACAACTGAAATATATTAGAACGTACCGTAGAATTATTTCCGACCACTAATATATCTCCACACAGGCAATGCTACGTAGATATCACTAGTATATATATATATATATATATATATATATATATATATATAAATATATATATATAATATATATATATATAAATATATATATATATATATAAATATATATATAATTATTTTTTTTACTATAATAATTAAATACCTACAGACACTAGTGTTTCATCCTTTCGGGATTCTTCAGTGCAGGGTGTCACGATTACTACCAGTCGAACGATTCGAACCCCGCGACACGAGACATCTCTGGCTCGATTAGCGGAGGCCGTATCCATTCGGCTACCATTAATCATGTGAAATAGCGTTGAATTTTAAACATTTTAATTTAAATGTTCATTACGTCAGACAGACAGTGATCAAATCGTTATACGATGATCTACGCATAAGAGCTAAATTGACCGACTTTTTAATTCAACAGAAAGTGCTCAACGATAAGAAACGTATTTCTTAAAGGGGCTGTCATAATTATTTTTTTTACTATAATAATTAAATACCTACAGACACTAGTGTTTCATCCTTTCGGGATTCTTCAGTGCAGGGTGTCACGATTACTACCAGTCGAACGATTCGAACCCCGCGACACGAGACATCTCTGGCTCGATTAGCGGAGGCCGTATCCATTCGGCTACCATTAATCATGTGAAATAGCGTTGAATTTTAAACATTTTAATTTAAATGTTCATTACGTCAGACAGACAGTGATCAAATCGTTATACGATGATCTACGCATAAGAGCTAAATTGACCGACTTTTTAATTCAACAGAAAAATATATATATATAAATATATATATATAAATATATATATATATAAATATATATATATAATATATATATATATAAATATATATATATATATATAAATATATATATATAAATATATATATAAATATATATATATAAATATATATATATAAATATATATATATATATAAATATATATATATATATATGATTAAAACCAAATTTTAAAAGTCTATCAAAGTAGGTCTGAATCCAGTTAGCAGACCTCACACGCACGCAAGAATCACATGACAAAAATTTGGTATCTCCAGATGCGATGATGTTCAAAGTGCCCCAGACAAATATTTAGACAAGTAAAGGAAAGACAAGTAAAGGAAAGACAAGTAAAGGAATGACAAGTACAAATTGAAAAAAAAATCTTAGTTTCGATAAAATCGAAAACTTAAACCATAAAATAGTTATAGATTTTTATTAAAATAATTGAACCAATAAAACTTATCAAAACATTTAATATTTCGTAATCGGTGTAATAGATATTATAGCAGATTCAATACAGTTTACACTGATGTAATTTTATATGGCCGTAGAGGTCAATACGCGAGCCACGGATTCATTAACAGTTTGTGAAAGATAGGCCAAATATCTGTTGGACTGCCAGATATTTATCAATGTTGTTAGGCATACCTTTTAATTCCCCAACGTTAAAATATAGCACGTGTAAAGTTAACGAGTAGCTGACATTCCAGCTTTTGCATTTTTAGCAACCGTGCGTTTCGGTATCTTTTCCAGACACGTGGTCGCTATTTTGTGTGTTATGTTTTGTTGAGTACACACATGAATGTGGAAATAAACAGAGGAAACGTGACAATGTAGTTACTCATATACATATTCATTCTTACGATATATGTAATTACGTACACCAAGAAAAAATACCTAAGTATTAAAGAAAGAATATATTAAAATCCCAATAAAATAGAAACTAGATTGAAAGAGATAGAGAAAGATGGAGGAACAATTCATAAGTTACATTGACGTATTTTGTTGTGGTGTTTAAGGAGCCTACAGATGCGATCAGAAGATGAAGCTTAAGATTACTGCCATCAGGATTGGTGAATAGTATGTATGAATAGCCTTCCGATCAAAGCATGTTTGATGGCTTGGGTGTCCGAATTAGAAAAAAGACAATCTCGTATTCTATATTTCGAAAGTGGATTAATTTTTTTTTTATTACGTTTTCATCCCAAACAAGGCACATTGCCACTTTGATGTAGGGGGCTACTAACAGGGGTATAAGCTACAAGGGTACTATGTAGGAAGTTGGGCAACAAGATGTCGGTTCACGTTACACTTGAACTTCTGCATGTCAGTACAGTTGGGGAAGTAGGGACCCGATACACCCGGTCAATATGCAAGCTTTCTAGACCTTTCCTCACAACTTCCCCTGAGCTGTGTTCATGTTCCGTTCTATCTCCTCTGGGATCCTCTGACCACTCTCTTGTAGCAGTTAAGATAAAAAATGAAATGTAATAAGTCTTCAGACGTACCTCTCCACCGTACTGTATATCGATACTCTATGGCTGACTGGGATAGCTTCGGTACATTCATATCTGACCTACCTCTGCATTCCATGTTTAAAAAGGATGTGTCCTCTATAGTATCAGACCTGACCGAATGGTTAATTGTAGGCATAGACCGATTCATACCATCCAAAAAATTCCAACAAAAACCTAACAGCCAGCCATGGTTCTCCCCTGAATGTGCTGCTGCCATCGCGCACAGAAATCACTTTTTCCATAGCTACCAACGTAATAGATGTACTGAGACTAAAGCTGCTTTCAGGACTTCCAGCAACCACTGTAAAAGAGTAATAAAAATGCAAGAGAGCTATATGCTCAGTCTGTTAAATCCAAAGTAGCTGAGCAGCGGCTTGGTTCCCACCAGTTCTGGCAAATAGCAAACAGGATCTTGAACAGAAGCGTGGGTTCTATCCCAACTATCATCAATGGACCTTAGGTCATCTCGTCAGCATCAGACAAGGCCAGATTATTTGCCAAGAACTTTGCAGCTAATTCTACCCTATGCGATAATGACCATCAACTGCCTGTATTTCCTCCTATAACAGACAACACGCTATGCAACATACAAATATCTGTGCGTGAGGTCGCCAAGCTAATCAAGAACCTTGATTCCAGTAAATCAACTGACCCTGATGGCATTCCAGTTATAGTGCTGAAAAAGCTCCAACCAGAACTTGCCCCCATACTTACAAAACTGTTTAAGCGTTGCCTTAAGGAGAAGTGCTTTCCAACACCCTGGAAAACCTCATCAGTATGCCCTGTATTTAAGAATTCAGGTTAAAAGTCATCTCCCTCTCAGTACAGATCAATAAGTGTCCTGTGTGTCATGAGTAAGTTGTTGGAATCCATATTAAATAAAGAAGTAGTCAACCACCTCAACAGAAACAACCTTCTTAGTGACATGTAATATGGTTTCCGCTCTGCAAGATCTATAGCAGATGTGCTAACGGTTATATCACATAGGATTAGTGAATCTCTTGACAAAGGTTTCCTTTCCAGGGCAATTGCTCTTGACATATCAAAGGCCTTCGATAAGGTATGGCATAAGGGCCTACTTCACAAGATTTCCAGATACGGTATTACTGGAAATGTTTTCTCAATCATTAAATCATTTCTCTCTGATAGGTTCATAAGAGTAGTGGTTGACGGGCAGAAATCAGAGGCCCACAGTATTAATGCTGGAGTCCCCCAGGAGTCCATCCTGAGCCCAACTTTCTTCCTGATCTACATCAATGATCTCCCAAAACACATACTTAAATCATTCGTTGAGATACATGCTGATGACACGACCATCTATGGCAACACATCAAAGGCCGTAAATGACAAAATTCTCTCTAATTCTCTCTCCTCTGATCTTGAGCGCGTGGTATGATGGGGGAAGAGGTGGCTGGTCACTTTTAATACATCCGAAACCAAGCTTCTATCTTTACATCATCAACGCTCTGATCACTATCTGGCATCAATTGAAATGGATGGCTCTCATCTTGGTGAGGCTCCATGTTTTGACAAGCTTCTGGGTTTAACCTTTACTCCTGATCTGAAATGGAACACGTACATAAAATCTGTTGCCAGGGACGCTGGGAAAATGGTGGGATCCTTCTACCGCCCCAGAAGATATCTCACTACTAATGCAATTCTCTATGTGTATAAAAGCCAAGTACGTCCAAGGATGGAGTACTGCTGCCACATCTGGGCAGGAGCTGCTAAAAACAGCATATCCTGCCTTGACAGAGTACAAAATAGGCTTCGTGGTTTAGTGGGGGATGCCCTTTTCTCTTCCCTGCAACCTCTCTCCCACAGAAGAGACGTTGCGAGCCTGTTTCTGTTTTATCGTTATTTTCATGGTAGGTGTTCGTCTGAGTTCCTATCCCTTGTCCCCCCTCGCCAATCTTTCACGAGAAACACCCGTCTGGCTGAAACTACTGTCAATAATTGTCCCCACTCTTTATCTGTGCCTAAATCCAAACGTACATTCCATGAGCAAAGCTTCTTTCTTAGAACTGCACGCCAGTGGAACTCTCTGCCGCTTGCCTGTTTCCGACCTGACTACAACTTGGACGTCTTCAAGTCCAACATAAACAAACTCCTTACAAACCGCCCCCTTAAGTAAGACACTCTATCAAAACCCCCAAGACTAATGATTACTACAATACTATCTCATTTATTACTGTACACGCAATAACCCTTATCCCTGAGTGGCCTTCGGGCTTTAATAAGTGGTGACCCCCATGTAAAAAAAGGGAATTCCAAAGTCTAGCGGTTCTGGGGAAGAAACTACTGGAGTAGAAGTCTCTCTTACATCTAGGGATCTCTACTCTAAAGGGGTGGGAATTAGCTGCTTTTCGGGTTGATCGGGGGTATTTACGTCGAGGGGGTACAAGTGCTTGCAGTTCGTCAGAGCATTCGCCGTTAAAGTACTTGTAGAACAGGCAGAGAGATGCAACATTTCGTCGATGGGACAGAGGTCGAAGCTTAGATGAAAGTTCAGGACCTATCAGATTGGCGACTCTCTTTTGAAGCTTGTCTAGGAGCGATAGACTAGTGGCAGATGTACCAGCCTAAATATGACAACAATATTCCATACATGGGCGAATGGTGGCCTTATAGAGGTACAGGATACTTTCGGGCGTTAGTAACTTTCTAGCACGGTAGAGAGAACCTACCTTTTTCGCAGCGGTCCTGGCAATACTCTCAATGTAATTGTTCCAACACATGTTTCCTGTGAACGTTAGGCCGAGGAGCCTAAAAGATATACTTTCAGATAAATATTCTTTGCCATTGCTATTGGTGGTAGAGAAGGTTTCTTGTAATTATTGAAGGAAATAAGTTTAGTCTTGGCAGCATTGAATGTGGCCGTCCATTTTTGTTCCGATTCCACTACAAATCGGAGATCATTTTCTAGTGTTCCTGCCATTTCTTTTGATATGTCTTCATTTATTTTCCTGTCGTGTCTGTTATAGAGCGTGGTGTCCTCAGCATATATATCCATCTCACAGACAATTTTGCCAGGGAGGTCATTTATGAATATTAGAAATAATAGAAGTCCAAGGATAGACCCTTGAGGCACTCCCGCATTTATAGCATATTTTTTAGATGTACGACTGTCGAAGGACAACCTAGATTTTTCTCTTATCTAAGAAGGATTTAATTATGTTATGTATTCTACCAGTGATACCGTATGATCTAATTTTCCTGAGGAGACCCTCCTGCCATACCCCGTCAAAAACCTTAGATATATCTACTCTCCCCCGCTTTGTCCAGTGAATGGTATGTTCGCTCTGAGATTACAGTTAGGATGTCTGCTGTGGAACGGGCTTGCCTAAATCCATATTGTTGGTCAGTCAGAAGTTTAGCATTTGTAAAGTGATGGACTAGAGCTTGGTTAATTATGGTCTCAAATATTTTGTGCGAAGAGTGGGAGGAGGCTAATGGGGCGATAATTTACTGGGTCAGTTCTTTCATCAGAATTCTTGAAAACTGGTACTACAGAAGCAGTTTTCCAGCAGGCAGGAAAGCAAGATTCATTAAGGCATTTGTTGTAAAGTTTGGAGAGAACTGGAGCTACTTCGGCGGAGCACTTTTTAAATAGCACAATTCTCCTCATTGAATTGTGGAGTGGTCCTTTGTGAGGTTCACGATCATTATCGAAAGTTTTATTAACCATAACTGAGTAATAAAAATGTGCTTCATCACTGCATTTCCTCAACGTGAAGATTGTAATGGTGATTTGGTTCCATTCTACAGTATACATTTCTTTGATAAAATATAAACATGGAATATTATTCAATATTGTGTTTTTGTTAAAATGTTCGAGGCCAATGAAACACACGGGGAAAATAAAGACGGCGCTCGACAGGCGCATGGCATTTATGTATATTATTTTTCATGTATCAATTCTTTCTTTATTTCTATTTTTCTATCTTTCGTGTGTATTGTTTCTTTTCTTTTCCTTATATTCTCTTCTATTTCTTCCCTCTATTTTATTACTATATTTCTTCCTTTTCCTCTCCTCTCCCTTCAAATCTCAATTCAACCTTTTAAGTGCTGAGAAAATTACTCTACTCGGCATATCACTTGGATGAAAGGGAAAGCGTTTGCTTTTCACAAAGAAAATGTCATTTGCGGCATTTATAATAAACGCGGCAAAAAATGTCCGTTAACAATAGTAACGAAGTCGAGTGGTTGGAGTTCGCGCCAAACGCGCACAAGTTTGAAAACTGGCGACATTTTCAATTTTTTCTCGATCGCCCGACCTAACTTTGCTTAATAGGACCAAAGAATTAGTGTCGGGAGCCTTAGTTAAAGAGATTGCTAATACCACTCGAAATACAGAGGAGAGGCAAAGCCCTTAAACATTCCAGCATCTTAATTATCTTGATACGGTACAGAACACATTCACAAACGTACATTCGTCTATTTCACTCTCCTTCACCACGTTCTTCTCTCTACTTACTATCTGCTCCTCTTTCTTTTCTCTCCCACTTCTCTTTTCTCTGTTTGCTTGTCTCTCGCGCTCTCTCTTTCTCTTTGTGTGTGTGTGTGTGTGTGTCTGTGTGTGTCTGTGTGTGTGTGCACATCTATACTTAATTACGTGTGAAAATATGAAAGAAATTTTTCATGAACGTTGAATTCGCAGAAATACATATATTTTCGCCTCTTTTCAGCCTCGAAAGATAAAAATTACCCCAGCGTTCGGAGTCAGCATTGAAAAAATATGTTTCTAAACGCTCAAACGCATCGCCCTTAAACCTGCGTTGTTTAAATTCTGTGTTATGAAAACGTCTACTACGAATAGGAACAATGCTTGAGTAAGCATAGGAAACTAATGTTGTACAGTGTTTCTATTCCGTTAATAGTTCACAATAATTATTTAAAAGTCTAGTCTATTCTACTATTAAATCAATAGTTGGAATAAAAGTATATGGATTCATATATTTGCAAGGTTATTATTGAAAGTATTGTAGAAATCACTATATTTCTATTATTATTTGTACGCGAGGATAAATATTATATTTTAAAATACACAAGGATAAATACTGTATTTTAAAATACACAAGAATAAATACTATATTTTAAAATACACAAGAATAAATACTATATTTTAAAATACACAAGAATAAATACTATATTTTAAAATACACAAGGATAAATACTATATTTTAAAATACACAAGAATAAATACTATATTTTAAAATACACAAGAATAAATACTATATTTTAAAATACACAAGGATAAATACTATATTTTAAAATACACAAGGATAAATATCATATTTAAAAATACATAAGGATAAACATCATATTTTTAAATACACAAGGATAAATATTATATTTAAAAATACACAAGGATAAATATTATATTTTTTTTCGAAAATTATAATACATCTGAAATGCTATTTAATAGTAAAACATGAAAGAATACACTATTTTTAGAAATGAAATATTACAAATATGGAATCCATTTTAGTTTTTATTTGCTACATATGGCAAACATGGCAAACATCTGTAAATAATCTTAGTCAAATTGAGCAACAATATGCATAGTTATATCGATATAACATTAAAAATCGGACTTACATACATACTCACACACACACACACTCATATATATATGCATATATATATATATATATATATATATATATATACATATATATATATGTATGTGCGTGTGTGTTCAGTAGAATTTAAAATTCGTGATATAATTAATATTTTGTAATCAAGCTCCGAAAACTAACCATATTTATCCTTGTGTACAGTGTGGAACGATAAAGTTGCCGCCACCACCCACCCCAAACATTACAACTTTATTTTAAAACTTTTATTGAAAAAAATCAATTCAGGTAAATTGATTATGTAGTAGAACTGACATCTATTCAATGTAGCCACCTTTAGCCTCAATCACGGGTTCGATACGGGTCCGGAAGTGGAATTATGCCTTTTCCACAAACGCCGGCAGGAGCTCGGCGAATACTGTGCGGATTGCGGTGATCAGGCTGGCTTTATTTTTGTGGAAGATCATGTTAGTGATGTTCTCGACGTATCACCAAACGAAGTAGTCCAGCGGGGTTATTTTTTATTTCAATCTCAAAGCTTCTGATATCAGACGAAGCTATTAAGCCAGCTATATCGCTGGTACTGACCATAAACCCTACGGATTACTCCATAAAGTGTTATATATATATATATATATATATATATATATATATATATATATATATATATGTATATAAGCAGATGTCTTCATTTTCTGTAATATCTTAATAATAGTTACTTTGCTTATAAATCTTTAATCGGCGACCCGCTACCATATATTTTTGTAAATGAAAAGATATTAGAATGTAGGCTTAACCAGAGTAAGTTGGTTGATTGTTTTTGTTTTACGGCATATCAACCCTTTTCAGGTTATTTGATGCCGAATCCAAAGATTTTGAAAATTGTTTTAATAGAATATATTTGTTGTTTTCAAGTCGGTTTCTATTTAACCCATAGTTGGGACCCTAACAGGTACTACCACTCCGGGTCAGAGTGGACCTAGAAGTAATCGCAATTAAAGGGTGGCTCGACACTCCCCAAAGCCCGCAAGCTGGGGCATCACTACTGGATATAGTTTAAGGTTATATCCAGGACCCCAGAGTAAGTAAAAATGCTAGTAAACAGATATAAAGCATTAAACATTACAGATCCATAAATTAAGAAAATTAAAATTAAAATTTAATAAATATTAAAACATCGTTATAATTTACATAAGTTTACACGCCTAAAATCAAAATATAAGAAAATTATAAAAATATAGAGAAAATAAAGTAGACAGAAAGAGTATAGAGATTATAGCTTGTAGGGAAGTCGATGAGAGTAGAGTTTTAGTTTACGTTGTATGAATAACTAATACTGATTGTTCAAAATCTTTTCACTGTAAGTTCTTTAAAGTACTTGCAGTTAAGCTTAATTCCATGTCTAATTTTAAGTAATACGTCTCCGTCCTTGAATCTTATAATTGAAAGTTTCTCCATAAAACCGAAAACACAAGGTGAATTAAGGGATCTACATGCATGGGCTTTAAAATTAATGTTCTTATCTAGTTATTAATCTTTTAAGTCTCAAAGTAATTTACAGGAGGACTGGGATGGTGAAGTGTGGTTATTACATCTTTTATGTTTGAACGAAAATCTTTGCCGGGAAAGTCTATCTGTAACACTCATTGACGTGCTCTCTGTATAAAAGTTTGCTACTTCTGGGTTGTCTATTGTATATGTGTAGTGTATCAATGATGCAGCAAGACAATTGTTTTGTAAAGGGGGCTCATTCAGTATTTGGCAATTGAAACTATGCGCGATTCTATTTTTTATTGCTTATGTGTTTTTGTTTTAATATTTTGTTTCATGACTAAAAATAGTCTTTACATCTTATTGAATACTATTTTATGAATACTGTTGCTCTCTCTCTCTCTCTCTCTCTCTCTCTCTCTCTCTCTCTCTCTCTCTATATATATATATATATATATATATATATATATATATATATATATATATGCGCAAGCGTGTTTAATACCAAACAGTACACTTTTCATAATCAAGTAAAAAGTTGAAACTTCATTATTAAAGCTAGGTGCATTTTAAACTACTACATAAATCACACACACACACACACACACACACACGCACACACACACATTATATATATATATATATATATATATATATATATATATATATATATATATATATATATATTAGTTACATTTTGACCGGAATCAGGAACAACGACTTTTTATATCGTTTCGTCGCCCGAACATATTATCTTCTTTAGAAAGGTCATTACTAAATGGCGAAGCAATAAATACATGTATATTATAAGCATGTAAATAATTCCTTTTCACCATTTTGTATATGTGCAAACGACAATATTAGTGATAATTACGCGACCTACATTAAGAATGGCATCTCCAAAATATTGTCAAATGAACGTGTGTGTGTACAGAGACAAAGTAAATGTTAATTCGCTATGTAATTCGTCTGTGGGTCAAGTACAGATTTACGTGGGAGTGTTTGAACAATGGTCACGAACCGTTTCGTGCTTTACTTATATATATATATATATATATATATATATATATATATATATATATATATATATATATATGCCTATTCAATTATGTTCAGTATCAGAAATAAGAGGTTTACTGTGAGTGGCAATGTTCCAAATGTAAAAGTGTTAATATTACAGATCTATTCAAACCATACTCGATGGAATAGTGAAAACAAAGAATATATATATTGATTTGCAAACTGTCACTTGTGTTTTCGTCTTTCTCTCTCAACACCGACTACATTCAATTCCTCGCATTGTAATAGCCTTCTAAATCTCATATATATATATGGAATGTAGTCGGTGTTGAGAAAGAAAGACGAAAACACAAGTGACAGTTTGCAAATCAATATATATATATATATATATATATATATATATATATATATATATTCTTTGTTTTCACTATTCCATCGAGTATGGTTTGAATAGATCTGTAATATTAACAATTTTACATTTGGAACATTGCCACTCACAGTAAACCTGTTATTACTTATACTGAACATAATTGAATATGTATATATATATATATATATATATATATATATATATATATATATATATATATGTATATATATACTTATTGATTTGCAAATTGTCACTTGTTTTCGTCTTTCTTGCTCAACACCGCCTACATTTTATTCTTCGCATTGTGATAGACTTCTAAATTCTTTATATATAACTATTTCACACAATGCTTCAAGAAAACTACATCTCATTTATATATGTACTAGCGTTACCCTACTACGTGTTGGTGTGGTTCAAATTGGCACAATGGAAAAAATTCCAAACTGGGAAAATGCATGTTTCTTAGAGGTCTAATTTCCCATTTCGTATGGGTGCACAGTTTTTTTTGTTCCATTTTCTAAGCTGATATAGAGATTTTCTGATTTGGTGACTCTTGAACACGTAACATATATTGTTCATGTGAAAAAAAAACAGTCAGTGTGTAGCTGTAAGCCACACAATTGTAAAGATTGTTCCCTGAGCTTTGTTGATGGTTATTGCAAACGACAATAAATTGGAAAGTTCAATTTCCTAAAGTGTAATGGTGGATCCGGTGGAATCATAGGAATGCATGGAATGAAGATATATTCACCTGTAAAAGTTCCTGTTAAGATTGTGGTTTCTATGATATTGTTTGTTATTTTTTACTGCAAGCCATGGAAGATTTCTATGACATTGTTGTTTATTATTTTTTTTTTCCTGTAATCCATGTGCCATTGCAAAGCTTGGATTAGTTTATATTTTACAACATGATAATTAGTAAACAGATTTTCAGTTGCAGTACATGCGGTGGCATTCCTGACAAATATAGCTGTTGGATGATTAACCACTTTATCTGCTTCCATAACAGTGTCGATGGATTTGTATGTGACTACCTTACTTGGAATTTTACGTTAAATAATAGCGTTAAGTTCATGGACGTCTTTGTATTGATCTGCAAGAATAGCCCGTTCACTCAGCCAAGTGGAATTCGTATAATTAATTTGAATATCTGGAAAAAACTTTTTTACCGACTCTTCTTTTGATGTAATAAAATTACAGAAGTTAAGAGTCAAAGAATTTCGCCCTTAACTCGGATGAGCCGGCACTTTTCCGTAACCAGTTTCCCACAAGTGATGCAAAAATTTCTTTGCAAATCGAGCAGTCTGCAACTGAACACACATATTTTGAGTTAAGTTTAATGTCTCCACATGGCACCAAAAAGTAGAGTATTTGAGGCAAGAATTTATTTCATCTACTGGTGTTGATTGAGGAATTACAGGTAACATTTGTCTGAAATCTCCTGCAAGCAATATTACTGCATTCCCAAATGATCTGACATTGCCACGCAAATCTTGCAAGGATCGACCAGAGCCTCAAGTGGTTTTTACATGCCATTGTGCATTCATCCCAAACAATAAGTTTGCATTTCTGCAATATTTTTCCCAATACTGGATGTTTTGGAGATGTTGAATATGAGAATTTTGAAACATTGAATGTTTAATTGTAGTTTCAAAGTAGAATGAGTAGTTCTTCTACTTGGTAGCAAGGTCGCAGGTATTCCCTATGCAGCAAGGGCTAAGGCTATGTTATTTTGTCACTGAGATGGCTGCCAAAATCAATTTAATTAGAAAGGTCTTACCAGTTGCTCCTGGTGCCGTTCAAGGTAACAGTATTTTCCAAATAACTTCTAATCTCACAGTAAGTAAATTAGGTGACTAAAATTAGATTAATCCATGTTTTGACAATGCCTTATTCACTGTAATTAATTTAGGAGACGAAAATAAGATGAGGAATTAGACGGGAAAATAGAGAGATAGAAATAGAAAAGAGAACGCGAGAGAGAAATAGAGAAAGAGAAGGGAGAGTTAGAAACAGAGAAGGAGCGAAACAGAGGAAAATAGAGAAGGAGAGAGATAGAGGGAGTTAGAGAAAGGGGCTCAAAGAGAGATGGAGAGGGTGATATAAAGAGAAAAATTTATTGAGCGAAGGAGAGAGAGGGAGAGATGGATAGAAAGAGATATTAAGAGAGGAAGAGAGAGAGAGAGAGGAGAGAGAAGAGAGGAGAGAGGAGAGAAACAGAGGGTGAACTACACTTCACCGTTTTTCCTCGATCAGTAGAAGAGAAATTCTTCAGATTGAGGCAATTTTTATTTTTGCTATTATCCAGAGTACCCTTTTTTCGGAAGCTAGATTTTCCACACATTAGAAACCGACCGGGTTATCTGTATTTTCACCTAACAAAAATATATTGTAAAACTTGAATTTAACGTGAAAATGCTATTTTAAAAATAGCATGGTAACATAAGTGCATAAGCGCCACCTTATTTTAAATATTTATTTTCCAAAGGACTGTTCCAACAAATTCACCATGATTTAAATTTAAAGTGTTGTGTAATTATTAAAAAAAAAAAAAATAATAATTGGTACTTCTGCATTTAACGAACCAGACGTAACTTAGCGTTTGGCTCGACTTTCTCCGGCGCATGACGTCAATAGCCGGATAAAGCCGAGCGTTGCCGTTCGATGAAATAATAACAACGCTATGTGAAAGAAAAAAATAAAGTAAATGTATAAAAGTAAATGTTTAAATGTAGAAACACCAACAGAAAAACACACACACACACAAAAAACAAAAAGCAAAAACTTATCGTTCAGTTGTATTTCTTATTTAATGTTTGTAGAAAATGTCATTTTTTTGTCAAATAAATAAATGTTAAGCAATTTTTGCAATAAATATTAGTAACTTTTATTATAGTTTAGAAAAAGTGAAAAAATTTTTTTTGTGAATTTTTTTTTTTTTTGCAAGTATATATATTTTTTTGCCGAATCCCTGCGAGTAGTTTTTTTTTGTAATGCCAGGAAGAAACATTTTTCTCAGGAGGATGTATTTTCAACAGATTTATAAGTCGTTGGAGCGATTCAGCATAGTCCTGGTCGTATCCACCAATCAAATTCTTTCTTTCTTTCTCTCTTCCAATTGCTATCGGAATTCTTATCTGATGCTCGGCGCGCGCATGCGCGTCGAATTGAAACTCAGTGCCCAGCGTTGTGATTGGCTGATCACCATGTTACGTCAAGCAGCAGCTAAACCCGAGCTGTTTACGTCGTGTTCCGGAGAAATCCGAGCCGAACGCTGAGTTACGTTTGGTTCGTTAAATGCACATGTACCAAATCATTTTATTTTTAGTTATGCTTTATTTCTTGAATTAACAATTTCCGTTTTACTCTTTTAACGATTGGTAAAAAAAAGGTTGTTTTATACGCACATGTAGTGGGAATTGTTATTTTTAGTCATTTCAAAATAGTCTACCGGAAAGAAACGATGTCGGAATTTTTTTTTTGATATGGTAATATTTTTTACTTTTAAATATATAAAAACACGCTTGGGTTAGATACAATCACTATCGCAAAATATGACAGAAAACGGGCCTGTAGTTTCTAGTTTATTTAAGCCAAACAAACCAAGAATTTCATTATATAATATATATATATATATATATATATATATATATATATATAATGCCTAATATATAATCACAATCAAACATAATATAAGCTATGAAAGCCCTAACCACGAGTATTACCTTGTATTTGGTCTCTTCAGTAGCACAATCAGAACTCGTTCGTTACTCGATCCACGTACCTCGTAGGCGGATAATCTGTCACTCAAGCGTCTGTATTGCACACAAGAGATTTTTACACCTATTTCAGAACATGCAGACTACGGTGAACGTCCGACTTCTCAATCAGGGTGTAGGCATCTAACTATAACGAATTGTCGATGTCTCAAAAGTAGGAAATTATACTCATTATGTCAAGGCCACTTAGCAAAGAAGATTCCATAAGCTAAAGATTAAATTGAATTTGTCATATATAATTGTTATCACAATCAGATATAATACAGTAGCTCACACAAACTAAATATTCCCTACCACAACAGCTACTTTTTAACGAAACGTGCACTACCAACATGCACTCGATAAATTTCATATCGCCTGTAATCCGCTCCTCTTCACACTAGCTCTATTCTCAGACGCCTTACCCTTTTCGACCTTTACCAAGGCTCTCGTTACTGCTGGCAAAATGTATTTAGAATGGTAATGACTATGTGGAAAAGAGCACAGAAGGTCGTTTTAATAGTACCACTCCATCTTTTTAGCTCTTACACTTTTTTCATTAAAAAATAGAAAGCATTAATTTTGGAACGACACTTGTACATATACGGGCGCATGTACGCAATTATACGTGGGCAGAGATCTGCATGTCTGTGTATGCGTGCACACAAATACTTCGTTATGAAAAACGAGTGTGATTTGTTGTGTCTGCTGATTTGTACCCTGCTTATCTATTTACATTTATTACACATAGTTAATCTAAGTAAAGAATTGTGTGCTTATATTTCTGTATCCCAGTAATGAGATCAGATATATCAAGAGATACGACTATTTCATAGTATCTCTCTGTCTGTCTATACATGCTTGTCTTTCCATGTAATAATTTAAAATTAATGCCTACTTTTTGACTGGTTAACTGTTGCATGACGGGATATATTTATTTAGAAATAAATATATACATTAGTCTTTGCTATAAAGCAAAAGAAGAACTTATTAATATTAGTATTTGTTTAAATGGTACTTTTCTGTTATAAATTTTATTTGGTGTTGGTGCTCTCGGTAAAAGTATATAGGCACATTGAACAGTCAGTAGCATATTTAAACGAGTAATTTATGCGTGGGAGTTTAATATGAGCGATAAGTCCCTAGAATTCGCACTTGGTATAGTATATACGGAAAGATGATCTGAGTTGGTTAACGCCATACCATGAGTTTGGAAACCTGAGGATTGGCGCCAGTAATCCAACCTACGATGTATAATTTTCAAACGAACGGCGAACGGCGTGAATTATATGATATAAAAATAATATTGAGTTGCAAAACTGGAGACTCTTATCGGTAGGAGCTTCCTATGGATTCTAGAGGCTCGGTGAAATGAGTGCAGTTTCGATGTCCAACGTCCACATTAATTCAGCTTAGATTTATTCGATAAATAAATAGAAATAAGGTACTTATTAGGAATAAGTATTCAAGAAAATCTTAGTACTGATGACATCAATTCCGAATTTCATCGAAGACTTTCGAGACTAGCGAACGTTATCGGATTTCATCGAAAAAACTGAATGTATTATTCGCCTTTTTTTTTTTTTTGCAAAGTTATTTAACGAAAGAAACTATTGATTATTACCTTGTATTTAAGTGTATTTCATATTTATACACAATACCAACCAAACTGCTTTTTTTTTACTCTAAACTAATCCTAACTTAACTCTTTTAGTAAAGTTAAATAAAAGGTAAATAAAAAAGAAGCCAAAAGATTCAAAATGAAAAATTTCAAAAGTAATAACGATATCCAAAAAATACGTAAATGCTGGAACTTGATCTTTCTAAGTAAGTTCAAAATAGACGTGCAGTATGCTTTTTTTTTGTATATTTATTCCGATAAAAGTCGGAGCTTGTTTTGGTCTTCTTCGTTTCTAGTCAGAACTGCTTATATGACAAATTTATACGCTACAAACTTATGGATACCTATTCTTAAAAAGCACCTATAATATAAAATGTTATTAATGAAAATCATGCTTGATAGTGACGGAAGAACAAGATTAGATTGTAACTATGTATTCTTCATTCGTTCTAGATTAAAAGTAAACAAGAATCTCTAATTATGCGTAAATATTTATATATTTGAATGTATAGGATTGAACTCGTAAATAATTAACCGATCATTACTAATTAGGAAACACAGCTGTTATGCCCAGGGGGGGTATCTTTGCGTTTTTCTATAATATAAATATCACCTGTCTGTTTATATATATATATATATATATATATATATATATATATATATATATATATATATATATATATATATATGTATGCCTAAAACTTTCGACAGGGGTGACGGATTTCACGAGATCGGTATCGTTTTGAAGCTTAACCCTTCGGACCACAAATATAAAAAATTGGCTCAAAACATTAATTCCTTCATCCTCAACTGGGCACTTTTCTACAAGGAGGGGTCGCTTTTTTCGCCGATATTTTCGAAAGTCATCCTTGCTTTTCGATTGACTAGCCTTAATTCGCCACTTCCGTTTTGGCGATGGATGCAACGGCAAAGAGTTCACGTTTTTTTCACATTCTTTTCCTCCTTTGCAGTACGGGTTCGAGCCTGCCTACCTACTAACGCCGGTCACCCAGGTTAGTATTCTAATAAAGTAAAAAGAGGAAGAGGTGAACATTTTCATGTCTCAGATTTGTCAAATATGCATTAGATATCAAATGAGTAAACATTCCACAAATTTCAGTTTCTTTGTTTTTTTTTTTAAATGCATATTGTGGACATAAACTCCCACGTGAAAATTCAAATATTTAAGATTTGCATTGAATTTTACCTGTAGTGATTCGACATGCATTAAGAAAGATTCCTTGAATTTCAATTTCTTTTCAGGACTCATTTAGCTCATTTAGCTGAACTCTTAAATTTGAGACATTTGCTAGAATCAAAAGCATGTATTGGATTTTGATAAAAATTGGGAAAAGGATTCTAGACCAAAGGTATAGTAGCATAATATCTTGGTTTTAATTTTAGTAAATGAATATACAAGATATGTAAAGTTATTTTTACTCATCCTTGAACGGCAATCTTTTAGTAACCAACTAAGTTCTCATATGACGATAGAGTACCGATAACTATTAAAAATAATATCTGGGTTGATTAAGAAGTAACTGAGCAGTAAATGCTTTTTTTATTATATCTAAATGGACCTTTATTTAACCTTTCTTTCGATCGATTACTTATGTTAGGGTCCTGGATATGACCTTAAACTATATCCAGTGGTGAGGCTCCAGCTTGTGGGCTTTGGGGAGTGTGGAACCACCCTTTAATTACCATTGCCCCCAGGTCCACTCTGACCCGGAATGGTAGTACCTGTTAGGGTCACAACTATGGGTTGAATAGAAACTGACGTGAAAACAACAAATATATTCTATTAAAAAAATTTCTTCAAAATCTTTGTATTCGGCATTAAATAACCCGAAAAGGGTTGATATGCCATAAAACAAAAACAACCAACCAACCAACTTATGTTAGATTTTTGTCAGCGAAGGTAGTTTATTTTAACGAATACTTCCGATGTCAACTTAAAGACGTACACTTGTGTGCATGTCAATTTCATATTTCAAATGGAATCGCAGAGACGAAGATTCCAAGATTAAACACCGAAAAAGCTTGTTTTTATTTAACAACAGCAAACAAAAAAAAAGAAGAATGAGACATTCCTCTGATTTCAAGAAAAAATTTAAAATTTAGCTAGTCTCATTAGTTCGTACAAATATCTTTTCAAATCAGGAGACCAACTTCTGTATATTCATCAAGTATATTTAAATTGATTCATGTACACGTCCGTTTAATGATGTAGTACATAAATATTAATAAATGTTAGGATTTGAAGTAAAAAATTGCTTTCTTACTTCTAAATCACTCTGAATTACATCGATTCAACCAGCCCATCCATATTTTTAATATATATATACACTCTTATAAATTTCTATACTCCTATAAATTTGTTTTTTTTTTCGTGTATTGATATTTATATTAAAACCCTTTTTCTATTTATTTAAAAGGAAAATACAACTTTGTTATATACAAAATTGCATTCATCTGCAAAAAAATCTAACCAAGTTACATATTCTTTTAAACATTCATTTTAATTAATTTCATATTAGTTTTTTTTTCGGTTTTCTTATGGGATGATCATCTTTAGTTAACTATTACGTGTAATTATCTTCATGTAGATATTCTACAGGATTCATATTTTCGTAACATTTGCGTAAAAAGGTTATAGTAAATACACACCTCTTTCTCTCTCTCTCTCTCTCTATATATATATATATATATATATATATACACATATATATATTTATTTATTTATTTATGTATGCGTAGATATATTTGTTTATAAAAAGATTTGCCTACCAAACTCCTCTGTCAGTTTTTAGTCTACATGCATGAAACTTCATATATAGGGTATTCGAACCTATGCGAAACTTTATATTCAGGTTGTAGCTGGGGAACTCGGTGCAAAAGTGTAAAAATAAAAAAAAATGAAATTTGCCAGATGAAGATCGAACGACGGCAATAGGAATATGCATGCGTAACGTAGTAGCTATAGGATCATCTTTTAATTTTTAGCTTGGTGGCAAACATGTCTTCATAGCTCAGGCATTTTTAAGGAAAAAGTAAATCGTAAGCTTAAGTTTTGTGTTTCGATTCTCGTTGGTAGCGCACGAGTCATTTTTTAAAAAACTTTTTAAATACTTACTATATATTAGGTTCAATATAATATAATTATAAATACAAAATTTGAATTAATCGAAATATCATATTTAAGCATATTTTACAACCGGGCAATGGCGGGCGGCTTGCTAGTATATCATTAATAAATATTTTGATCCATGGACATACATATATTCGCCTATTTATGTTACGCTCGTCTATTTGGAATTATGTACCCATATCGGCAGTCAAACGATTCGAACACTGAATTCACATATTAGAACCCTGTTCTTTTAGCCAACGCAACACCTAAATACTTTTGCGAAATTTTTGCTATAATATGGTTATGATTGCAAAACATTTGAAGGTTCTATTTATAAACAGTAATGATAAGAACTGACCAATCGGATGGGACAAGGATCTGATAATAACCAACCAGAAACCGGAATCATCCCCAAATCTCTTAAGAATTGAAACTGTATTCGATATTAAAGAAAAGTTGACTATTATATTATTTCAAAAGTGTAGTCCCGTCAAAAACCACCTGCCATAATTTGGAAACTTGTCATAAAATTCTAAGACACTGCAATATTCCATATAACAAAGAATTGGCGAATGTGTTTAACGAAATGAAAATGAAACCTTCTAAGAACTTCATAAATTTCGACGTTTGTACACAAGGAAAAATGGCAAAGAATCAAAACAAGATGCAAGACAAAAAAGTCACTAAAACTCACTAATGCATTGTGATTTAAACGGTCCTGTAGAATTGTTGGGAAGATAAACTTTCAGGTATGCATTGAATTTTGTAAATGATTATTTAATAATGATCTATTTCTTAAATGCCAAATCTGATGTTCTGCTAACAACGAAAAATACTTGGCCTTCGGGACAAGATCACAGTGTAGTATCTGTTCGTCAGATGCTGCCCTTCAATTTCTTGTTCTCTGTCAATGGAGGAAAAATCCTTCACGACTAAGACAATTTTATTTTTGTTCCTTTTCTCCACGTTAAAAAACGACCCTGGTGTCTAACTCTGTCCCGTGGGGAGGCATTGTAAATAGGAACAACGAAAAATACTTAGCCGATATCGCCCCTAACAGACCAGTAACATAAAATAACTCTGACAATGAAACGGAATTTACTAATAGAAACTTTTACCTTTTAATTAACCATAGTATCGAACATGAGAAATCGGCACCTCATTCACTACAGCAAAATGAGACCGCTTAAAGATAGTGGCGGAAGCTTTCTGCAATGGTAATGCTTCTACTTTTAAACTTCATGTATGTATGCATTAATGGCGGAAATATATATATACGCAACCGATCTTTAAACAACAGATTAAGCAAAAATCTGTACGAAGCGTTTTGCGGTAAAATAAATCCCAAAACAAATTTCAAAAGAATGCATATATTTAGTTCAACGTGCTTAGCATTCATAGATAAGAAGGGCAAATTAAATATTGAAATTGAACATTACAAGGGTAGTCTGGCATATCTCGTATTTTTCTCAGACAAAAATACAATAAAACGAGTCCGATGTGGAAAATTCAATGACGCGTTTAATTTCAAAAGTTAAAATCCATTATACGAAAAATACGAATATTTCCCCAACATCCTATTCATACATTTAGCGACTACGTCGACGCTGATGCTAACAAAAATATTAATAATAACAATTATGCTGATGTTAAAGTCGAAAGCACATCAGAATAGTACCCAACAAGAAATAAAAAAATGCCAGTTTTAAACAATATCGAGAGATAAGAAATCTTATATATTTAGTGGCAGCTTCAAGACCTGATATATGTTACTCAATAGCAAAACTACCACAAAATTTATCAAGACCGACAATTAAACAAGTCCCTCGTGATATAAAGTGACTAAGGAACAATCTTTAGTAATTAGGAAATCTACATATCACTAAAACTTGTGTCTTCAGATTCTGGTAAGAGAAACAATGAAGATCGAAAAATTACAACTAGATACTGTTTGAGACTATCAAAGGACAGACTTATTATTTCACGGAAATCTAAGAAGCAGCAAATTGTGGAACTTTCTACTTGTGACGCTATGTTTGTGGGCTCTCTCTCATTTTTCTATATAAGCACTGTTTCTAAAGGTCATTCCAAAGATTGTTTTGAGACCAGAATTAACTAAAACTCCGTAGTAATTAATTACAATAACCAAGCAAGCATAGTTTTTGCACAAAACCCAGTAATTCACTAAAGATAGAAACATGCATATTAAATATCACTTCATAATAAATGAAGTAAAAAAATCCATCATAGAATCAGCAAAATATAACTGATATATTTACAAAAACCAGTGACATAAACCAAACTAAAACGTTTGTTCCTAAACTTGTTGGAGTTTGACTTTAAATGAATTTATTTGCAGAAGGTCATGAGTCGAATTGGGGAAAAATGAATAAATGGTCCTGGGTAAGACATAAAACTCTATTCATTTTGTTTTCTTAATACTTTTTTTTAACAAAATAAACATACAAAATACACAACTAATATGAAAACTTTTAGTTAAAAATAAATACTTTTTGGGATTTTTTTTTTCTTTTCTTTGCAAATATTTTGGAAACAAAATTAAAATGGCTTTTTACACGCCGTTTTAAGGTATAAAAATAAAATCAATTTTTTTTAGGTTCACTTTTCTATGCAAACATACTTTCTTTGACATTTGAACAAAATTAAAACAAATGACTTTCTTACATTTATTTTTTTATTTATTTTATTTTTTTACATTTATTTTTTTAAACAATAATTAAACTGAAAGACTTCCGCATAATATCCGAAAAAGTGGTTTCAATTTTTTTGCTATATTATGGACGTGATTACAAAGATTGGACGTTTCTATTTGTAAACAAGAGTGATAAGAACTGACCAATTGGTTAGAATCATACTCTGAAACCAATCAATCAGAAACCGGGATCACTCTTTAAAGTATAAAAAGTCTCGTAAAAAGTTCTCGTCTTAACACAGGAAGGAACTCTATTATTCGTCACAAGACTTCTTCGGGTTGACTACTTACCGAAAACTCTATTCTTCGTATTCGTCTGCAAAGATTCTCTGGATTGATACTGCCATTTTCTCTTTTATAAAACTAAAAGGGTTTCAACTCTTTCTCTTTCTAACACACACACACACACACACACACACACACACACACACACACACACACACATGTATATATATTAGCAAAAGTACCCGTCGTTGACTGGGTTCAAAAACAGCCTACAGAAAATGGACTCTGATTTATGAAAGTATGATAGGTTATGAAAAGGAAGGGTTGTAAAGAGATAGCTTCGAATTTGGGGTATCAAAACCAAAGCAAAATATGATGAAAGAAAAATAATAAAAGATAAACCCCATAATTTATTATACCATACTTGTTCACACTGAAACACTTATCAAAATATTTTGTGGATCTATATTAAAAAACCTTGTTAAACTTTGTGACATATTTCCATTCTATGGAGGGCAGGCGCGAACGAACACCCCATAATTTTATTATACCATATTTCTTCAAACTGAAATATAATTATCAAAGTATACTTACGCAGATAGATATGAAAAGTCTTTATTAAAGTTTGTGCCTATTTCCATTCCATGGAGATCAGGCGCGAACGCAGACCCTACAATTTTATTATACCATCTCTATTTTAGTTAAAACCTACTTATCAAAGTATCATTATGTACATCTATATCAAAAACACTTGTAAACGTTTTTTTTTATAATTTAAATTTTTTCTTATTTCCATACTTTGTGGGCCATGTGCGTACGCAAACCCCACAATTTTAATGAATCATCATTATGCCAGATCAAACATACTCATTCCTGTGTCTCGATACATCTATCATTATATGTGATCAATTTTCTATTATAATCAACCATATAGGAGCCTATTCGTGACCAAACACACACACAGACGTTCATCTTTATATATATATATATATATATATATATATATATATATATATATATATATATATATATATATAAACTAAATGGTATTTTACTAAATATAAATGAAAATAATCTTCAATGTTAGTCGTACACAAGAATTAAATAAAATAAAACTGAGGCGTCTCACTTCTCTTAATATACAAATATTATTGTGTCCTCCCAAAATATCTTACTAATTTTCACAGTTGTGTTTTTAATAAACACTTCATACAACAGCTGTTCAACCGATATTTTGCCGTCACCTGCAACATGGTAACCTACTTAAGTACACAAAAATCACGATGTACTTTTATTTTTGTCAGCATTAATTAAGGTCCATACCGAATGAGCTAAAGTTGCATTTTCGGAAATTAATACAACCATAATATATTAGCCGCACTTCCTGTGTGTACATGCGTGTTCGTCAGCCACAATGTTGTAAAATAGTGTAATACATACATCATAAAATTTGTCATTTCGAAATATCAGATAATAAAGTGAATGCCATGGCCAGAAATTAAAACCAAACCTATACGATATTCAGCTTTTTGTTCTATGGATTGAGCTATTTAGATTTTATTACAAATAGATCATAAAACATTACCTAAACAAAATAATTATATCAAAGGTGTGAGTTTAACACGCGGACTTTTACCAATTTTTCTTTCCTTAATGGCAAAATATAAGAAGAAAGAAAAAATGTAGTAAACTCTGAGGATGGAGTGTGACTCCGAAATATATAAATTACAAGTTTCAAATAAATAAAATGTTTATTTTCGTAATATTGTGTTGTGATTTGGCTTTCAAACGTATCTTACACGTATTTTATTTTATTTAAAATAATTCTAACTTTGACGTGACGTCATAGACTTATAAATTACGTTATGGTATGAAACATTAATTCAAAGATAATCGACCATAAAAATATAAAATGAACGATGACACATTGAAAATAGCGTTGAATATTATTTTAATAGTAATAAACAACTTACAAGTTATTTGGCTTTAACTACGGACTGACGTAAAACTTTTAAACATATAAAATAATTTGGACACGTATCCATTTATCTCTCTATCTCGCTATCACTTTCTATATATATATATATATGCTATATATATATATGTTATATATATATGTTATATATATATGTTATATATATATGTTATATATATATGTTATATATGTATGTTATGTTATATATATCTGTTATATATATATTATATATGATATATATATGTTATACATATATGTTATATATATGTTATATATGTTATATACATATGTTATACATATGTTATACATATATGTTATATACATATGTTATATATATATGTTATACATATGTTATATACATATGTTATATATATGTTATACATATGTTATATATATATATGTTATACATATGTTATACATATATGTTATACATATGTTATACATATATGTTATATATATATTATATATATGTTATATATATGTAATATATATATGTTAAATATGTTATATGTTATATATGTTGTTATATATATGTTATATGTCATCTATATATGTTATATATATGTTATATATATATTATATATATTATATATATATATGTTATATATATTATATATATATGTGTGTTATATGTGTTATATATGTGTTGTATATATGTGTTGTATATATTTGTGTTGTATATATTTGTGTTATATATATATTTGTGTAATATATTTGTGTTATATATATATGTTATATATATATGTTATATATATGGGTTATATATATGAGTGTGTTATATATATGTGTTATGTGTGTTATATATGTGTGTTATATATGTGTTATATATGTGTGTTATATATGTGTGTTATATATATATGTGTTATATATATGTTATGTTTATATATGTGTGATATATGTGTTATATATATGTTATATTTATATATGTGTGATATATGTGTTATATATATGTTATATTTATATATGTGTGATATATATGTGATATATATGTTATATGTGATATATATGTTATATATATGTGATATATATGTTATATATATGTTATATATATGTGATATATATGTTATATATATGTTATATATATGTTATATATATATGTTATATATATATGTTATATATATATGTTATATATATATATGTTATATATATATGTTATATATATGTTATATATATATGTTATATATATATGTTATATATATATGTTATATATATATATGTTATATATATATGTTATATATATATGTATATATATGTTATATATATGTATATATATATATGTTATATGTTATGTATATATATATGTTATGTATATATATATGTTATGTATATATATATATGTTATATATGTATATATATATATATGTTATATATGTATATATATATATATGTTATATATGTATATATATATATATGTTATATATGTATATATATATATGTTATATATGTATATATATATATATGTTATATATGTATATATATATATGTTATATATGTATATATATGTTATATATGTATATATATGTTATATATGTATATATATATATGTTATATATGTATATATATATGTTATATATGTATATATATATATGTTATATATGTATATATATATGTTATATATGTATATATATATATGTTATATATGTATATATATATGTTATATATGTATATATATATGTTATATATGTATATATATATATGTTATATATGTATATATATATGTTATATATGTATATATATATGTTATATATGTATATATATATGTTATATATGTATATATATATATGTTATATATGTATATATATATATGTTATATATGTATATATATATGTTATATATGTATATATATATATGTTATATATGTATATATATATGTTATATATGTATATATATATGTTATATATGTATATATATATGTTATATATATGTATATATATATATGTTATATATATGTATATATATATGTTATATATATGTATATATATATGTTATATATATGTTATATATATGTATATATATATGTTATATATATATGTTATATATATGTATATATATATGTTATATATATGCATATATATATATATGTTATATATATGCATATATATATATGTTATATATAGTCATATATATATGTTATATATATGTATATATATATGTTAAAATATATTTTAGTCATCGACATACAGACCTGTTTCGTTGTTTCACAACTCATCAGTGCCGCTAGACTAACACCTCTCCCAAGCCGAGGATCGAACCTAGAACCGTCGTGATGACAGTCGGCAGTCCTACCCCTTGACTACGGAATCGGTGGCCGAAATTAACTTGTCCGAACGATTATTTTAAATAAACATTCGTCCGCTACTCGTAGAGGGCTCAAACGTTTGTTTGTAAACAAATCGCGAGCTTCGCATTATTTCAGCTAAATTAAGTAGCGAGTAAGATAATTTACGAGAGTGCTCTACCAAAGAGGGGAGCTTTATAAAATATATTTTAGTCGTCGACATACAGACCTGTTTCGTTGTTTCACAACTCATCAGTGCCGCTAGACTAACACCTCTCCCAAGCCGAGGATCGAACCTAGAACCGTCGTGATGACAGTCGGCAGTCCTACCCCTTGACTACGGAATCGGTGGCCGAAATTAACTTGTCCGAACGATTATTTTAAATAAACATTCGTCCGCTACTCGTAGAGGGCTCAAACGTTTGTTTGTAAACAAATCGCGAGCTTCGCATTATTTCAGCTAAATTAAGTAGCGAGTAAGATAATTTACGAGAGTG
>NC_136500.1:95138313-95245813 GCF_053919585.1 Euprymna scolopes | reverse complement strand
AGTCTCCTATGCATCATGAGTAAGCTGCTGGAATCTGTGCTGAATAAGGAAGTAATCAACCATCTCAGCAAAAATAACCTTCTTAGTGACATGCAATATGGTTTCCATTCTGCTCTATCTACAGCCGACATGCTTAGAGTTATATCTCATAAGATTGGCGAATCCCTCGATGGAGGCTTACTCTCTGGGGCAATTGCTCTTGACATATCAAAGGCCTTTGATAAGGTATGGCATAAAGGCCTACTTCACAAGATCTCCAGTCATGGTATAGGTTGAAATGCTTCTCAACTATTAAATCATTTCTTTCTGATAGGTTCTTAAGAGTAGTGGTTGATGGGCACAAATCAGAGGCTCTCAGTATTAATGCTGGAGTCCCTCAGGGGTCCATCCTGGGTCCAAATCTCTTCCTGATCTACATCAATGATCTTCCAGACCACATCCTTAGATCATTCGTAGACGTTTATGCTGACGACATTACCATCTATGGAAGCACTTCGAAGACCGTAAACGACTAAGTTCTCTATGACGCTCTCTCTCCTCTGATCTGTAGCACGTGGTACAATGGGGAAAGAAGTGTCTGGTTACTTTTAATGCATCTACAACCAAGCTTCTCTCTTTACATCATCAACGCTCTGCTGCCCAGCTGCCATCAATCGAAATGAATGGCTCTCGTCTTGGGGAGGCTTCATGTTTTGACAAGCTTCTGGGCTTGATCTTTACTCCCGATCTGAAATGGAACACGTATATCAAATCAATTGCCAAAGTCGCTGAAAAGATGGTGGGGTTCTTCTACCGCTCCAGTAGATATCTCCCTCCTGATGCAATTCTCTACCTATATAAAAGCCAGGTTCGGCCAACGATGGAGTACTGTTGCCACATCTGGTCAGGAGCTGCTAGAAGCAGCTCATCCTGTCTTGACAGAGTTCAAAATAGACTTCGTAGCTTAGTGGGGGATGCCCTTTTCTCTTCTCTGCAACCCCTTTTCCCACAGAAGAGACGTAGCGAGCCTCTCCCTGCTTTATCGTTATTTTCATGGCAGGTGCTCATCTTAACTTCGATCTCTGGTTCCCCCTCGCCAGACTTTCACGAAAAACGCTCGTCTTTCCAGAACCACTATCAACAATTACCCACACTCTTTATCCGTGCCTACACCTAAACGTAAATTCCATGAACAGGGCTTCTTTCTTAGAACTGCTCGCCTGTGGAACTCTATTCCGTTTGCCTGCTTTCCAGCTGACTACAATCTGATTGTCTTCAAGTCCAACGTGAACAAGTTCTTGTTGAAGCGGCCCCCTAAATAATCCAAGTTACAAAATTTCCATTAATGTTTACTACGCTAAAATCACAATGACTAATGTATACCTATTAACCTTTATCCTCGAGTGGCCTCTGGCCCTTGATAAGCGATGACCCCCATGTAAAAAAATTGAAACAGAGATAATGAAAGCATGAAAGGGAGATAATTGGGATTTTATTGAAAGCAGACGAGTGCCGTACATTGTTATTACATATGTGTCCATGGGGGCAAAAAAAAAAAAAAAAAAAAAGACTGAAATTAAACAAAGAATAAGTGAATTTATTGGAAGTCTGGAAAAATCATGGATTACAATAGAAAAATGCGAGCATGAAAAGTAATATAGTTAAGCTTAAATATGGAAAAGTAAAGGACTAGTTGTTAAAACTGGAAAAGAAAAGGACAAGATAGTCTAGTAAAAAAAATAAATTTATAATTTAAAATATTGCAGCATTAAGAATTGATTATATAATGTTATAAATTGAATTTAAAAAGTTCTTAATGCTTCAATATTTTAAGTTATAAGCATTATAACAACTAGTCCCTTACTTTTCCATGTTTAAGCTTAACCATATTACTTTTCATGCTCGCACTTTTCTATTGTAATATAGTATTTTCACATAATAATAAAATTTTGATTACCGGTCAACATTAAGGATTCAGTTTTCTTTTTAACGAGCTAAAACCATTTTGTTTTAATTTACAATTTTCAATCCAATAACAATCAACAGCTTTTAACATTCTCGGTTTAACGGAATACATTCAGACTATTGGGAGCGAAACTGACTTGAAACAGTTTATTAGTCAATATATTGACCTTTTGTTTTGTGAACCGTTTTCGTATTCTACTTTCCTTTTTTGTTTTCTTAATATTACAATATATTATATTGTCAAGCATTACCACCTCCTTTTGAAGAAAGAATGATGTTATCTACCCATCGTCTGAAATATTCTAATTCATAGTTGGCTTTATGACGAAACCGAGCTGGACATTTCCGGGCAACAGTATTTGTGTATGGATACAATTACTTATAATTACGAATAAAAAGAATTATGAAGTTCAGTGATGGAACTATGAAGTTTTTGAGTTATTCGATTTTCTAGGACGTAGTCAGTGCACGAATCCCTCTAGTTAAAAATAAATGCTTGAAAATATTTTGCAAACACATGGCAATTATTAATTTTTATTCAGCTCGATTCGTTACAGAATACATTTAATCGTCCACCCCTGCTGGTATCGTTCAAGTTATGATTTCTTTATTTTATTATTTCATTATTATTTCTTTATTTTATTATTACCAACGAAATCTGTTATTCGTTTATTTTGAATAACGTTTCTAGAATGCGAGAATTATATTTTAATACATTTTAATGATGCAAACAGTTTTATTAATTTTGATTTTTAGGCTTGAGACTTATGTTGTTAGATAATTAAATGCTAGAATCCATTAAATAATTCATCCCGGTGATATATTTTTCTAGTTTATTTCTGTTTTAGATGACCAAAAGTTAAACACTACTTTTCAGAGATTTAATATTTTGTCATCGAATTTTGGTAATAAAGTCGATTCTCACAAATATAATTCGTCTCCAAAAGCTGGTCGAAAAGTGAATCATATTCCCATTCAAAAGAACATAAAAAAGATTTATTTGTTAATTCAAATGTATTTTAAGTATTTAATTGCTTGTATTCAAAATTACTAAGCATCAATTAATCAATTATTGTTTCAATACTAACTAAAACAATTTTGTAATAAAATATACTCTCTGCGAACATATATGTATATGTAAACTATTTTTTATTGTATATTTTGGCCATTTGACTATAAGTATATTTAAATTTTAGCAGATACAGTGTAACCCGGATATGAGATATTATCTGGATCCTAAATTAGGGCCTGTGTTAATGTACAGTGTAACCCGGATATAAGAGAGTTGCAGGGACCGGAGAAGTCTCTTATATCCGCGTTACACTGTATTGTAAATAAATTAGAACAAAAATAAGTTGCCCAAACTAAGATGGATTTCTCATTCACTGAGGGCAAAAAGATAAAGTGTAGTATCAAAGTAGGTGCTATGCTAAACAAAAGACAAAAAAAATCGAAGGTCATATAGTTCTGTAGATGCTACAAATGATAAACATTTTATTTAAAAGAGTGTTTACTACAATTCTCGAAAGAGTTTTAATTAAAAATTGATTTCACGATCATGAGGTTTATTATATTACCCCGTGGCTTTAATGCCTCACAAGTAACAACTAAATAAAATTCGTGGCCGTTAAAGAACATACCAACCATGACAATCCTCCATGATTGAGGCAGTGACTCCACGCTTGTTCCAAAGAATGAATTCTCGCTGGAATTAAAGTTGAATAAACCAACAATCCGATACTTTTTGGTTACTTTATGACAAAGGTTTATTTAAAAGCATAACACATGTTGTCTATATGTGCGCACGCGCGAGAGAAAGAAAGACAGATTTCTCTATATCCGTCTCCCTACGCGAGGTGTCCCAGCACACGAAAAAAGTATTTTCTCTTTTAAATCCGACCGGCTAACGGCAAAGAAAAAGACCCCGGCCGAAAACCACATAGTTTGCATAACTTTTATTTGGTAGCTTAAATTTATTTATTAACATGATTGCTACTATTAAAATAAAGTACCATTAAAATAGACACAAGATTAGTTTTACAAAAACTTGATACCTAAGACCGTCTATAAGAATATTACACGATAATAATGTATTAATAATGAATCAATAAATTTTATCTTTTTATTTACTATTGAAACATTACAATCGAAAATCTATGGCGATTTTGTAGTTTGTCTGTTCGTACGCAAATAGAACCATATGATTAGCTGACAAAATAGAAGTAGGCCGAGTACACATTACTAAGGCAGTAATTTTTATAGTGTTAATATCTGAGTTAGAATAATTTTTTTAATAGACACATAACGTAAACATATTGTAGAATTTTTCTTAAAACGACCTTTATTTTTGACTAGCATGGGTGCCCGGAAGTTTGGAGGTGTGTGAAAAGAAAAAAAAAATTGTAAGCAAACAGGCTCGAACCCCTGACGCGAAAGCGGAAAAGAAAGTGGAGGTGTGTGTAAGGGTGTTGGTTGAGCACACACACAAAAAAAAAAAAAAAAAACTAAAAAAGAATAGGAGTAGTAAGCAGGCTGAAAAAGTCTTACCGATGTGCCTACCGTGGTTATGACGTCACGAGCCGTCGAAATCGCGCGTTTTATGCGACATCGTGAACGCGAGGGTTGAATGACATCTAAAAAATGTCAGCAACCCCCCCGACCCTCCCTGTAGAAAATTGCCCAGTTGAAGGTGAAGGAATTAATTTTTTTGGCCAATTTTTAGATATATGTCGTCAGAAGAGTCAAGCTTCAAAATGATATCGATCTTGTGAAAATCCGTTGCCTCTGTCGAAAGTTTTAGGCATACATTTAAACAGACAGGCGAGATTTATATTATAGATAATCCGAAAACAGCAAGAATAAAGATATTCGCTATAAGTGGAAACCAAATTATTTTCGCTTAAAAACGTAATTCCTAAGGTTTTTGCCGATTAAAACATACGTAAATGCATTCATCGTAGTTATTTTACCACTAAATTTCAAATATTTGTCTTCATATGTAAAGCGGTAGAAGCTAGGTAAAGATGGAGATTGACACACGCAGCTATTATACAACCAAGAAGAGAATATTAACTGATTTGGGTGCTAGTGCACTTACTGATCCGCGCTATTTTAAAAATCGTATTTCCAAGTTTAATTAAAGTTTTATCATATGCTTTTTTTAATTTAATTGTAAGGTTAAAGTATAGAATAGGTTCAAAACACCCTCCCTTCCCCATATTAAGAATGGCTTTTTAAATAATAACATTATTATTTCAGCACGGATCAATAAGTGCACTAGTACCCTAATTTTAACTAAAATATTATAAAAAAAAGGTTACTTCTCTTTCTCTTCTTATCTATTCTAAAAGAAAGGCCCTGTTCGATTGGCCAAGGTGTTCCTCCTTGACCAATCAGTGGACACCCTATTTGTCGTTCTGGATGTGAAAACCCCGTTCTTCCTCTTTTTGTAATGGGACGCCAACAACTAAGAACCTTCTTCGCCTTTACTGAATGTGACTTCCTATTTGAACATTCTAAGAGCCATCTCTAGTTGGACTTCTAAAACCGCAATCAGTTTTACAAGGACTTTTTTGTTATTGTTCTTTAAATCAATATAAATATCTTTATCTCAGTTTTGTGTGCGTATTCTATACCTTTTTTCAGCTTTAACCCAAACTTTCGTAAGCGAGAACCAAGTCGCTCCCTGTCAAATCATTTTAATGTTTTGATTCCTCCGTTATATATATATATATATATATATATATATATATATGCCGACATTACCCGGTCGTAAAATGCGTTTTAATATATTTTGATTAATGCAGATTTCGAATTTATTATTATATTATATTGGATCCAATATATAGTAATGATTTAAAAAGTGAAAAAAAAAAAAAAAAAAAAAAACTCGTGCGCCATCACTGAGACTCAAAACTAAACGTTTAGCTTACGATTTACTTTTTCCTTTGACGTTAATGCCTGAGCTATGAAGACATGTTTGCTGCAAGGCTAAAAATTAAAACATGAACCAATAGCTACTACGTTACGCATACATATTCATAATATCGTTGTTCGACTATTACATGGCAAATTCTTTTTTTTTTTTTTTTTTAATTTTCACACTTTTGCACAGATTTTTCCCGGGTAAAACCCAAATATAAAGTTTCGCATGACTTCAATTACTCTACATATGAAGTTTCATGTCTGTAAACCAAAAACTGACAGAGGTAGGCCAAATCTTTTAAACAAATATATATAGAAAAGAGGTTTGTGATTACTATAAACCTTTTACGCAAATATTAAGCAAGTATAAATCATGTAGAATATCTGTAGGAATATAATTACACATAATAGTTAACTGAAGATGACCATCCTATGAGAAAACCGAAAAAAACTAATAGAGAATTAATTAAAATTGAATGTTTAAAAGAATATGCAAATAAGCTAGATCTTTTGCATATGAATGCAATTCTGCGACCCATATATAAGAAAATTGTAGCGTTCACGATTAGCGCTGGTGTCATTCGCTTAAGAAAATAAAGAGCAAAAGTCTAAAACTCGAAACCTGACCGACACAAGATAAAAACATGTCTTATGCAAATTGAGACGCGGTCGGGTTTGACAATAGAAAAAGCCAGCATTTCTTCAGTTGGGAACGGTTCTTTTTTTTTTTTTTTTTTTGTCGGCTCGACGTCAATACGGTGCCAGTTGAAGAAAGTTTGTTTACGATAATGTTGAAAAGGGAACAGGACAGATTTTTGTTACGTGTGCTTTGACGCGGCGAACTTGGCGATCTTAAAAATCATTCTTCTTTTTCTTTAACTTAAACATTCAACGATTAGACCATATATAACAATGTTGTATTTTCGTTTGAAATAAACAGAAAAAAGGATTTTCAATATGAATATCAATACACCCCAAATTTATAAGAGTGTATATATATATATAATTTATTTTCTTGAATTTAAATAAAAAATTAAAGAATGTTAGGATCATTTTATCGGAAAGGCAATATGCAATAGTTTAAAAATTTCACTTTTTAAAATTATGACATGTTTTTATTGCACTTTTTAAAATTATGTATTTTTTAAGATTATGACATGCTGGACATATCAATTTAGTGTTACGTATGAGATAAAAAGGCAAAACGCTTTTTAAATGAGTAAATATGTGAGTATGTCGCCTTATTTGTGGCAACATGGCAGCCTGCTTTACTAGAAAAGCAGGCTGCCATATTGAAAATAATTTTAACGCCAATACGTTTAACGTATTTTTATCTCATACGTAACACTAAATTGATATGTCCAGCATGTCATAATCTAAAAAAAATACAGTTTTTGAGCTATTGCATATCGGCTTTCCGGTAAAATTATCACGCCAGGAAACTTTGCGTTTACCAAAAAAATATATTTATTGAATTGAGAAACAGGCATAAAAAATAAAACACGCACGAAAGTAAAAAAAAAAAAAAATGAATAAAACAACAAAAACACTTTACCAATCATTTGTTTTTTTTACAATGGCCTGTACGTTCCCGTTTACGGTCGAAAGAAGAAGCAAAAGACCATGTTTATTTAAATAAAAATAAAAAAATATTTAATCAGTCTCTTCGTGCGGCAGAAAGAACAATTTTATTATTTTTTTTTCTGCTGATTAAATTCATCATTTATTTATTTACATTTACTCATTTTTTACTGAGTTTGATTCCTCTAGTTTCGCTTCGTAGGAATCGAGGTGTGGGACAAAATATAACTCGACAGAAAAGGGTGCTTATTCTTCTACCAATAGCTCACCCCTCTCTAGTTGATATTTCTTCCACTTCCTTCGACTCGTCCGATTAGATTTTCGAGGATCCTCCAATTTCAGACAAGCGTCTGAATCCGCATGACTGCTCGGTGGTTTTCTTCTCGGCCCCTCACCCTGACCAGACATTCTACTTTCAGTTTAGTTCATACATAAACGTCAAAAACTCTTATTTTTACATTTATTTCCAAGTGTGTTCAGCGTTAAAATATGAAGAATAGACTGTGCCAAATGATCGATGGTGACGTAAACAAAAACAACAACAATAACGAAATGAACATAAAGAGATTGAAAAAAAAATCAAAAATTTTTGCACTCGTGCTAAGCCTTCATGAACTTCATTTAAAATTAGTGGAACAGCATGAAGATCGGTCCACATTTTGAATGCGTAAATTGACTGATTTTCTTTAACTTTTTTACGGCATATCAGCAGTTTTTTTTTAGTTATGAAATGCATGACCATTTATATGGTACAAGATCTGTCACCAATGGAAGAGCGAGGTTTTCAAATAAATAAAATAAAATAAAATAAAATAAGTACACTAATAAAATAAAGAATAGGTAAATAAATACAATAAATAAAAATAAATAAATGAGTTAATAAAAAATAGCGGAACTTATAAGGAATTAGCACTCAAATATTTTCAGTTATTATGGAGTCAGTTCTAAGTATTGACAAAGAATTCTAATTCAAGAAGTGGCTGAAGGAGTTTACGATTTAAAGTCCGCTAAACAATATAAAAAAACAGACGCTATTAAACATGCGAAGGGTCAAAATTAGGTTAGGATGAAAATAATTTTTGTTCCACAAAAAGAATTAATACATTAAAAAAATTGGTGAAAATTTTCCTTTAAAAAAAAAACAAGACAAAACGAACAAAAAAAAACAAAAAAACAAAAACAAAAAAAAAAACGGTAACGTTCAAATCGTAAACCACTTCTGGGACTAGCTTGGAATTACCCGTAGATAATCGGAACTGACTCTATAAAAACTGAAACACCCTTGGTACCGAATACCTATAAGTACAAAAATAACTGCGCCTGTCAGGCGAATTGCACGCACAATATAATTTTTATAACTCCTTTAGAAATATGGCGGGTCAGGATTCTGGCAAAGATCGATGGAACCATTATTTCTCGCCTTATGCAAAATGGAGAATAAACGCCACTGTAAAACGTGTCGCGGAATTTCTGACTGCTAGCGATTTTTTTATGTAAATACTTGAAGACATGAACGGAATTTACCTTTCTAAGTAAACTATAAAACCTTTTTATTTTTACTATAACCTGTAGTTTATCCGTTTTGTTTTTATATTTTTTGAGTGGCGTAGAAAGTTTTAGGAAGATTATTATACAAAAGATCTTCGGTGCATAATATCCATTATAAGCAGTTCATTGGCAACGATTTGTTGAACACAAAATACGGTTTACCCATAGCTGGAGCGGGGTTCGTACCTTCATCGATTGCATTACTACTCCCCGAGAGAATTTAAATTTGACAGTTGATTTTATAGTCCTCGGTGATATCGATTGAGCCTATCACGCAACACGGGTTTGCAAGAATGCTTTAACTCATAACGGACACTAAGGTTAAAAAGAAACAACAAAAACGGAGTCACTTCTAGTTTTTAACTTAAATTACATTTTACGCCTTTAAGTTCTTATAAAAATTCAAATTGTAAAAGGGCAACATCTTTTTTGATAAAATTCGCGTTAACACCAAACTTTAAGATGATCAGTTAATATAAAATGTATAAATTCATAAACGTTCGGCAACTTTTTTTGAACAAGACTAATTATGCGACATGATAACTAAGGATTTCTCTCGCCACATTAGATGAAGTGAGCACGGTAAAAAGATAGCAAGATCATACGTGTTTTACTAGCATACCAGAACATTCGTGACACATTGGATCAGTATATATTATAAAAAACAAACAAACAACTCCCCCCCCCAAAAAAAAACAAGCATAACGAAAACTATTTATGTGGCAAGATTGAATGCGACTGTATCAAAATAATGTAAAAATAAAAACAGGATTTTCTTCATTAGATTAAATTAAGTTGAAAGATTAAAACTTGGTCTATATATCAGGATATGACGTCATGGTTAGAAGTTTGCAGTGACACGTAGCACTGAAGAGAGGACAATCAAATCAGCTGATTGGTTTCAGACGTCTTTTTCGAAACATTATCTTTGTTTCACCCCCCCCTTCCGGGGAGTGGGGGAGTCGTTTAGAGAAGCTTACGTAATGTGTAATGTTGTAATGTTCTAAAAGATTAAAACATCAAAGAGCATGACGCTATTAAGCAAAGATGTATTGCCATTTCTTATTTGTTATATTACAAAACCAATGTTTATAAAAAACGACTTATAACTTTCTGCTTCGACATCACCACTACGGCTACATTCACAACACACACCATTTTTCCTTTATATAAAAACTGATCCATTTAAATAGAAAGTATTAATGAGAGCCTCATCCGTTTTCTGCCGACGAGATGACGATTACGAACAATTGTTTGAGGTCAATAGGATGACTTATTGAACGTTACAAACGTCTTATCAATGCCAGGTAACGTTAATCAAGTTCGGCACAATCACGTTAACTTTACAGATCTCGCCAGATCACCGAAGTTAAGCAACGTTGAGCCTGGCCAGTACCAGGGCTCAAGGATATGGATGGATGAAACGTTAATCAAGACCTCGCCGATCCCCCCTCTCCGGATTTAAGCATGTGGTGCACTTCGAAAATAGTATATTCTTTCCTTTTACCGCCAACGCTTTGACCGCTGTTTTGCTCCAGCCGAAATGAATTGTTCTTTCTTTTAGAAACAATTTTATTTTGATAAGCTCTCTAGGCTGACTTTCACTCCAGATTTAAAATGGAAGATGTATATTCAATTTGTTACTAAGATCGTTGAAAAACTATTTGGATCCTTCTACTGCTCCAGTAAATACTCGACTCCGGATTTCAATCCTCGACCTACATAAGAGTCAGATGCGTCTTAAGGTTGAAACTTGTTCGTCTTTAAATCCAATTTCAGCAAGTTATTATCCAGTATTACTCCATAATAAATCAAACGCAGGTTTTATATCGTTGTTTCTCGCGTCTTTCGACATAATCATTCCGTCTTATAAACCTTTATGCTTGAATAGCCCTTGGCATTGATAAGTGGTGAAAAAAAGAAAGAAAAAAATCCCAAGGTAGAGTGCTATTACCATATCTGCGAAAGTGTTTATTCAGAGCACTCTTACTTACTTTGAAAAAGTACAAAATCAAGTGTGAGAATAGTTTTTTACCACAACGAAAAGTGACCCTTTCCACCTTTAAATACTGACGAATTTCCACTAACAAAGTTTCTTTGTGAAGAATTCTCGCTTGTGGAATACATTGCCATAGGTCTACTTCCCTGTTAATTACAATTTAGTCGTCTTCAAATACAATGTAAGTAAATTGTTGTCAAAAACCACGTCACTAATAATCAAACACAGTTCATATCTTTGATCGATGGAAACAAGCTCATAGTGTTCATCCTCATCGACTGACAACCATTCTGTCACATTAATTCTTATCTTATAGTAGAGATTGAATTTGGTAACTGATGACAACAATATTTATAATTCAAAGGAAAAGAAATTGTGTTTATATTTTTGTTAGGAATCCTCTAACTACAAACACATGCTATCATGATTGGAGACTTACCGAACCGTGATTGACCTCACACGATTAATTCCTGCAACGGCCATCTCGCATGAAATCTGCCAATATCAAACGAAGACAGCACGTTTCTTTTACACATTTAGACTTGAAGGATATTTCACATAAAAATGGATGCAATCTTTTCATGTTTTCCAATTAGGAATTTCTTAGTTTAATAATAGGCAGACGCGTTTAAGTTAAAAGTATTTTCATAATATTTGATTAAACCATCTAAATAAAAACAAGATGCCTATGAAACTTTCAAATAAGCCAGTCATTTGTTAGCCACGCTGAGCGGCGGCATGTGGCTCATTCGTTATAACGCTTGACTGATTCGACTTTCGACGCACAGTTGGAAGCCCCGCTCGTTTCTAGCCACACTCAAGATCCACAAATTAGTTGTATGTGGAAGAAGTACAACTTGTTCTCCAACTTCTGCTGATAAGGCACATAACAAGCTTTCACTTATGTTATATTCATTGTAGCGATATATATATATATATATATATATATATATATATATATATATATATATATTATTATTATTATTTACTTTAATAATTATTAAATACTTACGGACACTGGTGTTTCATCCTGTCAAGAATCATCAGCGCAGGGTGTCACGGTTAACACCGGTCGATAGATTCGAACCCGGCAACAGAAGCCATCTCTAACTCCATTAACAAGGAACTAACCCATCCGGCCACCATTAACCGCGAGAAATACTGTTGAAATTTAAACATTTATTTTTAAATGTTTTTAACGTCTGTGAGAGTGATCTAATCATTATATGATGATCTGCGCATAAGAGCTAAATTGGCAGACTATTTCCACTGAAAGTGCTCAACGATAAGAAACGGGCTCCTTAAAGGGGTTGATATATATGATATATATTATAGACACATATATGTTATATATTTTCATGTATAACATATATATAACATATATGCATAACATATGTGCTATGTATACATACATATGCGTAAGGGAAATGTTTAAATGATCTCTCTCTCTCTCTCTCTCTCTCTCTCTCTCTCTATATATATATATATATATATCACTGTCGAAATGTATGCACAGAAGAAATGAATAGAAAATACTGCCAAGTCTGCTGCAAAGAAGGTGGTCTCAGTCAACAGGGTTAGAAACTTCTCACACTTGCTAGTATGCTATACCTCTATAAAAAAACTATTCACATGTGCATGAAGTATTATTGCTAGATCTTGGCCCTTGCATCAACCATTATTTTCTCCCTCTTGGACAGTTTATAAAAAAGAGTCTCTAACCTTATAGGTTCTAACTGTTTGCACAGCTTCAACCCCTGTCTCATTGCTGTGATGTTTCTTTCCACGTATTTTCACTTGCTACACTTGTATGTAAATAGCAGTTGCGGAATTAAAAGGTCGGTGTGGTGGTGGTCTGCCCCTGGTGATAGCAAAGGAAGGATGACACAATATATAACCCAAGAAAAATTTCAACCAGGCTTATGTGCGAAAATAGTCTGAAAATACGATTTATTTATCATATATTACGTAATTTTTAAGCTTTTAATTAAAAAAAAATTAGAAACTCTTTAAAATTTCTATTTAATTAGTCGCTGAAGAATCTTTTTGACGAATTTTATTGAAAACTCTAAATCCTGTATTTTTTGTAGTTTTTAATAGTCTATTTGAAATCATTTAACGATACTCATTTCATTTTAATTAAAAAAAAAATTGAAAAAAAATGATTAAGTGGTTATATATATATATATATATATATATATATATATATATAAAGAAAACTATTAGTATAAACCTATGCTACTAAAGTGTCTTCAAAAAAGCTAATGCTTAGTAGAATTTTTAAATTTAAAAGTTCAAACTGTGATTAAATTTATAAAGTGTTGGATATTTTTTCTTGAAAAGAACTTCATTATGTTTCATAAACGATTTATATTTATTTATTTAATATTTGTTAAAGAGAATCAGCTTAGTATGTTACAAAAAAAGGTTCCCCTTTTCCTGTAAGTAAGAAAAACATTAGATAAGTGGAAAATGAGATTAGGATAAGCCGAGACTCGAACCGTGTAAGCAAGGTTCAGAATAGATTCGGGGTTGCAATGTTGGAATTTGGCTATTGTTAAATTTCATATAAAATAGTTTAGATATGTTTATAAAAAGAATGTAATTCTTCATTCTTTTATGGAAATTGAATTAAAAAGGTCAGCTAAAAATAATGAACAATATAATTTAAAAATATTTTGGAAAATAGGTTAGTGAGAATTCTTTGTCTGCAGAAGTGTGTTTTGGGAACATGTGCCGAGCCACGTATGTTTAAGCCACGTGAGTCGATCACGTTTAGAGCCATGGATATAACGTCATAGCAGAAAGGGAGATTTTCAATAATAGAAACTAGCATTAGCAGAGTGTGAGTCGAAGATCAGAGGCAGTCGAGTTTCGGATCGAAAAGTCAGCAGAGTCGGTCGGACAGAGCTTACATGATCAGAGGAGGTTCCCTTTAGAAGCGAAGGGAGACCGTTTAATCATGTAGAACGACTTTGAATTCCTTGACGTCATCATCATTCGACCGGTCGATCAGATAATAAAGAAGTTTGTTTTGTAAAACTGCGTCGTGTTATCATTCAACAGCAAAAGGTAATGTTTGAAACATCTTTAATATGAACTTTGTCTCCCTCATCGTTATTATGAACTTTATGTAACTCTCCCAAGAATGTGCATCCCCTATCTTAACCCTCGCTAATATATGTTATAAGAAGAAACACCCCAGAACGGTATAAATGTCTCTTCCACTCATCAATATGAATGCCCCATCCTATCTCTTAAATATGACCCCAACACTATGCAACACGTAGACGCTAGTGAACAAAAATTTCTATGGCTACACAGAACTTTTATTGATTTTTATGGCGTGTTTCAAAGGAGTAGAGATTTTTTGGACAGAAACGTTATTGTCAGATGGCGAAATTAGATTGGACCTTTGGAAAATTGAACGTTTTAACAACCGGGCGTTTTGACTAACCATTAGAAAATTTAACTTGTTAACTCTTTTCTAATGTAAGTGGATTTTACTTTTACGTATTTTAATATTTTGAATCAGTAAGTTAATAATAGTTAGCTGTGAATTTTGAAAAGTATTTTTCTAAAAGCAAAAAAGACATGATTAATGTTCAATACAGAATCATTAAAATAATTGAATACAAATTAAATCAAACAATTAGATTTTCTAAAATTTAATTTTTTATTGATATATTTCGTTTTTAAAAGAAATTGTACATATTATTATGCTAGATATTATATATATATATATATTATGAAAGACTTGATAAAGTTTGGTATTAACACGAATTTTATTAAAAACACTCGACGAAAACACGAACGAAACATTTCCAAAAATAAGAAAACAGAATATATATATAAATATTTTGTAAATATTCAATGAAGATACTTTATGATTCTCTTAAAATGCTTATTTTCCATAATTTTTCATGCATCTCCCTATACTGGATTGAAGAAATTCCCTCTTGACCAAAGTACCGTAGGTTTACAACAACATATGCCACACACAAATTTATTATATCTAGACTATTAGCCACTATCATATGTAAATTTAGAACGACATTTTAGACACATTTAGCCGTTATAATATAATCCTACATTTCATCCTAGGAGCAACATAATCACAATCGATACCATCTTTAGAGGAAGTAGTTCCTATTTTTCCCCCTCTAAATATCGATTCCTCTTATCGCCCCAGTCAACACTGGGAGGAAATATACACATACATTTATTGTGCCTGCATCGTTCGTAACTGGATCATAAACTCATAGACATGACATAATCTTTCCCTTTTCTGATTCAAAAATAATAATATATCTCCAAACTAATTCCGCTCATTCTGATTGGCCTACCTCTGACCATTCCTATATTCCGGATTAATGGTATTCACAAGCTAAAAGAACGCTAATGTACCATTCAAATATGGCTTCGTTTAGTGGCTTTATTTGGATTCCCACGTGTGGACCGATTAGTTGACTTAAACATCGTTGTCGCCTTCTTAGCTAGAATCTATCTGCGAATGAATAGATGATTGTTAACGACATAAACTGTTAATTTATTAACTCGGTTCAATAATAATTATCGGTTGGTTATTTGTGATATATGACGTTCCTAGGAGATTTTGGTATGATTACGTTTTCGAGACTCTCGTGAAGAATGAACTCATGTATAACAACTTTTCTGATATTTTCATACTAGCTGGCAGCCCGGCGTTTCCCAGTCGTACAATACGCTTAAACTTCATATTTTTTTTGCAGATTACGTATGTATTATTATAGAATCAATCCTTAACTGATTATTATATATTACGAGGAATAATTTTCCTGGCGGATTAATTCACAAAAAATTAATAAAAATAATAATGATAATGACATTCATCAAATTCCGTCTGTGTTTTTTTTTTTCAATATCACGTCACCTGATATTTGGACTTGACGATTAATGCTCTGGAAAAGTAACTTTTGATTAATATTTAGTTTTAAAATATGTAAACGAAGAATTGATTTGCGGCAATTTTAAATGGTACCTCTTTTTTATCGTAAATTGAACTTATTAATAAGAAAAAAACTAAAAATGGTGAGGTACACCCGGGCTTGAACAGGGGACCATGTGATATGTAGTCGAATGCTCTGCCTCGAAACTATATTTCCAGATTACAATAAATCTGATATTTTAAAGAAGAAATGATTTGCTGAAATTTTATTATCCCCCTTGCAGGTGTAATGTAAAATATTCCCCTGTAAAAACTATTCTTTTTTATCTATAAACGAGAAAAGCTTTTCTAAAGATCGTATTTTTTCGATTTTCGATACTTATCAGATGAATTTCTGAACAAAACATATTTAAAAAAAACTGCTAGACATATAAATTATCTATGAGGAAGAAACAGAGGCGAGCGTTAGTGGACTAATCGTTTTAAATATCGGACACTGTCATCCAGTGGTGGGCATTGTCATCCATGATGGTCAGTAATCTTTTGAAGTGGTTACCTTATAGCAAGACCGGTCACTTGTAGGTACAGGTGTTTGTAGGCTTTATTGAGAAACACGTATCGTGCTATTTTAATATAGGATGTAATAATACGAGTTTTTTTTTAAATTAAAATTGTTAGGTGAAAGTACCGAATAGTCATAAAAATCGGTGTCTGTATTCCACAGAGGCACATTTGGACATAACAGAGCTGTGTTGGCTTAGTAAAAAGTAAAAACAAAGTTACATTATTTTGTAAACTGTTTGGTAAAAGAACAGGCGAAGCAGAAACATGGGCAACTCGAAATGTTAGGTTTTATGCAAAAATGGCTCGATTATCAAACCGGATTTCCTGTTTTAGTAAAAAATACATAATAAAATTGGCATGAAAGAAAATAAGCGAAACTTTTGTACATAATTAAGTAATACATGATTATATTTTGCATGAATTAATAAAAAATGCTACTAGGGCGCAAGGTATGGGGGCAAATTATAATATTTTTTAAAACGGTAACGAAATGTGCGTAATATTGCTCGAAAACAACGGCAGTATAAACTTTAAATGCGAAAGATTTACATAGGAATGGCCTCTTTGGTTTCCCATAGTGTGAGTAGTTAACGTCGAAAACGTTATCATTCTATTATGAATATCTTTTCTTTAACCTCATTATTCATTAACAATAAATACATGCCAGGAATCTCTCATCGGTTTCATTCTAAATGAACAAGGAAGTTGATTATTTTATGTACTGGCGGGACAAACAGTCAAGCATAATATTTGGGTTTAGTTCATGATGTGTTGTGAGTTAAAAGCGACAGCTTGCCTCTCATCTGTGCTGGGAGATATGTTCACATTTTACGTGTACTGCTACACGCGTCGATTGGTTTTGTTAGTCAAATTTTAGGTGGTCACCAGCTGCGAAAGGTCTGACTATATTCGGTTTAGTAAAATCAATCACCATCAATTGTTAAAAGTTGGGCGTGGGACTGTTTGCACGCGCTGTCATCTTTACAGATGCAGTTGTTACATCGTTCGTTGCATTGAACGATGGGTGTCAGGTGTTTGATTAAGTTTAACAATACCGTCGTGGACTACTGTATCAACAATGCTGGAGGAAAATTCTATTGGATCTATAACCGCAGTGAATGGTATGAATAAACAACATCACCTCCAACTGTGGGTAAAAGTAATGATTTGTGTAATACTAATCTATTATATAAATCTCCCCTGTGTGTTAAACTGTATGTATGTATGTATGTATGTATGTATGTATGTATGTATGTATGTATGCCTAAAACTTTCGACAGAGGCGACAGATTTTCATGAAATCGGTATCACGTGAAGATCTAGGAAAAAATATATGAAAAATATTGTTTCGCCATTGAATGTTCTCAAAAATGTTTAATATAGTGTAAAACTGAAAAACTAAAAGAATAAAATGGAGATAGTTTGTTAATCAGTTAATTAATCTATATAAAATCTACAACTAATCTATATAAATATAACAGCAAACGTATGTATATGTGTGTGCAAATATTTAACCGATTAACCCTTTAAATGTTCGTTTCAACTTGCCGACATATATCTATTAATTTTACGCAAATTCATTCATAGCTTGAAGTGCTTTCATTTTAAATCTTTCTAATCTGACGATAACTCAAACGGAAAGAAAAGCGGCGGGGGCGTTAAATGTTTTGGTTTCGATTCTAGCCGATGGAACGTAAGTAATATTTTTTGAAGTTTTAAATCAGTACTATATATTAAGTACAATAAAATATTCAATAGAGAATTGGCTTTGTAATAATAAATATGAAATTTGCATGAATTAAAATATATTTAAGCGTATTTTACAACCGGGAAGTATATATATATATATACACACACACACACACACACACACACACACACACACACACACACACACACATATATATATATATATATATATATATATATATATATATATATATCTCTTCGGGCACATGGGCGGTCGATGATTGGGGGAGTCGCACTCGTCTGACAAGACGTAGCATTCATATATATATATATATAATATATATATATATATATGTATAAAATTCAACGTTATTTCAAGCGATTAATGGTAGCCGAATGGATTAGGTCTCCGCTAATCGAGCCAGAGATGTCTCGTGATACGGGGTTCGAATCGTTCGACTGGTAGTAATCGTGACACCCTGCACTGAAGATTCCCGAAAGGATGAAACACTAGTGTCTGTAGGTATTTAATTATTATAGTAAAAAATAATTATATATATATATATATATATATATATATATTAATCATTCACGTACACCTGTTTCGTCATCGTTACCATCCATCAGTCTCGTAATACCTGTTAAATATAACGAGATTGGAATCATATATATATATGAATATGAATGATTTTATATATATATATATATATATATATATATATATATGAATGCTTACGCCTTGTCAGACGAGTGCAACTCCCCCAGTCATCGACCGTCCATGTGCCCGAAGATGACTTTTCAGTTCTGCCAGCGACTTACATACCCTCAACAATGATCCAAACATAATTCTCAATGAAAAACCAAGACACGGAATAATAAAATAATGTTAAAAAATACACATTGTTGGTGACTACTCCCTTATTTAAATATATATATATATATATATATATATATATATATATATATATATATGCTCCTCTATAGGGTGGACAACTCCGGTGAAGGATATACTAGTTTCCATTTAGTTACTGCTCTCCTGTAATTATAATTGAATGTTTTCAATCATCACGAATAAAAACTGTAAATAAATAAACTTTTCATGTGCATTCATCTAGTTATAAGCTAGAATATTATAGTTAGGAACCCAAAGTTTATTTAGTGGCTGAAAGTGGGAGGAGGTCAGCTTTTATTTATGGCTTGAATTGATGTCTAGTAATAAAATAATCGGCTAATAACACGTGCCGCCATCGAAGTACTATTTTATCGATTACCTTTATCTGACTTTACTATGAAAAAGTATCGATCTCCGTGCGTTTCTGTTTGATATAATTTATTACTTTATTATCGTGTCAAATATCTGTGACCGCATCGCTGCACACAGATCGATAGAAAACATCATTTGTTGTCTAACTTGAATTTGCAGATATTTGCCCTCATTAGGAAAGCGGCCAATCCAGACTGTTTCTCAATGAATAGAAAAAGGTTGTAATAGGTTTTCATCATTACTAGGGCTATGACAAGAGAGAAGTATTTTCATTGTTTTGACTCTCGAGTGTATATCCGACACAGTTAATCAATTGAGAACCACATCACTCTATATAAAAGCATATAAGATATTAACTGATATATACTCGAGAGCCAAAATAACGAAAAGAATATTCTCTTGTCATAGCCCTGTAGGGGTGCAGAAGTTTAAGTAAAAATAAATTTTTTTTGCCCCAAACAAAATAATAAAAAAAAGGATGAAACAAAATGTCACCTCCTTCTGATTTAAATGCACCGCATTTATTTAAAAAACAAACAATAAGATGAATAAACAAAGGTCCAATTGGTGAAAGTTCTTTCGAATTCATTATGATAAAAATGTTAGGTGAAAGTCCTCCGTGGAATTAATGAGTTTAGAAGGTTAAAATCCGGTGTGAAAATAATGAGATTATTTTAAAGTTTGTGTTTATCTGGCGAAGTTCGCCTTACTTAAAAAGTCCCATGAGGAAAGTAATTTGTGAGGAAAGTGATATTTTGTTATTAATTTAGAAAATGTGCGGAATGAATGCCTGTGTGCATAACTGATTTTTGAGTAACCGCTTGGCGTGTGTATCATGGTGTTGGCGGTGTTGGTAGCGACAATGTTATGAACACGAGAGGCATGTTCTCGTTGTGTCATCGAAGTGAGAAGAAAAGACAAAAGCTGAACTCTCCGCGTAGAAGACTGCGTTTTATACATTTTTAGCCTGCTCCAGAACACGATTGCTCCTGCTGATATTTTGGCTTTTGGAAAAGCGTTAAAAAGACCATCTTCTTACTTTTTTTCATTAGTTACCTGTGTCACATGATGCTGTCTTCAACTACGTCCGCTAAAAATATGTTCATTTTACTTTTGTTGTTTTGTGAAAAATGTGTGGGCGTATTTGAAATTGTGCCGTTGCTGACAAAACCTATTTTTTTGTGCAAAAAGGAAAATTGAAATGAATAAAGGTTTCTTTATTTGTGTGTGTGTGTGTGTGTGTGTGTGCGCGCGCACGCGCGTGTGTGTGTGACTGCACAGCCCTAATCGTTACTAACAAAACGAAAAGTAAACATAAAATCATTCATTTGTACCCATCCTTTGAGCCGCGTTGGGTGTTTTAATTTTCATATTTTTCTTCGGACTAGCTATAGTTAATACAAAGAAAAATATTCGAAATTTTGTAGAAAAAACTATGCTACTTTTTATTTGTCTGAGAGAGTAAGTAACTACAATGCATGTATACACGTATTGTTTTTATTGGCAATAAAACATTAGAAATTATATTTTTAAGCAAACATAATTCGCTTTGAACAAACGCTGAATACTTTTTTGTCTACTTTTTGCCGGTTATAAAAAACAGTCACTTAGTTTTAAAAAATAATTATATAGTGTTTTTATGTTAATTTATTTCAATTTATAAAACACACATCCAGTTGAAAAAATTCTTTCATTACGATGAAACAACATTTGAGATAGATTTTAATATATGTTTAAATAGGTGAAAACTATTTAATAATCGACCCAATTAAAGTGTATTTGATTACTTCTATGAATACAATTATTGTATTAAGTCGAGAAAAAAGTTCTTGCGGAATTTTAAATTTTGATTTCAAGTGATGTCTTTTCAAAGAAGTTTTTATTATAATATCTTTACTTTATATATCATTTTAAAGAGCGTTTTTCGCTCAATCTAATCATTTAAATTACAGTCTTCTTTAAGATAATTATATCTTCTTTTCAGAAAATTGAATAGAAAATGTAAAAAAAAGCAAATTCGCATAACTTTGTTATTTCAATTCAAACTAGACCGAAAAGCTACCGAAAAACCTCGCGATATCAATGACGCGTTTGGCCCAGGAACCACTACTGGACACAAAGCACAATGGTGGTTTAAGAAATTTTGTGGCGGTGACAAGAGTTTTGAAAAGATGATGGTCGGACATCGAATGTTGACAACGATCATTTTAGAGCTTTAGTCGAAACCAATCCACGCACAGCTGTCGGAGAACTTGTTTTTTGTTTAGACGTAACGTATACGACGATTTCAAACCACTTGAAAGAGATTCGGACGACAACCCCCCCCTGATAAGTGGGTGCCTACGAATTGAACGACAACCAAAAGAAACGCCCTTATGAAGTGTCATCTTTCCTTCTTTTACGCAATAATAGCGACCCGTCTCTCGACCGCGATAAAAAGCGGGTTCTTTACGACAACCGGCGACGCTCAGCTGAGTGGTTAAACGCCGACAAAGCTTCACGGCACTTTCCGATGCAAGAGTTGCACTAAAAGGTCATGTTGACTATTTAGTGATCTGTGACCGGTCTCATCCTTAAGTGTTTTGGAATTCGGGTTAAACCATTACAGCAAATGAATTAAATGCACCAAAAACTTGGATAACAACCGCTAGCATTAGTCAACAGAAAAAAAAAAACAATTCTTCTCTACGACAATACTCGACCGCACGTTGCTAAACCGATTCTGCAGAAGTTGAACGAATTGGGTTATGAAACTCTGTATCCTCTGCCATACTCTCCAGACCTCTCACCTACTGACTACCATTTTTTCAAATATCTCAACAACTTTCTGCCTGAGAAATGCTTAAAAATCTAAGCGATATCAGAGATGCCTTCAGTGACTTAATTGCAAACAGAACACTAGATTTTAAAGACACTTGTTTTGTGTTGGCAAAAGTGTGTTGATTCTGATGGTGCTTATTTCGATCAACAAATCTTTTTGTCTAAGCCAAGATATGTTCATCTGAATTTCAAAGTTAAAAACCGCAAGAACTTTCTTGTCAACCTGATGTAAAGATGTGGATGTATCGCAACCAATGTAAAAACATTAAACATGTCTTTTAGATTTATTCTTTTACACATTACCTACATTTTCTTCCCAACAGGGGCTTAACAAAAACAGAACTAAAAAAAAAGTCGTTAAAAAACAGTCAGCTCACAGACTAATCGACTTTTATTTCTTCATCATTATGCATTACATCGAACAGCATGACCATCACCCGCAAATTTCGATGCCCGTAGCAATGTTTCTATTTTGTTTGTAACATTATTTTTACACACACACACACACACACAGACACACACACACACACAGACACACACACACACACACACATATACATATATGTGCACAGTCGCAAAGTACCCATATTATTAACTTTTAATGCATACAGAAACTGAGATATTGGCATGCAAGTATTATGTTTTTTTCTAAACAGTTCACTTCTTGTAAGTAAAAAAAAAATACTCGAGCTGAGATCGAAACCAAAACCTAAAGACAGCGAGTCAAGGACGATAACCATTAGGCCGGCTTTATAGGATTTTTATTCAAACTTACTTATTTTTAACATAATGAATGTTATTTGAACCGTGAACGTTCGTGAAACAGCGAGCAGATAAAAATCTTTCGACCTCCACTTACCAATTTTTCAATTTTTATCGCTTAGCAGCCCGTTTTTTTTTCGGATGAAAACCAATTAAAATATTTTCTACAGGTCTGAATATCTTATATATTAAATTTCAAGTCTGTAGATAAAAATCCTTTTAGTATATAGGGTGTTTCCCTAAAGAAAACAACACTACAAATTTATTTTTAAATTTTTATTAAAAAAATCAATTCAGGTAAGTTGATTATGTAATAGAGCTAACATCTATTAAATGTAGCCGCTTTCAGTTTCAATCACCGTTTCGATACGGGTCCGGAACTGAAAATATAATGTCTTTTCCATAAGAGCCGGCGGGAGCTCGGCGAATACTCGGCAGATGGCGGCGATTAGGATGGCTTTGGTTTTGTGGAGCATGTTGGTGATGCTCTCGTCGTACGATCAAACGAAGTAGTCCAGCGGGGTTAGGTCGGAAGAGGAGGAGTGCCACCGAGAGGATACAAATTCGTAGTACTCCTTCTGAAGCCAAGCCTGGGTTTCTTTGGACTTGTGGGTCGGCGTCGTCCTGTTGCAACACCCAGGGTGTGCAAGAAGTCACCTAATTGCACCAGGGGATCATCACACTCTCCATCCCACATCCAGGTACACTTTAGTGTTGACTTTCAAGCTGACTTCGAAGATGTGAGGTTACATAATGTGGCCTAACTTGAAACTACACCAAAGACCATAACCCTGGCCGGAAACTTCGTTAAGCCAGTGCGCTTAAGCGTTGAACCGTCCGGATTTTCATTTTGTGGGTGCTGGCAATGGTCCTGTTGTCATAACTTGGATCGGTATAAAGCATGAGTTGTACAGCTACGCATCTCCAATATCATACATTTTTTCTCCATCATACATTTATTTCTCCATCATACATTTATTTCTCCATCATACATTGTTTCTCCATAATACACTTTTTTCTCCATCATACATTTATTTCTCCATCATAAATTGTTTCTCCATCATAAATTGTTTCTCTATCATACATTTTTTCTCTATCATACATTTTTTCTCTATCATACACTTTTTTCTCCATCATACATTTATTTCACTATCATACATTTATTTCTCCATCATGCATTGCTTCTCTATCATACATTGTTTCTCCATCATACATTGTTTCTCCGTCATACACTGTTTCTCCGTCATACATTGTTTCTCAATCATACATTGTTTCTCCATCATACATTGTTTCTCCGTCATACATTGTTTCTCCGTCATACATTGTTTCTCAATCATACACTGTTTCTCCGTCATACATTGTTTCTCAATCATACATTGTTTCTCCATCATACATTGTTTCTCCGTCATACATTGTTTCTCCATCATACATTGTTTCTCCATCATACATTGTTTCTCCATAATACATTGTTTCTCCGTCATACATTATTTCTCATCATACATTGTTTCTCCATCAAACATTTTTTCATCATTTTTTCATCATACATTGTTTCTCCATCAAATATTTTTTCTCCATCATACATTTTTCTCTCCATCATACATTGTTTCTCCATCATACATTGTTTATCCGTCATACATTTATTTCTCCATCATACATTTTTTCTCCATCAAACATTTTTTCTCTATCATACATTTTTTCTCCATCAAACATTTTTTTCTATACCATACATTTTTTCTATACCATACATTTTTCTATATCATACATTTTTTTCTATATCATACATTTTTTTCTATATCATACATTTTTTTCTATATCATACATTTTTTCTATATCATGCATTTTTTCTATATCATACATTTTTTCTATATCATACATTTTTCTATATCATATATTTTTTCTATATCATACATTTTTTTCTATATCATACATTTTTTCTATATCATACATTTTTCTATATCATACATTTTTTTCTATATCATACATTTGTTCTATATCATACATTTTTTCTATATCATACATTTTTTCTATATTATACATTTTTTCTATATCATACATTTTTTTCTATACCATATTTTTTTCTATATCATACATTTTTTCTATATCATACATTTTTTCTAAACCATACATTTTTTCCATACCATACATTTTTTCCATACCATACATTTTTTTCTATATCATACATTTTTCTATATCATACATTTTTGTCTATCATACATTTTTTTCTCGAACCTCACCGACTTTTCTCCATCGTAGATTTTTTCTCCATCATAATTTTTCTATATCATACATTTTTTTCTATATCATACATTTTTTTCTCGAACCTCACCGACTTTTCTCCATCGTAGATTTTTTCTCCATCATAATTTTTCTATATCATACATTTTTTTCTATATCATACATTTTTTGTCTATCATACATTTTTCTATACCATACATTTTTTCTATATCATACATTTTTTCTATATCATACATTTTTTTCTCGAACCTTACCGACTTTTCTCCATCGTAGATTTTTTTCTCCATCATACATTTTTTCTCCATCTTAGATTTTTTTCTCCACCATAAATTTTTTCTGCATCATAGATTTTTTGTCTATCATAGATCTTTTTCTCCATCATAGATCTTTTTCAACATCATAGATCTTTTTCACCATCATAGATTTCTTTGTCCATCATACATTTTTTGTCTATCATACATTTTTTTCTCCATCATACATTTTTTTCTCCATCATACATTTTTTTCTCCATCATACATTTTTTCTCAATCATACATTTTTCTCCATCACACATTTTTTCTCAATCATACATTTTTCTCCATCACACATTTTTTCTCAATCATACATTTTTCTCCATCATACATTTTTTGACTATCATACATTTTTGACTATCATACATTTTTTTGTCCCATACATTTTTTATCATACATTTTTTTATCATACATTTTTTTATCATACATTTTTTTTATCATACATTTTTTGAATATCATACATTTGTTGACTATCATACATTTTCATAGAGTTTTTTCTTTCATAGATTTTTTGTCTATCATAGATTTTTTGTCTATCATAGATTTTTTGACTATCATAGATGTTTTGACTATCATAGATTTTTTTTCTCCATCGTACATTTTTTTCTCCATCATACATTTTTCTCCATCATAGATTTTTTGTCTATCATAGATTTTTTGACTATCATAGATTTTTTGACTATCATAGATTTTTTGACTATCATACATTTTTTGAATATCATACATTTTTTGTTTATCATACATTTTTTGTCTATCATAGATTTTTTTGTCTATCATAGATTTTTTGACTATCATAGTCAAAAAATCTATGATAGTCAAAAAATGTATCACAGTCAAAAAATCTATCATACATTTTTGACTATCATAGATTATCTTCTCCATCATACATTTATTTCTCCATCGTACATTTTTTCTCCATCATACATTTTTTGTCTATCATACATTTTTGTCTATCATACATTTTTGTCTATCATAGATTTTTTGTCTATCATAGATTTTTTGTCTATCATAGATTTTTTCTCCATCATAGATTTTTTTCTCCATCACACATTTTTTGTCTATCATATATATCATCTCTATCATGCATTTTTCTCTTGAACCTCATCGATTTTTCTCCATCATGCATTGTTTTCTCTATCATATATTTTTTCTCCATCATGCATTTTTTCTTCATCATACATTTTTTCTATATCATACATTTTTCCTATATCATACATTTTTCCTATATCATACATTTTTTCTTTATCATACATTTTTGTCTATTATACATTTTCCCCATAATATATTTTTTCTCTATCATACATTTTTTCTATCATACATTGTCAAAAGCTGTGTTAGAATGGGTGAAGTTTGGCCGTCTGAAAATCTGCGTCTTTCTTTGTCGACCAGAAGTCGAGACTATACAAAGCAGTAAAAGTTTTACACATCGACATTTGATACCAATAGATAGCGCTCGTCCCTCTTCGGTGATGTTAGTAGATTACAATTACAAATAAGGTCTTATTATGGCAGGTTATATATTTCGTAAGAGTATTAGTTAGAAAGTTAACTGTAACATTACTATGCTAATATGCGACTTGTAACATTGCGTGAGGAATCTTTCGACTTTCACATTTTGCCTGCGTCGCTTTTTTAGTTGCCTTCTGCGTCGCTTTCTTCATCGCCCGAAATTGCTGTTTGTCCATTCAATATTTGCTCTATCATTTGATCTACTGCTTACATCAATGAAAAATGCGAGGGAAATCTCAAGTAATGTGTGCAGAATAAATAAATAAATAAATAGTATGACATTTAAACCAACCGTAACTAACGCCTTCATAGACTGCTATCCACGTGGGATTTTATATCTCCGATGGGAAAGATGATTAAAACAAATCAGAACCTGATGAAGACTTATTTATAAATCGAAAGCTTGTTTAATCTTTTAAATAAATAATTTATTTGGGAGAAACTCATAAACACACAACGTTATTTGGCTTTCTGATTTCTATAATTCAAATAGCATGACGTCATTGAAAAATATGGTGTTTATACAAATTTGTTACATTATTATAGTAATAAAGAAAAAGAGGACAACACTTCTACTGCAACTTTTACAAATCGCGATTGGCCAAATACTTACCACGTGTCAACCAGAAACTAGCTGTTTTCTGTCGGACGGGAAATCGGTTGAAGATTGTTTACCAAGCAGGCAGTTCTTTTCATTGTTAGGCAGTTGCAGGTGATTAATTCGACAATATAAAATAAGAAAAATACAAAATTTCACTTTGTTTCAGAGGACTTCTGTGGAAACGTAGCTGGCTAATCCAAACCTGGCATAGTTAGGTCGAACATAGTTTAAAAACAACTTAAAGAAAATGTTTGAATAAATAGTGAACACGGTTTTAAAATTCAATGATGTTTTATTTTTTATTGAATGGCAAATAATATTCTCATAATGTTGTCTTTATTAAACAATTCATTTGAATAAAAAAAAACACGTATGAATTTTACAATAATGCATGCAAAACTTACAGAATTTTTGTCGTGGTAATAAATAAACTGTTGCGTGTAAAAATAATTCCATTATATTATAGTGTCTCAATTAAGAGATCAACGCTAATAAACTGGTGTATACTGGCTGTTATAGTTGCAAAGACGAATTGCACAAAATATGACATTGATGTGCGATTCAGCAAAGCCTGGACTGTGCATGGTGAAAGCAACCTGAAATAAAATCTTCCTAACACTATGAAACGTCACTACTTTGACGTCATCTGTTCTCGTATATGGAGGTAGCATATGAACTGTTGCCAAAAGATTGAAGAAGAAACTAACAACATTTTGAAGTTCCTTAGATTTTAATTTTGATGAAAACGAGTGAAAATGATTCCATAGGACGAGTATACAGCATCAGGTAGAAGCATCAAAAGTCAGAAATTTTCTTCAGCGCCAGAATAACAATTTCATCACCAACTTTTACAATGAATTACATATAAATCTACCATTTTAGCTTTGGAATGAAATTCATGGATTAGAACATATAATATTGTGTTTTCTAATTTATGAAGGCAAAGATCATTGAATTAATTGGAGATTCGAGTCTTTAAGGTTTAACAGACGAAAAACGATTTTGTGAGCGAAAAAAAAAAAAAAAAAAAAAAGAAAGAAGAAAAAAAGAGAAAGAATTAATGTTCTTTAAAAATTGAGTCTGGTTGGGCTCAAATAAAATAGGAAATTTTCAACGTTATGGCTCTGGTAACTTTTATTTTAAAAATGACTCTACTTTCATTTTATAATAACACTTTATTGGTCTTCTATAATTACCAACAACGCATAGCGTAGCAGGTTGTATCACCAGGTAATACCATCAGGATTCATCGGTAAGTCACAGAAATTGCTTGGAGGAAATCCCGTTCGATCTCGACATCTTCACTCTTCTTTTTTGATATGAAGCGATGACGCCTTGAGACAAATAGATGGCAAGTAAGCAACAAAATAATGAATACAAATAAATAATTAAAATAAACAAATGAAAGATATACAATTGAAACAATTGAAACAATAACAATGTTTTATGTACAAAATTCGGCCAATAGAAGACATTATCGCAACATTTATGCAATGCCTTCAAATCTGTGGATCTTGTGTCAGTCAGACTCGCAATATGGGATTCACACAAATATGATGCCAATACGGGGTTATAGTTCACGAGAAAAATAACAGATTTAAAAGTAAAGTAATACACCCGAGAGGAAAAAAAGAAAAGGAAGTGATAAGCATCGATCTCTTTGTTCTGATTACAAGCAGATCGATAGTTAATATCTACGACGCTCTGTATGTATGGCCTTAATCCAGAGGTAGACTAACGAAGGTAGATTTTGAGAACGTAATAATAGGGTATACTCCTATTTTAATTTTTGAATACTGAGGTCGCCCAATAATTTCATCGAGAGAGAGAGAGAGAGAGAGAGAGAGAGAGAGAGAGTCGGTATCTAACATAACATGATATATCTATATCTACATCTACATTTTATAAATTGTTTTTTTTTTGTGCATTAATATTCATATTAAACACCCTTTTTTCTATGCATTTTAAAAGTACAACTTTGTTATATATGGCTCGTGGAATTGCATTCACTAGCAAAAGATCTGGCTAATTTGCATATTCTTTTAAACATTCATTTTAAATAATTCCCTATTAGTTTTTTTCGGTTTTCTTATGGGGTGATCATCTGTAGTTAACTATTACCTGTAATTCATGCAGATATTCGACATGATTTATACTTGCATAATATTTGCGCAAAAATAGTTATAGTAAACACAAACCTCTTTCTAAATATATTTATGCGTATATATATTTGTTTAAAAACAGTTGCCTACTAAACTTTTCTGTCAATTTTTGGTCAACATGCATGAAACTTCATATTCGAACCGATGCAAAATTTTATATTTTGGTTTTAGCCGGGGGAAATCGACGCAAAAGTGTAAAAATTAAAAAAAATGGAATTTGCTAGGTGAAGGTCGAACGACGGCATTACGAATATGCATGCATAACGTAGTAGCTATTGACTCATGTTTTATTTTTTAGCTTTGCAACAAACATGTCCTCATAGCTCAGGCATTAACGTCAAAGGAAAAAGTAAATCGTAAGGTAAACGTTTTGGTTTCGATTCTCGGTGGTGGCACACGAGTTATTTTTTTAAAAACTTTTTTTAATAATTATTATATATTGGGTCTAATTTTAGCGTATTTTACGACCGGGCAATGCCGGGCGTCTTGTTACTGATAATATAAGCTGATCATTTTTGATAATTCAACATACACTTAATTATTCAAACGCAGGGGAAAACCTAAAAAAATGTCATCTATGGAATCGGGAATAAAATTTATAATTCTTTCTGCAATTCAACCATATTCAATTAAAAAAGATTTAACTCTACCGTTGAATTGTCCAACAAGTTTCAATCAACAATGCAAAGTCTTTCTTTTATCATCATTCATTGATAGGCAGGGACGCTTTGGTTATTATCTCGCCAGTAGAACTCGTGGTCGTGAATGGACTTCACGCTCATCTTAATTCTCCCCTAGATCTTCATTTGTGGAGTTATCTCAGAGGAAATGGTTATCAAAACAATCTGCAGACCATTTCTGAGCTGAAAGTTGCCATTACAGCCAAAATAGTAAAATACAAAAAATAAAATCACATTGTAAGAGACACTCTTTAATTTACACTTTCAGTCCCGTACCGCTAAAAAGATAATTCTTTTTTCCTTATTTTTTTCTAATGTTCCCTTTTTTACATAACGTTTCACTGACTTTTTTCTTCAGTTAAGAACGACTGCACGTCGAAATTACTACGCGTTCCTTTCTCACACTATTATAACAATCATCATATATTATTAAAATGATATTCGAAAACGAGGCCACATCAAAGGGAGGTAATTCTCATATTCTTGTCACGGGTTGCCAAATTTCGTCTTTTTTTATTTTTGAAGCAGTTTGACCTTCTTTTTCAAAGCACAACGTACGAACTAACCAAGGAAGAAACAAATAGGATATTATATAGATTAGCATTAACTATAGAATGGAGGATAACTATTACAGATAACACTAGCGAAGCGTAATTTCGTTCGTTATTTTTAACGGTGGGTGTACACTTGTGAAGTAACCTGCCAAAACATATACTAACAATCAGATTGATTTACAAAAATGTTGAACAGTTTTTGCCTTTTATGTCTTTAAAACCAGGTTAAAAAGATATTAGATCTAATAAGCACCTGGCAACAAATGAATAAATTAAAACTTTATCTAAGAAATGCAGAAAATATCAAACGGTTATGTTTTGGCAATAATTGCGGCAAACAAACGAGGAGAATCAAAAGCGAGACGAATAGAAAATGAATTCAAACGAAAACACTTCGTCTCATTAACTCATCAAATGTAAACATCACGCGCCTTGATGTTGGTAGATCTAAGCAAGCAGTTGAAAAATGAAAACCTTACGTATAATCATCCTAAGCAATAAGTCAACTACGAAATTACGTTTTATTGAAGAACGAAACAGATGAACAAAAAAACTTGTCAGAACTAAATAACGATTTCTAATTCTTCATCAAAGATGTTTACTTCGTTTTTAAACAGGAAAGAAGAAATAAGATGAAAGGATTACGAAATGACGATTCATGGGAAGAGTTTTAAAAAAGTTAACACTGCTAACGTCAGATTCAAATTAGGATCGAGATAATGTTCTTTTATAGTCGATACAATCTTTCCAACTTCTTACTTTTAATCTTCTTTTAATATCGAACGCATGAAGATACAAATCTGTTAGATTGCTAAGTATCTGTTAGATTGTAAAATTATTAAACATCTGTCAGATTGTTGCACATCTGTCAGATTGTAATGCATCTGTTAGATTGCTACACATCTGTTAGATCATTCAAAGGTATGTGTTATTCAATTCCGACTGCAGTTCACAAAAAGCATTTATTATCGGCGATTTTAAAAATATTATTTACAACTCTGTTAGGATTTGAAATTGTACGAGTTATTTTCTTTGTTTTTATCGGCAACTAAAATGAACCTAATAGAATCAAAATTGTATCCCATGTAGAATTTATGTAAATAAAACTTATTAACTACGATTAACCTAAATAACATATAGTTTATCTCCATTTTCTCTTAGCATTAGCCAAGTCTAACTAACAGTAATTTAACAATCATATTGGAAGTATATATGTAAAATATACAATATAGATTCAAGAAGGAAAACTAGAAAAACAACAAACAAAACAAGAAAACCACCCTAAAACAGTGAGTGCTGTGAAGAAACTATCACCGGAAATCCAATAAGACACTCACGTAAACGTCTATGACATTGCAACTGCTATTTTCTTACTATTAAACAGCTTTAAAGAAAAGCTGGACAAATTTACACGATTATTAGTCATTATAGATGTTTAGACATAATTTTAGATCACGATCCTTTTTATAATTCCGATATCTAACTACTTTCTACTTTACTGGATTGTTTTTACTGTCTTTGTACTAAAACAATTGGTATCATTTAGCTTATATATCGACCAAAATGATCTCAAAGAGGAACGTTCCTTTGCACAATAAGATTTACATTTCCTAGAAATTGAATGAATGAATTCGCAGCAGCATAGTAAAAATATAATTGGACATTCATACGGAATAATAAAGCGAAATAAAAACGTATTTTTGGCGGGGAAAAAGTCTGTAAAAGTAGACAGGAAGAAATACGCTTTATGCTTACTTAATATTTTTAATTAAAAAAATACACAAAGTAAAGGAGTTTTTATCTGTTCGTGGCATTCTGAATGTAAAATTGCTGTTACCAATCGAATTTTTAGTCAGGACAGATAGTTCGTAACGATATCTAAATATAAATAGTGCATACTAGCAAGGCTACCCGATATTACCCCGGGTCATAAAAACAAAATAGGAAAAGTTCGAACATCTTCATTTTCAAATTCTATTTCTCTATATTTTTCTCTCCTCCCACTGCACGCCTCTTCTTTATACTGACCTCCTACACTGCCTGTTCCCCTGACATTTTTATTATTTTCAACACATTTTAATGTATTGAAAATAATAAAAATGTAAAAAAAAATTAATCTGAGTTTTCAGTTTTACATTTATAGCTTCCGGGCAACATCGATACTGTTGTCTCTTTCCCATTTACTACTTTTATAGAATGCTACACATTCTGTGCCAATTTCTTTAATTGTTAAGGAATAATTTTGCTAATTTTTTATTAGGTCAGAAAACATATTAATTCCTGAAACAATTGTGGCATTTTCTCTTGTGTGTGCAATCATTTTATAAACGAACGACATGCAACGATTTGCCAAAATAGTTTCATATCAAATCTATTATAGAAATTCAGGCCGATATTTTTGGGTGTTTGTTTTATATAGAAAAAAAGGAGGCAGGCATCGATTTCAAGTAATCTTCAATGGATAAAAAAATGAATGTACATTATTATTGTTTATAGCGGCATAATTAATCCTTAATAATATTTAATGTTTGCTAACTTATATTAAACCATGAGCAGCGTTCTACCATTAACATATTTAGTTTAAGCAAAATTTAAACAAATCCTCTAATGGCTGAATGGTGTAGTATTCCACTGACGACGTCAAGGTCAAAATTCTGCTTCGACAGTCAAAAATAATTAAAAAAAAATTTAAACATGTAAGTAAAAAAAAAAAATATCTGTCAAAAATTGAATTGAATTTTACTAAAATTATCGGCACGTAACTAATAGCATACATATGTTCTATTTTGTTTTGAAGTAAATTAAAGTATGTCAAAACCAATGCAAATGTTTTTCCAGTGTTAAAATTATGTAAAAAAAAAATTAAAAATAAAACAATAATTGTTTCTCACTAATTGAAAAAGTTGAAATTCAATCTTTTGTGAAGTTAAGTTACTTTTTTCACTTTAAAATATTATTTTGAAATATTTTGTTCATCTTGGTTGTTATATCGACAACTTTTTTCACTCTAAAATATTATTTTGAAACTACTGTTCATCTTTGTTGTTATATATGTAACCTCCAATCTTCTTCAGGTGAATATTTCCAACTTTTAAATTTTTATTTTTTGTTTTTGAAATTCTTTGAGAAATTTTTATGTACAATTCTAGAACTAATACGAAATTTCGAAGTAAACTTTTTATTTAATTCATAAAAGTAGACTGTTTTCGTTCTGTCAGCTATAGTCAGGTAGAAGCAGCCGGTTATTATCGTCTGCAATAAGTTAACTTTCAATTCCAAGGAGAATGTCACCAAGAACTGACTGTTAATCCACGTCTTTACACTTTTCAGTATAAAACGTATTTTCCCTTCCTTTTATTGCTCCACTGATTCAAACCCTACTTTACTATGCACCCCTCAATTTGTGAACGATTCATTACAGATTTTCGAATATATATATATATATATTCAAGAAACATGGTGAACAACAAAGAGACATTATCTTTTTTGTAAGAAGCACCTATCTATCAAAAATTAACTTTTTTATGAACCAATCATTATGAATATTGAAATATATTTTCCCGATTACACGGCGCATAACATGGGCAAATATTTTTTTCTTTATCACCAAGAAGGTGCGCCTATCCGAACTCCACCTACACCACTAAACCTTTTAAAATCAGCAAGATATTAGTGATAATAATTGATTCTACATCAAATTTTGAGTTATATGATTATATAAAGCAAGGATCAAGCCACGCGCGGGAGCATAAATAAAATATATATATATATATATATATATATATATATATATATATATATATGTTCGGTAAGATTTAAACTATTGAAGTTATATTCATTAATTATAGAATAAGTAAGGCAAAAGTGGGCAAATTATATTTTTTTCTTTGAACATTCAGAGAGGTGGGCATGGCACCTGTACCATACTTCTCAAAGAAAGAGAAAAAAACAACAATTTACAACTAGTGCTGGGTATCTTTCTAGTACACACACACACACACACACACACACACACACACACACACACACACACACACACACACACACACACACACACATACATATATATAAATACATGCATATATATACACATACATATATATACATACAAATATATATACACATATATATATACATACATATATATATACATATATATACATACATACGGCAATAGAGAAAGCATTAGTATGACCGACAAACCTGACACCTTCAATTGACCTGGAAAAAATCGTTCACTCTATTTCCATAATTAGACGTTTTTCTTTTTCTTTCTATACCGGTTGATGTGTTTTTATGAAATTTTTCTCACAATTGAATTGGCAGAATAGACAACATTTTATCATTTAACTTTTAGACATCAGCACTTGATCAAATTGTAAATACAAACCATCTCTCGGCTTCTTCTTTAGTTTTCAACCCGTCATTTCCAAGCCTAAAATGGAAAGAAGACATCGATCGACACCCCGGCGTTTTTTGTCTGTCGCTTCGGGTCTCAGTCGAAAGCTGAGGTGGCCCACACCGGCAGTGCGCATGAGTTTGCACGTGCGCGCGTTAAATTTGAGCGCGGCCTGACACGTGATCTCACGAGCGCCCACCCGGCAGGGAGACAGTTTGAAGCTGAAGTTGTATGGTCACAAGCACTGATGTCCAAACACAGTTCTCGATATGAAATTACAAGAATTGCGTTTGGACAATCATCGCCTGAAAACTGAATTCGATACCGGGGATGAAGACCAAATCAAAGTTGAAAATAAGTCAAAAAATAAATACATACAAAGCAAAACAAAAGAAATATATATATATATATATATATATATATATATATATATATATATATATATATATATATATATATATATATATATATATGTGTTAATGTTTGTGCCGTATAAAAAATAATATGTTAACAGAACATTTAAATAAGGGTTGCGTTTTTCAAAGAATCTGAAGACACTATTGAAGTTTTATTTTGATTCCATATGGGGTTACTAAGGACAATTATCGGCTAGGTCCATAATATAACTGAAATATAATGTAAAGAAACTTCATGTAGGGAAAACGTGAAGTTGTGGTTCCCTATTTGAGTCATATTGTGGACCAGATGCACGACATATCCTAATAGTTGGAATGTTTATTGAGATCAGTATTATTTATTCATTTATTTATTGCGAACTATTATCCTCATCTTTTAGTTGTTGATTCACGACGTTTCGGCAAACTTCAGCGCAATGGATAGAGTCGTTGAATCTCTATGGTTCTAGCTGAGCATTGTCTTAAGATAGCGGTTTTCAATCCTACCCAAAAGCCGACCAGAGGCTTACTTGGCCAAAACATAGTGAGACGACAACAACTATGGAAGGCAGTAATTGCTGAGGATGCAATTAAGAGATTCGGAGTTCCCATCCCGTCGCGGTAACCACCTAATGAAGGCCAGAAGAATAGTTGGCTGAAACGTTGTGAAAAAACAAATAAAAGATGAGGATAATAGTCCGCAATAAATAAATGATTATCCTAATGATTATATACAACACAGACGTCCGTTATTTAATAATTATGCTTAAGAATAAATATTTTTAAAACTATTCAGCGACATAGATGTTTCATGTTACCTAACGCTCATCAGCATGGATGATTGTAAACCCACAGCCGATCAGACGATTCGAATCTCGGATCCGAATATCTTGTACTCACGTTTCTTATTGTCCTTCCTCTCATGAGCGCACGCAAGTAAACCGTTATTTCAAAATGTTAATTTCTCTCTCAGGATTTCTCTGTGAATCTTTCTTTTTGTTTAATAAATTTACATAAAAATGAATTGTGATTTTTGTGTCAAACACCGGAGAAAATTAAACAAGTGATCAGGCTGAACGTCACTTCATTTGTTGACGTTTGCATTTGGCTGTCTTGATTTACTGGATTGTGTCGACGATCTCCGCAACGTCATCAATCCAATTCATCTCCCTAGTATTTGATTTCAAATTGGGAGTGACAACCACAAGCTGAGGTGAGAAGACAGTTTCAATTGTAAAGACGAATTCACAGATCATCATGAATGTTTACAGGTGTGATTAAGGCATTTTCGACAATCGCAACTCGAAGATATTCATCCAACCATAAGAAGTGTGAATCTCAAATTCACACACGTGCAGAACAAACAGACAAACAAACAAACAGTGATTTCTATTTATGAACTGTAGATGTCTGTGTACTTGATATCTTCATGCTATTTTCTAAAGTCTGATTTCCTCTACAAAACCCCAATTTGTTCCCCCATTCCTTTTTATGTTCAGTTTGAACCTGCATATACATATTTCCTTTTTGTCTATTTCATGTGTGACGAAGGGATTGAGCAAAATACAGAGATAAAAAATACTGAAATTTGAGAAATTGGTTAAGATTGGCAAAGCAACAAACCATGCGAGAAACAAATGACAGATGTACTCTATAAACAATTATCTGATCGGTACACAGGACTTATCAAATAGCATATATATATATATATATATATATATATATATATATATATATATATATATATATATATATAAACATATATATGCATATATATACATATTTATATGTATACATACACACATATATATATGTACATCTACATATATATACACATACATATATATATACATCTACATATATATACACATACATACATGCACATATATATATACATCTACATATATATACATCTACATATATATACATACATACATATACATACATATATATACATACATATATATACATGCATATATATATACATACATACATATACATACATATACATACATATATATATACATATATATACATACATATATACATACATACATACATATATATACATACATATATGCATACATACATACATATATATACATACATACATACATACATATATATACAAGCATATATATATACATACATATATATACATACAAGCATATATATACATACATATATATACATACAAGCATATATATACATACAAGCATATATATAACTAGAGGGTTACCCGACATTGCCCGGGATCGAATGATAATCAACTAATATTTCACACTCCTACATTTTTATTGTCATCAAAATCCATTAAATCGCCCGGGAGGAAGCTTCACATGGCTCCATGGAGTAACTTAATCCAAAATACATGTTATCCTACATTGCACTCAAGAGAACCTACTGTTTCTTTTATAAATTCTTTTTATATAAACTTCTTTCCAGTTAACGAAAAAAACATTAAGAAATTTACGTGCGGGGTTTGAATCTTCAGATCACGTTATGCAAAAAAAAAAAAAGACAAAACACAACAACAAAAAAAAACAAACAAAAACAGCGAATTTATAGTGGTCGACTCTACATTAAAATTAAAATTAAAGATGACACATTGAAATATAATGGTTACTTCTCTTCCAACTTTCAGGTTTTATAATCATGCCCATATTCCTTTATTTTCTTTTAAAGTCGATAAGTTACTTTTCTTCTGATGAGTTAAGTGCGGAATAAATTTTTAAAAATTAGCATAAAAAATATATGAATGATTCTGCGTTACGAAACAGGTGCTGTAAAAATTTGCGCATGTCAACATACTTAAATACATAAACAGTAAGATAACATCTTCAAAGTTGGAATATAGAATTTTGTCATATAAACTATAAAGTTGTTATTTTCCCCGATTTACGTAAAACCACACTTGTGGGGGTGATCTCTAGATTTTAGTTTTACTAGTAATTTAAAATCAATAAAAATTTAATCATTTTATTATTACCACCAGCAGTGGAAGGTTTTGGTTTGAACAAAATCAAATATAAAAGATAATTAAAGGAACCGTGTTTGACATCGGAAAATAGCCACAAATTTTCAGATTTTACTGATTCCGATCCCTCCAAAAGTTCGGATTTTTCCGATTCTCAAATTCCAATTAATCGTCCCAACACTAATTGGAGGTATCGTGATGTAAATCATGACGTTGGGACACAAAATCTTCATTACCATGTGTATGTGGATATCTTCATTACCATGTATATGTGGATATCTTTATTACCATGTGTATGTGGATATCTTTATTACCATGTGTATGTGGATATCTTCATTACCATGTGTATGTGGATATCTTTATTACCATGTGTATGTGGATATCTTTATTACCATGTGTATGTGGATAACTTCATTTTGTACTAGTCCTGAGTTTATGGGTGGCAATTAAAGCTGTCATATGCACCGATTTCGGGCGTAAAGAGGCTAACACGCAATAAATAGACACGATATAAAAAACTGTTTGACATTATTTGTTTCGTTTATGCTCAGGGTAAATATGAATTTTTTTTCGTTTATGTTCAGGGTAAATATGTATTTTTTTTCCGTTCATGTTCAGGGTAAATATGTATTTTTTTCGTTTATGTTCAGGGTAAATATGAATTTTTTTTCGTTTATGTTCAGGGTAAATATGTATTTTTTTCCCGTTCATGTTCAGGGTAAATATGTATTTTTTCCCGTTCATGTTCAGGGTAAATATGTATTTTTTTCGTTTATGTTCAGGGTAAATATGTATTTTTTTTTTCGTTTATGTTCAGGGTAAATATGTATTCTGAACAAAGAAACATTGGTTGGATACGAACTCTTGTTCATTTCGTCTTAACGTAACCGTATGTGCTCTTTATTGATTGATATTCTTCAGTCTCAAAATAATTACTTTCAAAGCTAAGTACAGAGGAAAATCTTCTACCTATGCAGCAGAGAGTATAAACCACCAAAAAAAACAAAAACAAAAAAAAACAAGCACTTATAATCATGGTTTCTGTGCAGTAGAAGAAAAAAAGAAAACAGAACGTTCCTGGATTTAGCCTCGGACTGCCTTGATGACTTCGGCTTAGGAGTTTTCATCTTAATTGACTCTCGAAAACTATTCTAGTAGTGGGCATGGCCGTATGGTAGCGGAAATCTTTATTTTTTTAATGTTCAGTAACTAATCTAATAGTCCAGGGTAACCTGAACTACCCTTAACATTTCAACTATAAAATATTTGATAAAACTTGATATTTTAAATTTTCATTAAAAATGTATTTTTGAATTTTTTTAAACGTAATTTATAGATTTTACAAGTCCATTTTAGTTATAATGTTTTTAATATTGAAAATAAAGTTATAATGTGATTTCCTAATTGTTTTCACGTTATGCAATACTAAGTTTCATTGTTACTTTCTATTATTGTCAATTTTACTGGCGGTACAAACGCATATAAAAGAACCGGATTTGTCACAGGAAGTGTAGTTTGGTAATCTTGGTAGATTCAAACGAGTTGCTATTTGCATGATTTCCAGAATTATCTTCGGTACTCCTGCAGAGAGTGATCCGTACTGAAATGATAACGTTATTATTTAAAAAGCCATTCTTAACATGGGGAGGGTGTTTTGTAGCTATTCTGTACTTTAACCTTACAATTAAATAAAAACATATAATAAAACTTGGAAATACGATTTTAAAAATAGCGCGGATCACTCTCTGCATTAGCACCTTATCTTCATATTCAAGGAGATGTGTACTTACCATTGATAGACAGATTTTGATATTCGTTTCATTTCCCCCAGATTCCTGTAATAAAAAATAGTATTAGTTTATAACTAGTAATAATCACAGATTAACACAAAATGTATTAGTCGTTAAATCTAAAGTCACATAGCAAACAATTTAATACATCCTTTTTAGACGTCTATACATACATGGATTTTCATCGTTTAGTAATTCGGTCTGTTGAGTGGCAACTATAAAAAATACTGGCGTGTATATATTCTTTATATATTTATTTATATATAACCTTTTTATTGAAAGAATCCTAATCTAGCGCGTTCTTTTCTTTGTAATGTTTAAGCTTTATTTTTTCTTCTGTAGTCTGTAACGCTTCGTTGTATTTTTTTTTATTCTCTAGTCTTGAAACGCGTTAATTTAAAAACATTTTTGTAGTGTGTAACGCTTATGTTTAAAATAACATTTCATTAAACGGGAGAGCCCTTAAGAATGAATTCGTAATTATTTGTTGTTGTAATTTAATCCCAGAATATTCACTGAGTGTAGTCCATATACAATTTCACCAATGAAACTGTTGAATTGTCTGGTGTACCTCATCTTAAAAATTGGAGTTTTTTGTTGTTTTTTTTTTCGATTTGCTATTTTTTTTCTTCTGGGGGGATTCTTTTTATCTTTTACTCGTTTGAAGTGTATTCGCCATAATTATTACTTTATTCAAACGAAAAAGTTTATCCCGAAACGTTTCAGAGAAATGTGTTAAATTGATTTTTTAAAGTGACATAAACATGTATCTTTTGTAAAAGAATAACGCCGCCACGAAACGCGATACAATGTTGCTTGTTTAATGCGGGGAATCCCTAACCTCAAGAAACAGAACATGTCGTTATGGCCTATTTAATGTGAGCTTTAAAAAGATTCATACCTAAGACAGCCAGGCTAGACTGCAGATTAAATACAATCTGCCCCTTTATTTTAAGTACAATGTCGAGACAGGTTTTATGGTTGAATAGGTTTTCACCACTATGCTGTTTGGCTACAAACCTGCCTTGTAGCTGTAAACATTTTGGAATCTAAATTTATGATAATACGAGTTTAGTTTGAGGGTTTTACGGCATGTTAACCCTTTTGCAGTAATTTGAAACCTAACTCCAGTACCCACTGAAAAATGGCTCGTTGTTGAACTTTTAGCTATAAAGCGAGAAATGTAGATTTAATGCTTAAACAAGCAGAGTCGACCTGATAGAATTTGAACTCGGCATCGCTGATTTCATATAAAACAATAAAAAGCTTGTAAAAAATGTTATATCAATATATAAAACAGTGTTGTTAATCTGTTTATTATAGAAATATTTCAACCTAACATTAAAGTAAGTTTCAATACGAATTAACTTTTTTTCAAAGAATCCACAGACACGAGTTAAATTTTATTTCGATTCAACTTGGGGGCCATTCAATGATCGGTCAAAGCCATAAAAGAACTGAAATATATCAAAACGCAAAGTAAGGAACTCATATGCACGCAAATAGAAAAACACTGATTTGAATAATCTTCAATAAAAAAAAAAAAAATTCAGACGGAGATGAATTTCTGTTTGGAAATTAAACAAAATTCATTAAAAAATCAGTTGTTTTAATTCACGATGAGATGTACGCGTACATTTAAAAAATGACGACGATTTAAAAATTTTTTTGCATACACTGATTTGCACACTAACAAAAAAAGTATCAACACTGCATTAAGTTGAAATTCGGGTTTTCAATTTTTTTTTAATCATTTTTTTTTGTATAAACAGCAAAGGACCACCGTAACATTAAAAATAAAATTAACACATACCTTTAAGTTTTCTATAAGTGTTTGGATTTATTAAATGTAAAGAAGTTATTCATTTTAACCCAGAAACGGATTTAAATTACAACAAAAAACACACACACACACACACACAAATATACGTATGCATTATGTAACGTACGATAACGTTTATGAAAATAATATCTCGACGTAATGAATTACAATCACGTTAACACACCGGTTCTCTCCAGATCACCGAAGTCAGGAAACGTTGAGCCTGGCCAATACCAGATGGGTGACCATTTGGGAAGGCTATGCACTGTATGTACCTTCTGGGAAGTTTGGGAAAAGAACTCCTCGCTACAAAAACATCTACAAAGTTGTGGATGACCAATGCCCTTCCAGGGGCTGAAGGCTATAGTTAGTAGTTTAGTGATGAAATATACAGTATAACCCAGGGATACGGTGGCCATAGGATACAGTTTTTTCCGGTCCCTGGTTACAGTATTTGCCCCGCCTTACGGCGTTATTTATAATGTTATTTGATTATATACATGTTTATTATATACTGTACTGTATTTTGTTACTAATTTTAAGGCTGTATCCCAGGGTTGTACTATATATATATATATATATATATATATATATATATATATATATTAGTCCTCTCGCGAAAGAGCAGGGCACAACATGTTTTAAATAATAATAATAATAATAATAGAATAACAATAACAAAGACTTTCGCTGGCGAGGACCGTAAACAGTTATACAATTCTTTTGAAATTTTTATCTCTATTTTTCTCGTTATATACTGAATATTTCTTAATGAAACCGATATGAAATATGTTCCTTATTAAATTTTAAAGATTTTCTATTCTTAAAAAAGTTTTTAAAAACTTAATCTAAAAAAGTTATTTTAAAGATTTTGTTAAAAAAATTCAGATTTTCTCATTATTCAGATCTGTATTAAAAAAGAGGGTTGCAAAAAATGAGTGTGTGAGGAGAAATACAAACTGAAACAGAGACGATATTACAGAGAGTAATAATACAAAGAGGGGTTTGCAAAAATGAGTTGTGTGAGGAGAAATACAAACTGAAACAAAGAGAATATTCAGACCTGTAATAATACAAAGAGAGGGTTGCACAAATGAGTTGTGGTGTGAGGAGAAATATAAACTAAAATAAGCAGAAGGAAAGTTTTAAAATATAATCTTAAAACGATAAGATACGCGTTAGAAAAGCATTTCATCCAAAGCATGAAAATTGTTAAACCAAATGTTTTTACTATAGGCTTTAAAAATAAAGGTACAAGATTCAATTTGAAATTTATTTATCTTCAAAATGCACTTTTATAAATTCTACAAAGTAATGTATAAACATTTACTTTAAATTGAATCAAAAAATTACTTTGGAATTATATTATGTAATGTACATTTTGTTCCAATTTAAAAACATTATCTTTCATCTAGCAATTAATGATATAGATATAAAATTTTCAATTATTTTTTTTTTTAAAATGCAACAAAATGTACATTACATAAAATAAATCCAAGGTAATTTTTTGATTCAATTTAAATTAAATTTTTATACATTACTTTGTAAAATTTATGAAAGTGCACTTTGAAGATAAATAAATTTCAAATTGAATCTTGTACCTTTATTTTTAAAGCCTATAGTAAAAACATTTTGTTTAACAATTTTCATGCCTTGGATGAAACGCTTTTCTAACTTGCATGTATATATATATATATATATGTGTGTATATATTAGATGATATTGTTCGCGATAAATGGTTGTGTTACAGCTACTAGTACATTTCTTCTCCCTGGGCATTTGAAACATATATATTGAGTGGTATGGTTTTGATTCTAGATTTTTGATTCTCAAAGCTAAGGTTTAAGCCGAGAGAGTCTTACGAAAGAAATGAAATTCAGAAAATACCGATCAAATTCAATGTCAACCTTATCTATTTTAATCTTTAAATTGGATATTAGCCCTATATTATGCTCCCTAAAACAGTTTATTATATTCTAAAGAAACTGATATTTAGGAAATATTTATTAATTTGTGACTAATACCTATTGTTAGAATTTCACGAAAATTTGAGGTGTCTAAAGTTTCACAAAGGTCTCTTACCAATTTGCAAACTCAATCTGAGCGTATTAAAGATCATAACGATCGGTTAATTAGTTGTAATAGAATGTACAACATCAGGACGCATATGTCGACCGAAGTTTAGAAAACGAAGAAAAAATCCACCCGATGTTAAATCTCTTCATCTCGCTCTCTCTTTCAGTAAGAAAAACAAGTCTGTTTTCCAACATCTTACGTAAATGTCTCTTTTGAATCCCACGAAATTTGTTTATAGTGGTATGAGGAGGTCACGCCCTCCTCTCATAGTGCTTTATTTTTCAGAAATAATGTCACAGGCTAAAACAACAAACACATACTTATTATAATTAGAAGGATGAAAAAGAAACACAAGTTTTAGAAATGCAATCCCAACCCTCTCACTCACTTTATATATATATATATATATATACATATATATATATATATATATATATATATATATATATATATATATATATATATATACACACTAGCAGGGGATTTGACATTGTCCGAGATTGAATGAGAATCAACAATTATTCCACACTTCCAACAGTTTTTATTGTCATGGAAAACGTTGAACTCGCTCATTTTTTTATCACGTCGATTAACTGCATGCTCTAGTCGAGGACCCACGGCGGTACACCGGGAGAAAGTGTTATTTTCCCGCGGTGACTTAGTCCATAATACATTGTAGTTTACATTGCACTGTAAAGAACATACTGTTGATTTTATGAAATCATTTTTATACAATGGCTTATATTAAATGATTTTTTTTGCTGAGCTCCAATTTTTGGAAGATTTCAAGATTTTATGACTTGACCCCTTTTCGACATAATCATCCCAAACTATCGAACCTGAATACTCCTTGCTATTAAAATTATAATTTCCAATCAAAACATTTTACCCCTACAAGCTTCTTCTAAAATGCTCCACATATGCGTACAGAAACCTAAAAACGACATGTGGCCATAGTTCAAAAACTTGAACTGATTGATTAAACCAATGTTTTTTTTTGGGGGGGGATTCAAAACAAAACAAAACAAAAAAACTTCTGGCATCGATAAGGATACCAGATCGACTGTGCTAATTCCAAATCTGCGGTTAGTTTGGTTAGTTCAACAGTATAACTGCGATGCAACAACACACATGCACACATAATAACAAATCGGTTTATGTATATGCTAGCAGGGTCAGAGTTACGACGTTGCCCGGGGTAATATAAAGAATGACTTAACTATAAAAAATATCCATAAAAATAGAATGAAAATAGTTTTTAGTTTTTGAGTCAGGAATCACTGTTCTATATAAATTTAAGGTCAAATGAGCACTTCTCGGGCCATTTAGCGGTAATATGTAGACGTGGATCAAAATATTTATTCGAATATTTTAGAGAAACTAAAAGTTTATGTTAAGTAAGATTATGTTTTATATTTCATTTTTCTTCGGTAGATAGAATTAAAAAAAAATCTTTTTGACATGAGACTTCATAATTTGAACACTCATTATTTTTGCGGACTGTTATCCTCATCTTCATAGTTGTTTCTGTTGTTTCAGTACGTGAAGATAGCGGTTTCAACTCAAGCAGGCCAAAGGATTAGTTGGTCAAACCGTGGTGAGATATCAACCATGAAAGGTAGTAATTACTAGGGATAAGTTACAGGACTCAGCATTCTTATCTCACCGCAGTTAATCACTTGAAGAAGGTCGGAGGATGAGTTGACTGAAACGTGGCGAAACAACAACAAATATAAAGATGAGGATAACAGTCTGTAAAAAGAATGAATGCACAAATTAGAATGTTTTAAAGTGCGGGAGCAGTAATTTATATTGAAGGATAAATTTCTTTTTACGCCTCCCCCATTTTTTGTGTGTGCATGGTGAAAAAGAGGATTATTCTTTTGGGTGCTTTTTAGGAATAAATATCCAGAAACTTGCAGTCAGACAATTTTATAAATAAGAAAAGCTACTCATGTGGTTTATTTTCATTTGATAATGAATCCTCATTTATCAGGGCTAAAAGCTATTCAAGAGAGAATAAGTTAGAAAGAGAAGAAGAGAGTTCTGTAACGATTATTAGATTTATAGAAAATGAGGAAAAAATAATCACGTCTATCTGCGCGTTAAACGAAGAAAATAAATTTGCAAATCGACGGTAAAACCATAGTATGCAAGACCAACAAAAATGCCATTTTTAATTTAAGCATGACAGACCAAACGACCGACAAAGAGCCTCTTATAATTATGCTTAATCACATGTAAGATGTGTTCATTTCGATGTTTCTAACTGAAGCCAATTGACTGACAAAGCATCTTACAGTAATACGAGGACACATGTAAAACCGCCGAATTAGTTGAACTAATCCTATACATGATATCACGTAATACCACATGATATTATACAAACAACAAACAATTAAAAAAACGTCCAAGAACTCATTCTCAAATAATATCTATTAGTTAAAATAATTTGTTTTCCCCCTTCTTCTGAGGCGACATGAATAATAAAAGAACCATGGCATGTTCAGGAACCCAGACTAAACACCTATCCCGTCGAGGGAGAGAAACCGTATTGGCAAAGATGGCATATTGTCCGATATGTGACGATATAGTCAATTTCAGAACGAGGCGAATGACCTATAAAAATAAGTAAAGAAAGACGAGAGAGAGAGAGAGAGAGAGAGAGAGAGGGGAGGGAGAAGGAGAAAGGCAAGGTCAAAGAGCAGCTTTTTATATTTTAATGAAATATTTCTCTTTCATCTGGTTTTATAATCAGTCACCTTTACATCCGTTTGATTCTGCCATCTGTGCGCTTCTGTTCCCATTATTCATTGTACACACACACACACACACACACACACACACACACACACACACACACACACACACACTAACGCGCTAATTTATGTACACACATATATGAAAAATGAGTTAATGGAATAGTGGATAAGCAAAGTAACAGACTGTAAGAAAAGAAAGCTAAATCAATAACTGTCTCAACTATAATGGCGTGTGTTGTGTTGTTGTTTATTAGTCTATTGCGTATGCACTTTCTATTTCGTCAATAATTTTCACGTGATATATGAAAAACAATAGAACACGCATCAGGTCCGCCTGAAAGCCAAATCACAATGCAATATTAGAAAAATAAACAATTATTTTACTTGCTTAAAATTTATAATTTAAATATATTTCGGAGTCAAACTCCATCCTCAGTATGTTGTACTTTTTTCTTTTTTGTCTTATTTCTTGCCATGTAAAGCTGGAGAAAGAAAAGCCAATTGGCAAAGATCCGCGCGTTGTCCCTCAGCAGTTGTATTTTGAAATGCCGGAACGGTGCGTTGGCTACACGAGATTAACGTCCAGGGTGCGAGTTGATTCAATATATATATATATATATATATATATAATTATTCGGAATTATATGATCATGTCCAATTCTTTTTTCTTTTATTTAAGTTAAAATGTTCCTATTTTTCTGATGAGTATGTGCGGAAAATATTAAAAATTGACATAATAATTATATGATTGCTTTTGTGCTACGGAACAGGTGCTATTAAAAATGAACGCTTTGGCATGTTGAATAAAATAAATGATAAGATGAATAATGTCTTGAAATTTGAAATATATTTTGTCATCTCTCTCTCTCTCTCTCTCTCTATATATATATATATATATATATATATATAGAGAGAGAGAGAGAGAGAGAGAGAGAGATAAATCAAATTGATAAAGATGCAAATAATCTTTTAGCAAATAAATCTACGAAGGTGGTAAAAACTCTACACAGTAATGTGGAGCAATTAATTGCAACATGTAATATGGTAATTGTGGATTTTCTAGTGAAAATTCAACTTATACAAGTGACAAGTCATCGATATCTTGAATTTAGTTAGTATTTCTAGAAATTTAAACCGAATTAAAAATTAGCACGTTCTATAAAATATTCAGACCTTCTTTAGAATATGTCTGCAGTATATATGTAATATGGTTTATGGAAAAATCATGTACGTAGGCTCCAAGAATTCAACATTAACAACCAATTTATGTACAAATTTTCTTGAAATAAAATCTCTTCATCATCACAGGGATTAGACACAAAATAAAATATTTAAACAGACGATCAAGACCAAAGTGAGGATAGACAACTTTTATACAGCAAATCATTTTATAGGTTAAAAATAGATAAATGCAATTTATCTAGAAAGATTTGTATAAGCATTATATCAAAGCGAGTACGCATATTAGAAAAAGTGGGACGATAATGAGAGACTGAGTTAGGATGTTTACATCATAACTACCCATAATAAAATAGAAAACGCAATATTTTGCTGACAACGAATTATTCTTCAGGAAAAGCCAAAGAATTAAATAATACATAAATTTTGTCAGAAGCAAACATAAAGAAATTTACAGTTTAAAGAGTTTAAAAAGTATTATCAGCCATAGAATAGAAAAAGAACATTTCCATAATTACTCATTCATAATAATTACTCATTCATAATAATTACTCATTCATAATAATTACTCATTCATAATAATTACTCATCATAATAAGTGCTCATAATAAGAGCTAAGAGGAAAAATAAAAAATTGAGAGATAGTAAAATTAACTATTAAACTTAGAAAACAATAATGCACAATGAAGAGTATAAAAATTAGTAAATAGTAAATTTAATAATACTATTTTAGAATGAATATAAGCACTGTATATATATATATATATATATATATATAAGTACACACACACATATATATATGCATATATATTTTCATTTAGAAAGCATTGTTTCAATTAAAACAATGTGTATTTCATATGTATCACGGATTTCTTTTTTAGATTTATACATAAAAAAGACCATTAGAAACATTGAAAATTAAAGTATAATAATTTAATTCTATTATGTATAACAAGCGGGATCTGTGGAAATTCCACAACAAACTAATTCAACATATACATATAACTTGAGTTCCTTCAGTTATAATCAAAACCGAAACCAAAACTTATGAAGAATTCTTGATAAAATGATTACTGGAGTGTAATCTGCTATAATCGAAACCGAAATCGAAACTTATGACGAATTCTTGCTAAAATTATTTATAAAAAAAATAAATGACGCGAGTGTCATCAGCTATAATCGAAACCGAAACCAAAACTTATGATGAATTCTTGGTAAAATTATTTATTGCAAGAAATGGAAGTCCATAACAATTAAACGACAGTCACTCAGACGTAAGCGTGACAAACAAAATAAATAACACACAATCTATCCTATTAATATATATATATATATATATATATATATATATATAATATAAAAATTAAGCTAATTATGTTTTTTTTTTGATATTGTGATATCGAAAAAGTTTATTCTCATTAATCTATATTCTTATAAAGTTGTTCTTTTTTTCGGTTTTACATTGATATTAAAAGCCTACTTTTTCTATTTAAAAATTCTCAAACGAACTTCTTAATATACTCAGTCATAGATATGCACGCGACCACATGTATGTTAACTAAGTGGAATATTCCTTTAAAAACGAGCATTAATTCATTTTTTATGATTTCTGATTAGATGGTTGATTTCGTTTCATAATTATGCTGAATTCTATTGATGCATAGTTTCTAAATTCTACATATTGCGTAGAATTTCAGATGAAAACGTTCCAGCACATGGAAATAATTACATATACATATATATATATATATATATATATATATATATATATATATATATATATATATATATATAAAATGACCTTGTCTGTGTATGTTCGAAAAGTAGCTACCAAACTCCTTTTTGAATATTTAATCAATGGAAATTTGATATGTAGTGTATTTAGACCTGTAGCACATTTTCAATTTGGTTTTTAGTCGATAAAATTGCTGCTAAAGAACAAAAATTGTAAAACGAAACAGATGATAGTATTAGAAGTTGTCAACGAAACTTGTATATATGAATAAATCTACATTCATTGGTTGAACAACGTAATTTTGAAGTGCATATGAGCATGGTCCAAAAACTAAAGAATGAGGCTGATATGTTTTGGTTTCGATTCTAGCTGATGGCGCCCAAGGCATATTAAAAAAAACTTTTGATATCCCTATTATATAATAGGTTTATTATAATAACTCATAGAAAATTGGCTCTATAATAGTACATACGCATAAATTAAAATATCATATTTAAGCGTATCTAACGACCGGGCAACGTCGTGGACACACACACACACACACACACACACACACACATATAATACGAATAACAAAGAAGATATATATATAATACGAATAACAAGGAAGATATATATATATATATATATATATATATATATATATATATATTTATCTGACCATGTCAACGGAATTTAGCACTGTCTGTATACAGTCGCGGTAACATCTTTCAGCATACAGCACACAGAAATACAGACATATAACGTCACTAGCAGACATACAACGTCACTAGCATAAACTAGCAGGCCAACCGGCGTTGCCTGGTCGTAAAATACGTTTAAATATATATATATATATATATGGAGGGTGGCGAGGTGGACGCACTTCCATTATCAGGAGCAGTAAAGCGCTTACTTCCCTTCGCTAGTCAGTAGAAGATCCTTGGACAAGGTCGAGTACTCACTTAGTCCCCCCCCCCTCCTCGATCAGGGTACGTGGAGTCACGGCAGGTGATAGATAAACTGTTGAATAGCTTTATTGTTTTTTCTGGAAATGGTCAACTCTTCGCTGTATTAAGCAAACGATACTGATTGAGGTATAATGGCTAAGGCTACCTGCTCTGTTTGAGCAATGCCCCTATAGCAAGTAATTGCAACCTACTATAGGTAATATACTAGAATATCATGGTGAAACGGTCCGAACGCAAAGAGAACTGATGAGTTATGAGCATTGATGTCTGCCAAAAAAGACCTGATACGTAAAGAATATATATATATATATATATATATATATATATATATATATATATATATATATATATATATATATATATATTATTATTATTATTATTATTAGAACGCCAGGATACGGTGGCATTAGGATTCGTTTTTTTTTTCAGGTTACGATGTGGAATACGATGTTTTTTCCGGCTCCTGGTTATGGTATTGACCCCGCCTGCCGGTGTTATTTATAATGTTATTTGATTATATACATGTGTATTATATACTGTACTGTATATTGTCACTAATTTTTAATGCCGGATCCCGGGGTTCTACTAATATATATATATATATATATATATATATATATATATATATATATATATATATATATATATATATATATAGTTAATTAGTTTAGGAGTGAATCCTGGAGATATATCATATAAACATGTGTGTAATCTACTTGGAACAACGAGTGCATAGGGTTTATATAAAGATGAGAATAATTATCCTTTAATTCCTAATCTAAATGTATAATATATACATGTAGAATATCAACTACGTGGGTTTATATAAAGATGTTAGTTTTTGAGAGTAATTATTTTTTAATTCCAAGTCACCAGGGAAAAGTTACGAAAGGATTTAACTTCCCAGATTTTAAAGTAAAGGCCACCGCTAAGTTTACAGAAGAAAATAGGTTGGACCGAACTTCAATGGAAACACATTTAAACATTTCCACGGGGAGAATTATACACCCACATCCATTGACACAGATTTCGTCCATCCCAATTTAATAATCAAGTAAATTACAAATCTTATAAACAATAGAATTAAAAAAAGACAACTGTAGAAAACGATGTAACAATTCCAATAAATATAACACACACACACATATATATATATATATATTTGTAGTCATCGACATACAGTCCTGTTTCGTTGTATCACAACACATCAGTGCCGCTAGACTAGCATCTCTCCCAAGCCAAGGATTGAACCTAGAACCGTCGTGTTGACAGTCAGCGGTTCTCCCACTCGACCATGGGATTGACGCCCGTAAATAACTCGTCGGAATGTCTATTTAAATAGACACCGCCACCACCTTTATAGTGCTCAACTCGTCTGTTCGTAAACAAACAAACAACGAGCTTCGCATTTTCAGCCAATTAAGTAGCGGGTGAGATTATTTACGACAGTGCTCTACCCAAAGAGGATTTGGTTCAATTCTCATTTCTGGCAATTATTTAACATATTAGAACTCTTTTAAAAACTGGCATCTCGGCAACAGCAACCGCTTATACATGAGTTTAATAGACAAACTCTAACAATTACTCTTGCACACAAAACGTAGACAATATAGCTAATAAACACAACGATAAGTTAACAAGCAAAGAAAATGAGACAATTACTAATACTAACAAATACAATTGTAGAGCTTGAAGCATTGCATGTAATATGTATATAGATGAATAATAGAAGGCTAGTACAGTGCTATAATGGAAATATGTCGGTGTTGAAAGGAGAACAAACATAAACTGTTGTAAGAAAAAAGATAATAGAAAATTTTATTTGCTATGTTATTAGTGATCTAATGTGTGTGAACCTGTTTCATTATATATTTCGAGATAAGATCTCTTTATCAAAAGTTATTACCTCGAAATATATTATATATATCATTCAGTGGAGATATGTTTAATGCTTTTTCTCCTCGATCATTTCATCCTCCTTGACTCTTCACGGCTACTCGGTGTAGAGCTTGTCTGTGCCGACACTAATTTTTTTGTGTGTGGAAAGGGTTAGTAAGTTTACAATTTTGTGGTTTCAGTTTTCTTGGTTACATGGGATTTCGTTATTTTTATTTTAATTCTATATTTCTGTATGACCGGGTAGCATTTGTAGCTTATGCGGGTTAGTTTCTACATTCAAGTGTTTTAATTAAGATTTCAGCTGTGTTCAGCATTACCGTATGCTGTATAGTCTCAGTCTCCGCTATGATTCCGACTTCTCCTAGTCTTTTATTCATGTTCTTTGAGACGTTTCTTAGTGTTCCTATAATTATTAGTATTATATTTATGTTTTTTAATATGTTCCATACCATATTCTCGTCAGTTTTCTGAAAAGTTCCGCACATTTGTTTCGTTTTTCTGTTTCTTTTATCATGTACTTTGCTAGGACGGCAAAATCCACGATTTGACATTAATAATAATAATAATAATAATAATAATAATAATCGAGGAGGGTCAAGGAGGATGGAAAGACCGATGATAGAAAGCATTAACCAGATGAGAGCGAAGATGACTAGGATCTTGAGGAAGCTTCAGTCAAAACACCGGTCGCTACCAACGAGAAATCAATAGTAAATAGCCGTTGCGATAACGCGAATTACTTTGCAAATTTTATCGAAAGAAGTGGAAAGTACTGGAAATCTGGGGAGACTTGTTGTCACTCAGACTCCAGGAAACATCGCAGGTTGTTCTCAAATAGAATCTTTGATGTTGTCCTGAGTGGTGAAAATTCCTCGTAGATGATGATGATGATGATGATGATAATAATAATAATAATAATAATAATAATAATACATAGGTAATACACTGGAAGTTATGTAGACGATTGCATATTGAACGCCTAGACAAATGGTACAAGCACAAACCGGCAGCAGTACTGGAAAATGAAAACCACAAGATCCTATGGGACATGGATAAAGAAACAAATAAACCTATCTAAGCAAGAAGACCGGATATCATAATAGCTAACAATGCCTGCCAGATCGCAACTTTTGCCGTTCCAGCAGGCCACAGAGTGAAGATCAAGGAGATGGAGGAGCAAATACACGGAACTAGCCAGAGAGCTCAAAGATAGTTGGAAAATGAAGAAAGTCAAGATAACACAACTCGTAGTAGGAGCACTAGGAACGATACCGAAGAACACTGAAAAAAGAATGGGAGAGATTGGAATCAGAAGGATGGCTGAGAAGATACAACGGATAACAATAATGAAAACTGCGCAAATATTACGGGAAACACTTGAATGTGGAGACAAACACGCACGAATTACAGACACAAACTGGACACACAGAAACGGGCACAGGTGTAAAACGCAAAGGAACATCAAATGGAATCAACGGTATAATTAGACAGCCCTCCTTTTCTTGTGTGTGTCACCATAAACTAACACCACACCAAATAAATGAAGAGGGTCAAGGAGGATGGAAAGACCGAGGAGAGAAGGCACTAACTAGATCTCCGCTGGTTGAGTGCAAAGAGGACTGGGATCTTGGGGAGGCTTTTTGCTCACCCAAATTCCAGTGAAGAGCAATGATCGCTGCCAACGAGAAATTAATGGTAAGCGACTGTTGCCATAACGCAAATCCTTTTCCAAAAGTTTTCAAAAGAGGTGGAGAATACTGGAAATCTGGGGAGACTTGTCATTTAGACTCTAGAGAACACAACAAGTTGTTCTCACAGAACAATCTCTTCGAAAAATGTTTTCATTAATAATTAATTTTCTACCTCATCGATTTTCGTAATCTTTGGATATTTGCCTTACTACGACATGAAAATTCAGTAAATACCATTGGTTTAACTTGAAATGCAATATTTCAATTTTTAAATAAATCCAAGAACTCATATAATAGGTTTGTGTTGCATTTAAATAACATCGAAAGAGAATACCGCCACCTCCTGACTCTGCCACGACTGATCTATCATGAATTAGTGAAGCTTTTTACAACTCTGCATGAATGCACATATTTGTGTGTGTTCCTAAGGAGAAAACTTTGAGAGTTTTTTTTTGAATACGTATTAGAACTTCGTATGTTAATCAACATGGCCGAATATAACACAGCGACTTATTGTTTCGTCATGGGTAATCATCACATAAATCAAAGTCACATTATTCGATGCATAACAACGGTTAATCGCTTTTTTTCAGCCAATTTGGCATTTTTTACTGAGCAGGAAGTACGAACTAAATAACAGAACGCCAAGCTTCAGCTTCCATGTTTAAGTTTTATTTAGTTGTAATGAGGAAGCACTCAGAGTGAAAGTGGAAGACACATTTCTTGTCTAAGTGGCCAGCTTCAATAGAACATACATATATATTATCAGCTATTCAATACGAGCAACGTGTATGAATAAATTAATGTCAGTCGAAATGAGAGAAAGAAAATAGTATCCATCACATTTCGCCAAATTCAATCAAATAAATCTAGTGCCAACAGATCATATCAAACTAACAATGTTAAAGTTTCATCTACATCAAACACTAAAACACAACGAATTAAAAATACGCTGGAAGAATACTCATTCCACGAAGGATAAAAGAATTCCTCGAGAATTTCTCTTATGAATATTAAATCAAACCATAATGTTGCTAGATCAGATGTCTTTTAATTATAATAAAACAAGTGGAGCGTGCATGGTCCCCCGTGAGTGCACAGTGAACGAGGTATAAAAATTGATTAAATTTAGCCCCCCCCCCCAAATAGCCCCAAAAGTTCCGAGGGGACATCAAATCCTGGTAAAAATGAACAAACGGTGCAGTTTTAGGCCTTAACATACGTAAATTTGAGTTTTGCACCATGCAAAAAAAAAAGAAAAAAAAAAGAAATGACTAAGTCCATGATTTGCTCCTCCTATTAAGCCCCAAAAGTCCCCAAGGCCTTAACATATTTAAATTTGATTTCAGCACCATGCAAAACTGCAAAATAGACATAAACAGAAAAATTTTGACAAATATGGCAAAATAGTTCCAAAAATAGAGTAATTTTATTAGCCCTAAAAGAGCCCTGGGACACACCCAAGAGTTATTGCGAAATATAGACAAACAAAATTATATAGAAATCAGTTACAACTTTTCAGAAAGTTTTCTAACGAGCATACAATGGTGAATTTACAGGTTCACCCTCCTTTTGTCGGGGGACCAAAAATCTATAGCATATTTTCTTTTAATAAATTATCAAAATGTCTAACATTTTACGCTCTAATTTGAGGTTTCTTAAGAATAAATGCTGAATTGCTGTCTAATTACTACGAATAAAGTTCAATGCAGAGCTGGTATATCAGAAATCTTCAAATGAGAGTTTGTGACCATATTAAGGCCACCAAATTCCTTTCTAAAAAGAAACTGAAATTTACCGAATATTTATTAATTTATATCTAATATTTCTTGTTAAAATTTCAAAAAAGTAAAAGGTATCCAAATTGTAGTGAAAAGCCTCGACCCATTTGTATAAAACTAAATACAACTCACATTACAACTACTTGCGCTTAGCAACTGTGTTTCAAAACACACAATGATTGATTAATTAGTTTAGGAGTAAATCATCTATAGACAAATATAAGAATATATACATATATAAATTTATAGATAAGCATAATACATATATAACTATATATAAGTATATATATATATATGTATCAATTTGAATGACTATATTTAACTCAGAATATGCAAAATAGGTTACTAGTGTGCGCATCACATGTGTTCAGAAATAGAATAATATATATATATATATATATATATATATATATATATATATATATATTAGACAAATAGATGTGTGCATGTATTTGTTTGTATAAGCGTATGTGTATGCGTGTGTTAGTTCAGTATCGCTATAAATAAAAAGTGTAGGGGCGGGGCGTGCGTGTAGTGGATAGACAAAGAATTTTCTCCCAACGTACTTAAGTGAAACACTGAAGATGAAAAGAAGCCAAATGTGTGGGAAAATGAATTATTTTGAGGCACAGTTTGAATAATAAATGTACTGAATTCACACTGACCCACAAGACCGCTTTGTCTGGCTTGCTGTGAGAGGAGCGCGCACATGCGCCCTCATGAGCGCGCGCACAGCCGGTATGGAAATTGGTCCAACTCGGTAAAAATGCTCGGGTTAAGCTCCCGGTAACAAACCGCTGGTGTCACTTCGTGCGGATATTTTTCGAGGAATCAGAAAAGTCAGCCCGTTTTCTTCAATTGCAAGTTATTACGAAGTTATTTCAACAACGACCCACTTTGGTTCCTCCTCACACACAATCGCGCAGTTATAGCTGTACAGGGTGTTCCAGAAGTCTTGAACAGATTTTAAGACATTTTCACTTATATATATTTATATAAAGTGAAATTGTCGGTGTGTGTCTGTGTACATTTCCTTACCAAACTACTCTGTCAATTTTCAGTCGACTCGAGATTTGACATAAGGGGTATTGAGATTTGAGAAAATCTTTTTAATTTGTTTTTGGCCAGAAATTTTGCTGTCAAGGGGTCAAAGTTCAACGATTTGACCTTTGAGAACCCTACCAAACTCCTCTGTCAATTCTGGGTCTAAACACTTAAAGTTTTAGATGTAGGTTACTTTTTAATTTGGTTTGAGCCCAAAATAATAAATGTTTTGGGGTCAAAACTGGTGTCAAAGTTAAAAAAAAAATGACCTCTGCGGTCTCTACCAAATAACTCAGCCAATTTTTGGTCTAAACATTTTAAATTTTACATAAAATGTATTCAGACATAGAGCAAGCTTTTTTAATCGTTTTTTGACCAAAAAATTCGTTGCCAAAGGGTCAAAGTTCAAAATATTTTACCTTTGCGGTCTCTAGCAAACTATTCAGCCAATTTTAGATCTAAACATTTGAAATTTTTCATAAAGGATAATCAGACATGCAACAAGCTTTTTAATCAGTTTTTAGGCGAAAATTTGGCTGCCAACAGGTCAAAGTTCACAGAGTTGACCTTTGCAGACTCTACCAAACTCCTCCGCCAATTTTGGGTGTAAAGACTTGAAATTTTAGGTGTAGGTTACCTGGACATTAGTTAAACTTTTTGATATATATATATATATATATATATATATATATATATATATATATATATGCATATAAAGTTATGGACAGTACATACGACCCGAGCAAAGCCGGGCTGAACTGCTAGTATATATATATATATATATATATATATATATATATATATATATATATATATATATACTAGCAGTTCAGCCCGGCTTTATATATATACAGGGTGGGCCAAAATAAGGGCCCTATCTTTAAATTTCAATAACTTCCACAAAATAAAAGTTAAACTCACCAAACTTTATGTGTGTGTAGACTGACCCTTCCGAGATTTTTTTGAAATAAACAAAACAAATTTTGGCCGAAAAACACTTCTTAAAACTTACATGAATTTATGAATTTTTAAAAATAGGACCCTCATTTTGGCCCACCCTGTATGTATATATATATATATATATATATATATATATATATATATATATATATATATATATATATATATATATATATATATATATATATATCGGCATTCTATTTTATATCCTTAGCAGTCTTTGAGATATTTAATGTTCAAATGTGTTCACTGATTTCTTTTACGGCATGTTAACCCTCTTTGGTGTTAGTTTTTTCCGTCAACAACAAAACCTATAGTAAACGTACTTAGAGATAGGTCTCAAAGTAGAGAGCAGAATGTGCAGAGACCAAATCATTAATGACCTTCGGTAATCTAACCTGTCGCAAATTGTAAAATTATCCGTTGGTTTTGATAGTTGTTTCATGTTTATACGTACCATTTTTCCGGGAGGTATTTGAGCGCATATGGTTCTAACATGTATTCAGAACTTTCTATGACTAAGAATAACATTCTTATAACGCGTATTTCTCCAAATTTGAACTAATGTTGCTTTGGGCCACTATAATAAACGGAAATACATACAAGGAAAGTTTTGTTTGTGTGTTTAGCTGTTTCTCTGCTGGTGCTTTGGTTAGGATTATTTTCAATCAAATTTGTAACTATTTGGGAATTGTTAGTGGGACGGACCTTAGAGTGAATGTGGTATTTTGGTGATCAATGATAATAGTTAAGAGTAGGATAGATGTTTTCTAGTCATCGTGATAAACGATGACCAACGACACACATTTTCCCACACTTTTAGATGACCTTGTGCTTAACTTGTTGTCAATGTAATTTTTGAATATTTTCTGCAAATAAATATTCCAAAGTGTAGTATCTGTTCTGATACTATACTTAATCTTTCCTGTTCTCAATCAGTGGAGGAGAGATTCTAATCGACTGACAGAATTTAAAATAGTTTGTCCCAACTGAGAGTGGCCCCTTTTTGGGGGATGCACTCATCAAACATTTCGAAGTTTTGCATCGTGTTAAAAGATGGCATGATGAATAATTAATCTGATGTCACTAAGGTAAACAATTTCGATTTTAACCACTTTAAAAGGATTCACAATTTATGTCCGCCCGTTAAATAAAATGCATATAAATACATTTCAAAAAGTGACATTTGTTATGGTGAGCTAAAAATATTTTTTCTGAGGCTTGAGAGAGAGAGAGAGAGAGAGAGAGAGAGAGAGAGAGAGAGAGAGAGAGAGAGAGGGAGGAACAGGGGTGGAGACAGGGGGGAGATCAAGATAGAATATTTTTTGTTTTAAAAAGCATCAAATTACTAGAATTTTAAATAAAGAAAAAATTGAGAAACGTTTTATTTATTTAAAGAATATTTAGACAATATTTTACGAGAGAAGAAAGAGAAATTTTTCTTAATAGCACAGACTCTGACAGATCTTATTTCAAAAAGAATATTAAGTAAATTATACAGACTGATTACGCAGTGATACCATTTATGATACTGTCTTTTTCAATCTTGTTAAAAATTACTAGTTTATATGCCACGAGTTGTGAGAAGCAAGATCTATATTTACAGTACATACAATACATCAAGTTGTCACAAACAAATTTTATACCCAGAATTTGCAACGTATTTGTGCAGCTGTTGATGTAGACAGATAAGTACAAAGCGCCATTAAGAAAGCTGACGCTTTTTAGTAAACATTAATCTTACTTAGTGTTATACAACAACAACAATAATAATTAATATATATATATATAAAAGGAACTTTGCCTATGTGTGTCTGTATGTGTCTGTGTGAGTTCGTTCCCTATTGACACGAAAACGCCTGGGCTGACTGTTATGAAATTTCCCACAAATGTATTTTATGTGCCAGGAAGTGTTTTAGATAGGGGTTTGTATCGGAATGTCTTCAATAAGTATAGATAATCGATATCATTCGATGAAAAGAGGAACGGGCAATTTCAACAAAAGTTAACACCTTACACAAGTGCATTTGAAAAGTTTTATTACCACATAAGCCGAAATACCCCACACAAAAAATCAACAATAGGTTCATTGATATAACAAGGGAGCTTTCGAAATGAATGTTTCTGTTTTGTAGCACAACTTCACCATGATACATTATTTTTGCATTTTAAACTTAAATTCAAGCCACTATCACCGCAGAAGCAGTAAAGCCAAACATTAAAATCAACAATAGATTCTCTCTATATAGATTACAATGCATTGTGGACTAAGTCATTGCAGGGAGGCATATGAAGCTTCCTCCCGGGCTACCGCGATGAGTCCTCCACTAGAGCTTGCCATAAATCGATTTGACTGAAAAATAGACGATTTCACTGATGTCGATGACAATCAAATATAGTACGACACACACACACACACACACACACACACACACACACACACACACACACACACACACACACACACACACACACGTACAGGACGTACACAAAAACTAATTAACCAATTTTATACATTTTGGAACAGAATTTCTAGGTATAAAGGGTCTAAACATGAACTATATTGTTGAATTTAGTTTTATGAAAAGAGTATATTTAGGTATTAAATCTATTCGGGGAAAATTCGGATGTCTACTATTTTTGTGGATTTCCAACAATTTCCATTAATAAATATTTCCATTAATAAATATTTCCATTAATAAATATCCTCCAATGTTCAATTACTTTCGAGCATTTCAATTTTTTGTTGTAATATGTGCACAACGTCTTATTTGAAATTCAAATGTATTAGACTTGCTTTTGATCCATTAATTATACACCAATTAAGCAATATTCCCTGAATTAAAATGTCTTTTTAAGACCTCTTAAGCTTAATCCTAATATTTAAAACATATTCTAGGATAAAAATCTTCTATTAGATTTTGATAACAATTGGAATAAGGATTTTAGACAAAAAGTATATCATGTCGTTTTAATCTTTTAAAGGCATATAATACATATGCAACACTGTTCTGTTCGTGTATATATATATATATATATATATATATATATATATATATATATATATATATGTCAGGTCATGTCATGTGCTACTGGTACCATGTAACCCAGTACTACCTGCCTCATGGTTGGGTCACCGGCGACTAAACTGGTTCCCCCACCAGACTTGTTTGGTGAGGAGGGCGGCTAGTCTTCCTGAAGGATTAAAAACAAGACCTTCCAAAGGGCGAATGAACTCTTTTTCTGGGTCAAGCACCGTGTATATTTGTGTGTGTGTATATGTGTATTGGGGTGGAGAGGGCTCCCGTAAGCCGTGGTGAAGGCAACCTTTCTAGGAGAAGCAAATCTCTGATTTAAAATACCATAAAGCGGAAGACCATTACCCGCATTAAGCTGGTCTGCAGTTTAATTTGTTGCTGGCTATCTTGCTCTTGCTTGTTGCTGGATCTCAACATTTTGAACCGAGAGAGAGACTTAGCTGTCGTACAAAGCTAAGACTCTGTAACATCATCTTTGTATAGATACTCCCTCAGGCATTTGGGCTCACGGATTTTAAATGTCTGAGGGAGTGGCACTCGTCTGACAAGACGTTGCAATCATATATATATATATATATATATATATATATATATATATATATATATATAAGCAGGGAGATTCGACGCTACCCGGGATTAAATGAGGAATCAACGAATATTTTACTCTCCCATACTTTATTGACATCGAAATCAGTAAAATCTCCCATTTATTAATTAAATCGATTAATTGCCTACTCTAGTTGTAGACACGCCGCAGTGCACGAAGAGAACGATTCTTTTGCTACTCAACAGTGACTTAGTTCACAATATTTTATCGTTTACATTGCACTGTTGAGAACCTACTGTTGATTTAATAAAAATATTTTATATAATTATTTAAATTAAAGATTTAAATGCTAGAGTCATGCATCAGGGTTCAATTGTGCCCTAAACAGAAACATTAATTTCAAACACGTCCCTGTCATATCAACGAACCTATTGTTGATTTTATATGTCGAACCTTTCTGCTTGTGCGGTAATAAAACTTCACAAATGAACTTGTGATGTTAGGTTGAATAAGGTATTAACTTTGGTCAAAATCGCCTGTTTTTTTCTCTTTTATTTTCATCGGATTATTTCGATTATTGATATTCATCGAAGTCATTTCAATAGAAAACATATCTCGGTACACAGGTATATAAAGTACATTTGTGTGAAATTAAAAAAAAACTGGCCCAACTGTTTAGGAGTCCATATGGAACAAACTCATAACACAGTTCCTTATCCTTATATCCTTATATATATATATATATATATATATATATATATATATATATATATATATATATATATATATATTAGGTTGGTGGAAAAATATTGTCATTTTTTAACGTTCAACTATATAAATAATTAGGGCTAGGACAACAGCATCGTCTTTTCATTGTTTTGACTCTCGAGTGTGTATCCGTTGATATCTTATATGCTTTTATGTAGAGTGATGTGGTTCTTGGTTGATTAACTGTCTAACTGTGCTGGATATATAATCGAGAGCAAAAACAATGGAAAGAATATGCTGTTGCCACAGCCCTAGATATAATAACGACATAATAATAATAATAATAATAATAATGATAATAATAATAATAATAATAGTATATACATATAGATATACTTTTATTATTATTATTATTATTATTATTATTATTATTATTATTATTATTATTATATAATATCAACAAAATACTCCTGTTGTTAGATACAAATAAAGTAAATAAAAACAAACAAAAACAAATAACTGCAATTCACTGCTTTGTATATCTTTTATGTATTAAACCCATCTCGCACCTTTGGAGAAACCATCCTTTCATATATTAAGTGTACGTTGTTTTGTTTTTGTATTTTTCCCATGTGAATGTGAACATTTTAGAAAGACCTACTCAATCATTTACAAGTGTAATCATACAAGTGTGCTCAACATCTATTAGGCAGACTTATTTCAATTGAGCAAAGAACAGAAAGTGTCAGCACATCTTTGGGGGTCTTCATTGTTCATATGACAATCATCAGCCGTTCCTTTTGTCAGGCTTTCCTTTCTTTCGATTATTTCTTTTTTTTTTACGTTTACGTTTTCTTTCTTTATTTCTCACTTTCTTAATATTTCTCTTTCTGCTTGCATTTCTTTCTTCTATTTTATTTTTTCCCCGTGATTGTTCCGACCACGATACTAAACTGCTTCGGACACCCTTAACTAAGGCATTCTACTCTACTTTATGCAACAACTCCGAAATCCATATTTCTTAACCTTTTCCATCTTTTCAGCTGCTGACTTTGTATCCTAACTTTGTCAATTACTTAAGCTACCCCTGGGTGCGATACAAAAGTGGATCCGTTGGTGAGGTATCAATTTGGGGGTTATAAAGGGTTAAGTAATCCCTAACCCTAACCGCTACACCCATGCCCATTCTGATCCGAATGGTAGCAACAGCCAAGTTCCCAACTATGGATTAAATGGAAACTGCGGTTTACAAGCGAGTTCTCAAACAAATCAACAAACCATGAAAAAAAAAAAAAAAAAAAAAAAAACCTACAAAAACAGGCTTGACATGTAAAATTTCATAACTAACCAACCATCTTTCTTCTTTCTTACCTTTCTTTATTCCCAAGTCTTCCAAAACTCTCTAGATTGTAATAAAAATGAAAAATTGCCTCATTCTGGAAGGATATGAGGATGATGGACCTTAATGTACGACCTTTAGGGCAAATGTTACATAGCTCACTGCACAATTCATGCCATTAGCTTTTCCAATGGGCCTTCTTTTGTTAAATTTTGATCATTAGTCACTGAGATTTCGAACTTATAAAATTCTCCCCAAAAATGGTCTGTCTGTCTGTCTGTCTGTCTCTCTCTCTCCCTCTCTCTCTCTCTCTATATATATATATGTATATATATATATATATATATATATATATATATATATATATATATATATATATATATATATAGAGAGAGAGAGAGAGAGAGAGAGAGAGAGAGTACTCGTAGCTAAATTGAATATGGAAATGCCCATATATTAGGTTCTATCTAGATGAAATTTTGCAGGCTTTTTGAAGATTATAATACTATTCTATGGCTAAAATTTTATATATATATATGTGTGTGTGTATACATATATATATATATATAAATACATACATATATACATATATATACATTTATTTATATATGTATATATATATAAATAGATATGTACACACACACACACACACACACACACATATATGTATATATATATATATATATATATATATATATATATATATATAAGTGGCCTGGCAATGCAAAAAGGGAGACAACCAAGAAAAAACAACCCTAAGCTAAATTAATCCCCAAGTAGTAAAACAAAAGCTGGCTTAGTATGGCACTTTATATACAAATGTATGCAAATTTGGCCACATTCGTTTGAAAATATAGGTTCTTATTTACCAAATGTCATAAAATTTTACCCATAGAATAGTATTATAATCTTCAAAAAGCCTGCAAAATTTCATCTAGATAGAACCTAATATATGGGCATTTCCATATTCAATTTAGCTACGAGTACGCATATATATATATATACTAGCAAAAGTACCCGTCGTTGACTGGGTTCAAACACAGCCTACAGGAAATGGACTCTGATTTATGAAAGTATGATAGGTTATGAAAAAGAAAGGTTGTAAAGAGATAGCTTCGAATTTGGGGGTATCAAAACCAAAGCAAAATATGATGAAAGTAAAAATAAAATAGATAGACCCCATAATTTATTATACCATACCGGTTCACACTGAAACACTTATCACAATATTCTGTGGATCTATATTAAAAACCTTGTTAAACTTTTTGACATATTTCCAATTTATGGAGGTCAGGCGCGAACGAACACCCCATAATTTTATTATACCATATTTCTTCAAACTGAAACATAATTATCAAAGTATACTTACGCAGATAGATATTAAGTCTTTATTAAAGTTTGTGCCTATTTCCATCCTGTGGAGGCCAAGCGCGAACGCAGACCCCACAATTTTATTATACCATCCCTATTTAAGTTAAAACATACTTATCAAAGTATTATTATGTACATCTATATCAAAAGCACTTGTAAACGTTTTTTTTTATTTTTAAATTTTTTATTTCCATACTTTGTGGACCAGGCACGTACGCAGACCCCACAATTTGAGTGAATCATCATTATGCCAGATCAAACATACCCAATCCTGTGTCTTGATACATCTTCTATCATTATATGTGATCAGTTTTCTATAATAGTCAACCATATAGGAGCCTATTCGTGACCAGATACACACACAGACGTTCATCATATACGGTGGCTCTAGGATATTTTTTTTTTTCAGGTTACGATTTGGAATACGATATTTTTTAGGCCCCTGGTTACGGTATTTTCTCTGCCGTACAGCGTTATTTATAATGCTATTTGAATCTATACATGTGTAGTATATACTATACTGTATTTTGTTACTAATATTTATGCCGTATCCCGGGGCTCCTAATATATATATATATATATATATATATATATATATATATATATATATATATATATATATATATATAATTCAAAAAGAATGTTTGTGTGCCACAGAAGACGGTATGCTCACCGGAGATTCGAATAAGTTTTAATAAGGGTTTGATTTTAAAATTTTCAAGAAATTTAAAGAAGTTTTTGTGAAACTTTATTTTGATTCTATCCTGAGACACAGAGGTAATTATCGTTTAGGTTCATAAAAATAACTGAAATATTTTAGATTGTAAATAAATGAAATTAACTCTTAAATGTTTTTTTTTTCATTTCATAAAACAAGAATAAAATAATATTAAAAAATTATTTCAAAATCATCCAGTATTTTCGTTTAATTTATTTGATGTTTTAAAGTATTTTTCTCTTAAGTAACCAGGCATCTTCTTGCGTGTATCTGTGTGCGAAGAAACAAAGACACTCAAACTCTTGTTTGTCTTCTAAATACGACATTTGTTTGTGGTACGATTTTAGAAATGTCACTCAGACAAGTCACCCTCCATTTTTCTTTTGTTTCGTCATAGTCGAGTGCCTCTTAGCTTGTTGTGGGTGAGGGACCTTCACTTCTTTACTTACCTTTGTCCGCCAACTAACCTAACCTGTAAAGTGTGTTTTCATTTCTCTTCTTTCTTTTACTGGTGGGTGGATTTTGCGGTTGGGGATTTGTGACCCGTTTCAGTGACCTTAATGGAGGGTCGATGTCGTCGCTGTCTTTTCTTTCACACAACTGACATCCAATATTGCTATCACGCACGTTCGTCCCGCCCCAGCGCGTGCACACACACACACACACACACACACACACACACACACACACACACACACACACACACACACACACACACACACACTTCTTAGAACACCTAGATACTATATGCATACATACGATTGTTCATAAAACATATTTGTATCATAAACACAATACCGGAAACCATTCTAAGAAATTCGAATGAGCACCCAAATTTTACGACCCTGTGTCACTTAAAAGGGTGCAAATATTTACAAGGAGACGCAGAGTAATTATTAATAATCTTGTTTACTATCGGGTTCACCACTTATCAATCCTAGAAATCATTCGAGGATAAATGTTATTGAGAAAAGAATGAATGCCAGTCGAAAGATGAGAAGCATTATGACAGTATTTATATCGATCCATGATATCAACTGCGTTAAGGAAAGCAGTCCACTGGCAATGTGTTTCACGGGCGACAATCCCTCACAAAATAAGTTCTGTCCATGAAAGTTTCATCTGACACTAGGCACATGAAAGAAGAAAGGAAAATCATTTTTCGTTTTGGTAGAAAGAAGAGTTCATGCTGTGAATGTGTTACAAGGAGGAAGATTTGTGCTCAGTCGAGACCTTTCATGGAAATAACAATATATAAACAAAGATTAGCAACGCCCCTTCTGTGAGATAGGCGTTGTAAGGAAAAGAAGTCGATTTTAAAATCCGTTAATGTAGAATAGGGTGCTCTGTGTGCCACCTCCCCATATATGGCAGCAATATTCGCTCTTAGGACCTATATTATTTTTATATAACTAAAAAGTTGCATTTGGCGTCAGGTACTTTCTCAAGTGCTCTTAGCAACTGACTTAATCAAATAATAAGTAATAATCTATAATCTACCCACTCAAGTATTCTTGTACCTAAGCTACCACAGCAGCATTTATTGATATAAAAAGCAGACTTTTATGATTACAGGCGACCTAAATAACCTGTGGTGTTTTCAACATTCATAAACACGAATCCAGTCCCAAAATACGGAATTAGCATATGCAGATGCAAACAAGTCATGCTAAGACAGGCGTCCGTAAATCTGCTAGAAAAACAGAAGAAAAAAAATATCGTGCATTGAAAAAGAAGCTATCATCAGAGAGGTTGAATACAATACGGGGAAAAAACAAATTCAATTCAAGCTAGGCCAAAAAGCTACTGAAACAGCTCGTGATACCAACGAAGCGTTTTGCCCAGAAACTACTACTGAACGTACAGCACAATAGTGGTTTAAGACATTTCGTGGCGGCGACGAGAGTCTTGAAGATGATGAGCAGAGTGGTCAGTCATCGGATGTTGACAACGATGAGTTAAGAGCCTTAGTTGAAGCCGATTCACGCACAACTGCTCGAGAACTTGCTCCTGAATTAGACGTAGCGTATACGACGATTTCCAACCACTAGAGAGAGATTTCAAAGACAAAAATCTTGATAAGTGGATGCCTCACGAAGCGAACGGCAACCAAAAGAAACACCGTTATGAAGTGTCATCTTCTCTTCTTTTACACAGCAAGAACGAACCGTTTCTCGACCTTATTGTGACTTGCGATGAAAAGTGAGTCCTCAGCTCAGTAGTTAGACGCCTACGAAGCTCCACGACACTTCGCGAAGCCAGAGTTACACCAAAAAAGTCCATGCTGGTGGTCTGTAACCGGTCTCATCTATTACAGTTCTTTTAATGCAGGACAAATCATTACGACGGAGAAGTGCTGCCAATAAATGGATGTAATAAACCAGAAGCTTCGACAACAATACCCAGCATTAGTCAACAGAAAATGCCCAATTCTCCTCCACGTCAATGCTCGACTGCACGTTGTTAAACCGACTTTGCAGTAGTTGAAAGAATTGGGCTAGTAAACTCTGCCTCATCCGCCATACTCTCCAGACCTTTCACTTACCGACTACAACTTTTTCAAGAATTTCGAAACTTTTTGTGTGAGAAATGCTTAAAAAACCTAAGCGATATCAAAAACGTCTTCAGCGACTTCATCGTTACCAGAACGCAAGATTTTTTTTTACGTTACTGGCATAAATACATTTGTTTTGCGTTTGCAAAAAGTGTGTTGATTCTGATGGTGCTCATTTCGATCAATAAATTTTTGTTGGAGCCGAAAATATGTTCATCTGAATTTCAAAGTTAAAAATCGCAAGAACTTTCTTGTCAACCTGATATATATATATATATATATATATATATATATATATATATATATATATATATATATATTCTGTCCGTTGTTTTGTAAGTCCATCATGCTTAAGTTTAAAATGTTAAGATTGAATAAATATATCCTAAGAATGTAATGTGGCTTCAAGCGCCGATTTTCTAGAAAGAAAGAAAGAAAAAAAAACAAAAAAAAAAAAACGATGGCGGTCAGTTCGCCTTTTTATATTTGGGACCGTAAAAGAAAATAATGTCAAATGAAAGTAAAAAAATTATTGAACAAACAACAATGCATTGCATTAAATTTTCGCTGGATGACATTTGTGTTCATTTTCTAGATTGCCATAAAGCGAACATATCTCCTAAATATGCTTGATTGAACATGAAAGATTCCAGAAAATATCTCTATTGCTTAAACGCTGACATGTGTTTGCAATTTATCTTGATGAAAGAATATCTGTCATGATGCATTCACATTAATATATTTTATAGTCCGAGATAGTATCTATAGATCATCGAACACAAAATACCCATTGTATTTAATGAAAGCTTCCGACAATAGATAACTCTAACAGGTAGATCGTGTTTTTTTACGTAGGCTACATAACAGTATCTATAACGTAACGTTTTGCAGGTTCTCCTACATGGATGCTTAAGTAACTAAACGTACACAAACGAAGCTTTTAGTGATTTCTGACATGTATTAATCTATGTTTTTTAAAAAGAAAATCTTCGTTTTGTTCGCTTTTTTATATTCTAATATTTAATCCTACTCAATAGTTTTTTTTTTAAATTGGTCATACCGAAAGTTAGAGAGGATTTTACTCTGACTATTATAGCTTCTCACCCACACCAGGAAGAATATCTTGCTACCCCCCCTTTTAAGTACAATGCATCTAGTTTCAGACTTTAACACCAAACTAGGAAAATAATACACACACATATTTAACAATGCATAATATATATGTATTCGACGATCAATTTATTTGTCTTTTGTAGCAACGGAGTTATTTTGGACATTGTTGGTTTAATTTTTTGTATAGTTACGAGAATTCTGTTCTAATTATGACTCGAGATTTTGGAGAATTTTCTTTCACTGCATTAAAAAATAAACATTGCCTTGAAATAGACGTAAACAATTTTATGTATTCTCATTATATGGGGCATGATTTGAAAATTTAAATCATTTAAAACACACACACACACACACACACACACACACACATATATGCTTCAGAATAATGTAATGTAATAGATCTACTGGTGTGTATATATATATATATATATATATATATATATATATATATATATACTAGCAAAAGTACCCGTCGTTGACTGGGTTAAAAACAGCCTACAGAAAATGGACTCTGATTTATGAAAGTATTATAGCTTATGAAAAGGAAGGGTTGTAAAGAGATAGCTTCGAATTTGAGGGTATCAAAACCAAAGCAAAATAAAATAGATAAATCCCATAATTTATTATACCATACCTGTTCACACTGAAACACTTATCACAATATTCTGTCGATCTATATTAAAAAACATTGTTAAACTTTGTGACATTTTTCCATTCTATGGGGGTCAGGCGCGAACGACCACCCCATAATTTTATTATACCATATTTCTTCAAACTGAAACATAATTATCAAAGTATACTTACGTAGATAGATATGAAAAATCTTTATTAAAGTTTGTGCCTATTTCCATTCTATGGAGGCCAGGCGCGAACGCAGACCCCATAATTTTATTATATCCTCCATATTTATGGTGAAATATACTTATCAAAGTATTATTATGTACATCTATATAAAAAAACACTGGTAAACGTTTTTTTTAATTTTTTAATTTTTTATTTTCATATTTTGTGGACAAGGCGCGTACGCAGACCCCACAATTTTAATGAACCACCGTTCTGGCAGACCAAACATACCCATTCCTGTGTCTCGATACATCTTCTATCATTATATGTAATCAGTTTTTTTAAAATAGTCAACCATATAGGAACCTATTCGTGACCAGACACACACATACACACATACATGCATTCAGCTTTATATATATATATATATATATATATATATATATATATATATATATATATATATATATACACACAAAAAGAAGGGAAATGATACTCATAGATACATATAAATTTAAACCAACATATACATACACATTGCTTAAGTTCACCTTATAAACCAAAACCTGGCATGCGCCTCAATCAGGGCGACGTTCTCTCTTTCAAATTGAGGTCCCGTGGCTCTCAACATCAAATGGAAAAAAAAGCAAAGGGATTTAATTTGCTCTTTTTTATTTACCTACAAATCCACCCGAAAGCAGGGCGTTGTACGTTTAGTTAGGGTGAACTATTTTCAGAGACCTTTTCTTTTTTGCTGGTTACTTTTTTATGGCCACTGCCTGTAAAAGACGTCTCTTAGGGAAAATGTTCCGTTAAAAGGTTTAAAAAAAAAAGGTAAATTTATACAAACACCGTGACAGCGAATTAACCCTAAACCCTAACCCTAAACCCTAACCCTAACCCTAACCCTAACGCTGTCACGGTGTTTGTATAATAATACCAAAAAAACTTTTTGTTCGTCAAATACGAGTTTTAGAATCGATCAAGCATTGCTTTGTCCCAGACGAAACTGCCACATAATGCACGCATATGTGTAGAAAATGAAAAATGAAAAACCTAAACTATTTATATATATTTATCAAGGTTTCGTCTTAAAACTTTACTAAGATGATTAATTTGAAAAATAATGTACAAATATAATAGTTTAAAAAATGTGATGCATGTGTTATATGAAAAACTGTTTTTTTCTTTGAACGAAGCATAACCGTTAGAATTCAAAATTGTGATGCGGTTAGGAAATGGAATGATTTTCACAATCTTTATTAATTTATATTTATTTTAAGTAAAATGTATAGCGTCTACATATAAAAAAAAAACATTGAAAATATGCATAAGTTACCCAACACAAGCACGCGCGCGCACGCACACACACACACACACACACACACACACACACACACACACACACACACACACACACACACACTTTAAAAACTATATATACATACCTCAAAGACGAACCAGTGATTTCATTGTATTGGAACAACCTGTTGTGGCTGATAAAACCCAACACAAATTATCCCTTCCTTCCGTATTTTAGCGTCACTTACAAAGGACTATTTTATAAGAGGGACATTAGAGCAAATATACCGTCCGTTAACAGGTGTTAATTTTTCCGTTTTGCTTTTCCTCCTTTCATCAGACACTGATGCTTTATCTTGGGGTTTATCAGCCATAGAACACTGTTCCAATACAATGAAACCGATGGTTCGTCTTTTGGAATATGTATATATAGTTATTAAATAAATATTTTAGGTCTCACATTCGCGATCGAGCACTTTATTTGATTTCTTTTTATCGCATTCTTACACCCTATATATATATATATATATATATATATATATATATATATATATATATATATATATATATATATATATATATATATATATTCTTTTTGAATAACATTAAAAACCTGGGATAATCGAATGTCTTATTGCTGTATCTATTTTTTTAAAACTTTAACCGAGCATATTCATAGTTTGGTCATCTTTGATTTAACTTTTGAATAAAGAGCGATATTAAAATCAATGCGTTTTTATTAATCCCTTATTTAAATTTAACATTAAATGTTTACCCTTTGTAAACAAAAAGAAAATATATACTTTATATTTCTCTGTAGATTTGATGGTTTTGTTTCTTTTGGCGCTAATTGACGGACGGAAGGGTGCTGAGGAATTTTTATAAATGGCTCAAACCGTCGACAGACGCCGAGTCCCACACATTAAAACAGGTTTGTGTCAAAACGTACCTGCGTGTGGCGGTTGGTACATTTATTAGGCTTTGTAAAGCACGAACAACTCCTTCCGCCTGTGATCCTGTTCCCCCGAAGTACAATTAACACATATCGATTTTATAGCAACCTCGAGAGATTGAATTCTATTTCCTTTTTTGTTTCATAGATTCAGTCATACGTAAGTCGATGCTTACATGATCAAGCAAACACGCTATCATTGCACTTTGTCTTCTAGTGCACTTTTATCTGCGGAAGTCGACGTCATTCATTTCTTTGCTTTGTTCTTTGAAAGAAAGTTTTTTTCCTTTCTTTTCACTGCCCAATGAAGACCGGCTACCGTTATTTTAGACTAGCACGTAAACGAATACCTTTTGACAACTTGTCTGTGTGTGTGTGTCGGTGTGTGTACATTTCCCTAACAAACTACTCTGTCAATTTTCGGTCCACAGATCCAGATTTGACGTAAGAGCTACTGAGATTTGGGAAAATCTTTTTAATCGGTTTTCGGACAGAAATTATGCTGTCAAGGGGTCAAAGTTCAACGGTTTGACTTGTGAAAACTCTATCAAACTCCTTTGGGTTTAAACACTTAAAATTTTAGATGTAGATTACTTGGAAATGGATCAAACTTTTAATTTGATTTGAGCCCAAAACAATCGATGTTAGAGGGTCAAAATAGGGGTCAAAGTTAAAGAAAGATTTCCTCTGCTGTCTCTACCAAATTACTCAGCCAATTTTTGGTCTAAACATTTGAAATTTTACATAAAGTGTATTCAGATAGGGCAAGCTTTTTAATCGGTTTTTGGCCGAAAATCTGGCTGCTAAGAGGTCAAAGTTCAAAAGATTTGACCTTTGCAGTCTCTAGCAAACTATTCACCCAATTTTAAGCTTAAACATTTGAAATTTTACATAAAGGGTATTCAGCCACACAGCAAGCTTTTTAATAATTTTTTGGGTGAAAATTTGGCTGGCAAGAGGTTAAAGTTGAAAGAGTTTTACCAAACTCCTCCGCCAATTTTGGGTCTAAACATTTAAAATTTTAGATGTAGGTTACCTGGACATGAGTCAAACGTTTTAATATATATATACCTGTGCACATAAAGTTATGAACAGTACATAGGGCCAAAAACTGCTAGTTATGAATATATAGCAACAAATGAAAATGAAAATACAATATTTTGCATTCATGTTGCCCCAGTTAAGGAGAAAAATATATATTGAATAATTCGTTTACGAACGTAAATGTAAAGGAAAACACACGTGCGTTTGCACACAGACGTAGACAAACAGACACACTACACACACATCTATATATATTTATAAAAGTGGGAATGTTTATGTGTGTGAGGACACTTCTCAACCTAGATCTATACATTTGGAATTTGGTATATATGGCATTCAGACATGTGGAAACTTTTTAATCGGTTTTAATCAAAAAACAAAACAAATTTAAAAAAGCTGCTAAAGGATAATTTTTTTTTAAAATTGATACTTAGGAGTCATCGAATTTATATCCGTTCGTCAACTGTTTCACGAATGTGCATGCGCGAATCGTTCACATGGCAGATTACTTATGTTAAGTATAAGTAGATTTGCAAACACTTTTAAAGATCGAGTTAAGTTGGCTTAATGGTTATCGTACTTGACTCACTGTTTTTGAGTTTTGGCCCCGTTCTCAACTCCAGTATTTTTTTTTACTTACAAGAAATGAAATGTTTCGCATGCACATGTGCCAGTTTCTTTCCGTTTTTTTAATTAAATTTTTTATTATTTTACTTCATTTTTAAAAGGAATTTAACTTTTATTTTTTTTTTAATATCTACGGTATTTCTGCTTATAATGAATAAGAATTCTGCATTAATTAAAATATAATATTTATGCGTATTTTACGACCAGAAAGCAGCGGGCGGCTTGATAGTGTGTGTGTGTGTGTATATATATATATATATATATATATATATATATATATATATATATATATATATATATATATATATATATATATATATATATATATATATATATATATATATATATATATATATATATATATATATATATATATATATATATATATATATATATATATATATATATATATATATATATATATATATATATATATATATATATATATATATATATATATATATATATATATATATATATATATATATATATATATATATATATATATATATATATATATATATATATATATATATATATATATATATATATATATATATATATATATATATATATATATATATATATATATATATATATATATATATATATATATATATATATATATATATATATATATATATATATATATATATATATATATATATATATATATATATATATATAGCACAGTGAATAGAAGCTCGACATGTGGAGAATTAATCCAGTTTCCAAGTTTCTAGCCACGGTGCAGAAAAAAAATCTGATAATAGTGTTTAGGTCTCGGTCACTCTCCCTCTTATATATATATATATATATATATATATATATATCCTTAAGATGTACATCACAAAAATGTGCTCATGGTTGTATGTTTCTAGAATACTAATCTATTATATCTATAAAAGTGAACGTGTCTGTCTGTCTGTGTACATTTCCCTACGCAATAACTCTGTCAATTTTTAGTCTATAGACTCGAAATTTGAAATACCGGGTACTGAGATTCGGGTGTCAGTCAGAAATTTGGCTGTTAAGGGGTCAAATTTCAACGATTTGACCTTTAAGAACTCTACCAAACTCCTCCGACAATTTTGGGTCTAGACACTTGAAATTTTAGATATAGGTTCCTGGATCTAACTTAATAAAGTGATTTGAGCCCGAAACTATAAATTTTAAGGGGTCATAATAGGGGTCAAAGTTTTAAAAAATTAACCATTTTTTTTGTTTTTTTGCTTTTTTTGCACAGCATACACCTCCAAACACCCGAGCAACGCCGGGCACCCCTGCTAGTAATAGATAAAAAAAATCTCTTTTTCTTCTGTTTCTTATTTGATAAATGTCATTATTTTGTGACGTCATCCATTGCGCCCGGTAATCGCTTATATTTTTATGGTTTACTATAATTTTATTGCATTACTAAGTGTGTATGAGGACAAACAAAATAAATAACAAGTTAAAACACCAAATTTACAGTGTTTTAATATTATATAGAAGTATAATATCACAAATTCGTGACAGCGAATGCGGAGGCAAGCAATACAGATACTGGTATTTGATAGATATGTTTCACAAGCCTTAAGTATGTTTTTTTAAAAATTTTATTTTTAAAATTGAGGTCTCATGTAAAAGTGGTTTCCCACAAATGGAAATTGAATTTTGCAGAAAAAATAGACTCGGCAATCATGCGTAGTCTGCGCACACGCTTTTGACCTAATTTTCTTGTCTAATTATGTGTCGGATTAGGGTTACTCTTGTGTTGTGATTAAGATTAAAGTTAAACTTAAGCAGCACAAAATGCAGAATTAACGTTACTCTAAAATGCATCGCGGAATAGTAAACGGCTAGGTCTGTGAGTTTATATGGAGGCAGAAATATAAGAGAAATGGTATTTTTACGCAGATATTTAATGCCAACAATAGAGTTCATACTCTTCATTAAATAATTTTTCTTTGTTAGTCACGCTTAAATTTGAAATAATATATTACAATCGCTAAAAGCGCAGATTCGACGGACGTATCCTAAAATTTGATGTTTTCTTATTAAATAAACCGAAGTACACATATATCGCTTCCCGTCTTGTTTTTACTTGGTGGAAGAATGGAAAATGTGAAGAATAAAAAGAAAAGTGCTTTTATTAAGAAGAAAAAAAAAATGAAATGAAAAAAAAAAAAATGTTGAATCAGCTCGAACTGGCCAAATTCAGAAGCCAACTCTCTTTGAAACAGGTGCACAAGTTTTATTTATGTTTATTATTACTAAGTATGTCATTTTCGCAACAGGTGCACGATCACATTAGTTAAACTCAGACGAAAAATTCCAATTCGGGGAATAGTATTGCAGTAATTCCACACTCTAAAAAAAAAATCTGGAGTTAAAAATTCTTCACTATGTATTCATGATTAAATTTTTGACGATGCCAAACAAGCGTTTCTTTCTAGATTATTGCAGGCTAATCGTTATTGGGAAACGCCACAAATCTCGCTAATTTACAACGTTTAGATTACTATGTCATTGGCTCATAGCGAGACCTTTTCTTATTACAGCCGTATACGCTCAATTCCTCTGTGGATCGATCACTGTGAGTAGTGAAATCACCAGCTGTCATTTGCGATAATGCAAGGCTTCTCCTATAAAAGAATAGAGCACTTTTTGATTGCTGATATTATTTATATAAACGGTAAGATTTAAATTTTTCGCTTATAAATGTTCAGACGGTTAAAGAAACTAAATATTGGGATTTAGTTCCAGATGATCTAGCATGTCTAGCCACACTGAAGAGTTGTGATAAAGCGAAACAGTCTGTCCGTACACACGCATATATGTAGCGATTTTAAACATGTTAAAATCATGTTCTAAATAAAGAAGAATGTGCAAAGGTATTAAAAGTTGTTTTCAGCTGTTTCAAGGCAATGTTTATTCGAAGTCATATAATAAAATAAGTTTTTAAAGGCAAACGTTTAATGACGTAGAAATATAAACTTTATCGCATATAAGATATACGCGAAAAAATCGAAATACTCCCTCCTAGAACGCTTCATTATCTACATCTACGACAAACATATTGCTCCATAAACATAAATAAATAAAAACTGATTTTTATTCACACACACACACACACACACACACACACACACACACACACACACACACACACACACACACATGATGATTGCAAATTCTAGACAGAAGTTTGCCATCTCTTTAGTTAAGCGAGTCAAAATGCAAATATATAAAAAAATGAATGTTACCAAAAATACTGCTGGATTAGTGGTTATGGCCATCCTCTTCTGGTTTTTACTCTTATACCTCCTTGTGTGTTTTAACGGAATGTAAATATTTTATTCGATTCAAAAAGGAACTAGTATCTAGCTGCTAAGGTAAATAGACAATTAAGCTGTTTGACGAAGATGCGTTGTCTTCGGAGCGCCCAAAATGGTATATTATTCGAAGAAATAAGCAAAATACTGATAGAAATCCACAAAATAAGTGTCAGGAAGTGTAACAGTTACACTTATTGGGTTGACATAAAAACTTTCCTTCGTGATAATATTGTGAATCCTCGAATGTCGTGTCAGGCCATTTTTAGATATGCAGATTTGACCACAAATATGAAAACATGGTGTTGCCAGATGTGCTGTAAAAGGCTCCTTTATAAGACTAGCGTTCCTGTCTTTGATTGTGTGATTTCAGATGATTTACCAAACTAGCTTTTGACATATATATATATATATATATATATATATATATATATATATATATATATATATATATATATAATGTACATACATAAATAAATTAATATGTATATATACGAGGGCATAATATTGAAAACAAATTTTATATAGTTTAGATAAATAGAAATCCATTTCCAAATGGAAAAATAGCCCAAATGCAAAAGCGAATATCAAAAATATTCAATAAAATTTATAATAAAGAAAGTGTTATGATATTCATAAATATTAAATTATATACCATTTAATATTTACATAAATATTAAATCATATACCATTTAATATTTACATACATATTAAATCATGTGCCATTTAATATTTACATAAATATTCAATTATATACCATTTAATATTTACATAAATATTAAATTATATACCATTTAATATTTACATAAATATTAAATTATATACAATTTAGTATTTACATAAATATTAAATTATGCACACTATTTGTCCTTTAATCTAATGATACAGCATAATATTTTGAATACTATACATGTATAAATTTCCTAACATCGAACCAAAGGTACGTGTGTTTTTATGCTTAAATTGCTGACTTATTTTAAGATTACAATTTGAAATTAGTTTCACTTATCGAGCTGGAATATTTATTTTTTGTGTAAATAGCTTTATAGGCATGAAATTATTTTGTAACGCATTTTTCGTTTGATGATTTTAGAATATTTTTAGATTTTTTTTATAAAATGATAATCAAAGTAACTAAGTAAGTTAATTTGATTTTTCTTTTAACACACACCGCATCTAATATAGCAATATCTACATCCTATCTCTCTCTCTCTCATATATATATATATATATATATATATATATATATATATATATATATATATATATATATATATACTAGCTGTACCCTGCCACGCGTTGCAGTGGCTCAATTTGGTGTAATGGAAAAATTTAATAAAAGAGAAAATGCATGTTTCTTATATTAGTACAGCAATCCACTGCAAAAAGTGAAAAAGAAGGCGAAACTGAAAAAAATGGTGCTCTTGCAGAATTTGATCTGGATCCTCGAGAGTTTCTGTCAATCATTCATGTTTTGGACTTGACCAACAATCAGTGGATGAAGCCGAACGTAGCAAAAATGTTGAAACGCTAAATGCTTTTTTTTGTTGTTTTAAAAAATGTGATTTAGTAATTAATATTTGGTTGATGGTGGGGGGAGGGGGGTTACTATACACAGATTCGAAAAAGTCGTCGAAAAACAAATAAATGAAAGCAAAGGTAAGGTAATTTACGTTTCTACCTAATTGGATAATTGTTTAGTGTTTTTATGTAATGTAAAATGTTTAATTGGCTCAAAAAACAAATGGTCGCGAATTCTGTTGAATACGTTAAGTTTGGGAAAGTAAGTTGAAAACTAAAAACTATACAAAACAGTGTCTGAAACTCACCGAACATATGTTATCATGACATAGGTTGGCATAATGGATAGGTTTCTGACAGTATTTTGTATAGTTTTTTTAGTTTTAACTCACTTTCTCTAACTTAAAGTAATCAACAGTGTCCACCACCATTTGTAGTTTTCAAATACACCAATAAACACTGTTTTTCGAGCCGACTAAACGTTACATTTAATGAAAAGGGTTTATATTACTAAACACAGATACAAAGAAGTTGTAAAAAAATAAATATATAACAAATAAATGTTATCAAAGGCAAGAAAAGTAAGTGTTCTACCTAACTGGATAAGATTTTAGTGTTTTTATGTAATGTATAATCGGTTCAAAAACATTCAATGTTTATCGGTGTATCTGAAAAATACAAATGGCGGCAGACTGTATCGAACATGTTAAGTTTGGGGAAATTTTGGGAAAATGAGTTTAAACTAAAAATACTGTTAGGAACTCACTCAATATATGTTACCATGATGTAGGCTGGCATATAATCGGTGGTTTTAAACTTTTGCTCGATACAGGTGACGACTTTTAAAAATCCCTTTTAGTGATTACCTGGTTTGAGGATATTTGTACAACTAAACGGCAAATCTGCTCAAAAAAATCCGGTATTATTTTACTTTAAGGCCCGTTTCACGTTCATATATAACGAAATATTTTATTGTAGATTTCGATGTGCTAAAAACGAATCTGCAAACCGTTTACGTAGCAAAAAAAAAAAGTTTTCATGACATTCATGAAATTACTTTTTCGAAAAGTGGGTGATCACTTTTCAATGTAAATTTAACTTAGAATGAGCACCCACTTTCTGGCCACCTGAGAGAGGGGCATTTTTCTGTTTCTTGGCTAAAAAGTTTTTTGTTTGATTTCTTTTGCATGGTAATAACCCCTGAACTCTGGGACTATTTTCCATTTAACAGCCGTAGCCTTCGTTTACGCTATGCGTAAGCATAAACGAAAGCTGTTTAGCCAATAAACATGGGAAAAAATCCCCCCTCTCTCAGGTGGCTAGAAAGTGGGTGCTCATTTTAAGTTAAATTTACATGGAAAAGTGATCGCCACTTTTTCGAAAAAGTAATTTCTTCATATCATAAAAACTATTTTTTTGTGACGGAAACGGTTTGCAGATTCGTTTTTAGCACACCAAAATCTACAAAAATTTTTTTGTTATTTACGAACGTGAGACGCACAGCCCTTAATGGAAAATTATATCAAAAATCCGGGGGAAAATAGTTTTCAATAAAAACAGCAAATGAATTCGATAGAAAAAAAATGGATGCTATTTTTTTTCTTTCTGTGTGTTTCTTGGCTAAAAAGTCTTTTTGTTTGATTTCTTTTGCATGGTATTAACCCCTGAACTCTGGGACTATTTTCCATTTCACAGACGTAGCCTTTGTTTATGCTATGCGTGAGCATAAACGAAAACTGCTAAATATGCATTCGCGTACCAAACTGCCTTGTCAAAAAAACCTTTAAGCCAATAAACACGAAAATAAATGCCCCTTCCTCAGGTGGCCAGAAAGTGGGTGCTCATTTTAAGTTAAATTTAGATCGAAAAGTGATCACCAACTTTTCAAAAAAAAAATTCTTCAGATCATGAAAACTATTTTGATACTCCTTGGGCGTTGAGTTCCATGGCGACCCGCAGAATTATTTAATGGTCGTTCCCTTAGTACCCCCCTAGTCAAGGCTAACGCATGCGCACGTAACATTTTTTATTTATTTACTTACGTGGTGGAGTTTCTATACTGATAGGTTTTTTGAAATTTTTTCACTGGATTATTATTGATTGAACACTAACCAGATTATGAAAAAAAAAATTGAAAAAAAAATCATTTCAACATTTGAAAGGGATACTCACTTTTTAGTTACCACGTTCTGGTAAATCGGTCACTTTTTATTTATTTATTTATTTATTTATTTTTCTAAATACGGAAGTGTCTTCGGGAGATATAAAATGGTCGCATGTTGACGAAGCAATGTATCGGGAGGCGTACCGGATTAAAAATTATTGGTAAATTTTTAGATTAGGTCCACCTCCTTAATTTTCTTTTAAATGACGACTTGAAATGGTTTTCGACTATGCTGAATACGAAAATCGCATCGAGATTTTGCAGAAATAAGTAGTTATCAAGATATAAAAAGTTGTATTATGCATTGTAATCTTTGGCGGCCATCTTTTTTACGTGTGTGTATTTGTTTATGGCGCGTGTGCACGTAAAAAGATGGCCGCCGAAGAATACAATGCATAATACAACTATTTATTTCCGCAAAATTTCAATGCAATTTGCGTGTTCAGCATACTCGGAAACCTATAAATGTCGTCATTGAAAGGAAAATTGTGGGGGTGGACCTAATCTAAAAAAATACCAAATTATTAAACATTTCTCCAGCACGTTAGTGAAATTTATAATACTTTAAAAAAATTAAAAAGAAACAAAACAAAAGTTTTGAAAAAAAACTCACCTTTCACAAAAACAATTTAAAAAAAAACACAAACTGACTAAATAAGTAAAAAAAAAAAATAATTAAAAATCTCGAAACTTTATTTTCATGAAAACAATAAAAAAAGTCCTGTTCTCTCTATTTTTTTTCTTTGAGAAACAAATATATTTCTGACTTACAAATGCGGTAGAGACTCATTATTTTTACTTTCTATGGTTTTGATATACCGCGTTTTTATTGCTTACAAAATGGGTGACTGATTTATCAGAACGCTGTAACTAAAAAGTGAGCACCACTTTCAAATGTCGAAATAATGATTTCTTTTTTACATTTTTTTTTTAATAATCTGTTTAATTAGTGTCCAATCAATAATAATCCAGTGAAAAAAAATTCCAAAAACCTATAAGTATAGAAATTAAGCATGGGAGTAATGTTTGTACAACAACGTCGCCTTTCGCACTTTTACAAACATTTTTTAAAAAAAGTAACTAAACCATTTATTGATAATTTGTCACGTGTACAAACATTTATTTATTTACGTAGGCTTAACTCCTTTCATGAATAAGAAAAGTTTTACTCTTTAAGAATAATAAAAGGAAAAAGTTACTGAACATTTATAAAAGGACTTCTTTTCATGAAGGCCAGAGGAATAGTTGGCCGAAAATTCGTGAAACAACAACAATAAATAAAAATGGTGCTAATGCAGAGAGCCGCGCTATTTTTTAAATCATATTTCCACGTTTAAATAACGTTTTACGATATGTTTTTTTTTATTTATTCAATTGTAAGGTTAAACTACAGAATAGGTACAAAACATCCTTACCTCCCCATGTTAAGAATGACTTTTTAAATAATAACATTATTTCAGCACGGATCACTCTCTGCATGAGTAATCTTATATAGAAAAAAAAAAAAAAAACTCAAAAGCAAGCAACAAACTTTTTTTTTTGGCCTTATATAATAAAGAAAAGATGTGTAAATTAAAAAATTTGGAAGATAAACAAATGAAATATGTTTTTTTTTGTTTACTTATCGAGTTAACAGAAAATTAAACCTTTCGTCAATTCGTGGCTGTGAAATGAATCGAACCGGAAGTTCAGTTTTATCAACAGAACAGATTCGCAGAAACGATAAATAAATATATTTATTTTATTTAATATTTTAATTTTAATTAGGTAAATTTATTTTAGTAACATAAAAACATATCTCGACTCTAAAAATGGGTTGTCTGAAAATTTCAAATAAATTGGTAACGTATAAACATGGTTTTATTTCTTTAGAACGAACCAACTTTACATTTATATATATATATATATATATATATATATATATATATATATATATATATATATATATATATATATGTGTGTGTGTGTGTGTGTCTAGGTTAAAATATATTCAAAGATTAAGTATCCCAAAAATTTCTAACGGGTTTATATATTATTATATAATACTAGCGGGGGTTCCCGGCGTTGCCCTGGGTTTTTTTGACACCTCCTTCTTTTCATTTTTAATCGAGGTCCAAAACAAGTTAAGTGACCAAGGATATTTGTGCCGTATATGGAGAAAAAGCTATAGCTTAGATAACTATTCGAGATTGGTTTACCAGATTCAAACACGGTAATTTTGAACTCAGTGACGCTCCTCGTTCTGGAAGACTAATCAAGATAAACGAAGACCAACTCAGGGTTCTTTTGAAGGAAAATGGCCATCAAATATTAGAGAATTTGGTGAAAAGATGAAGAGTGATTTTTTGACAATTTCACGCCACCTTCAATCGATGGGATCTACACAAAAACTTGGAGCTTGGCTCCCACACGAACTTACTTTTGCAATTGAAATTCTTTGATTTCCTTAAAGACAACAACAACAACAACAACAACAACAAAAAAGCAGCAGGAACTTCTGCAGCAACCTAATACTTTTTGTTTCCTGTTTTCGTTCTGGAAACAATGCTATTGGAAATAAACGAACAATAATAAGTTTAGATTTCCAGTCTTCTTTTGATACTTGGTTTCTTGAGAAGTTACAAGTTAATCCCCTCAACGAAGCCAGTTGCTAAGCAATGCATAATCATAAGAAACAACGTTGCTCATAATAGTTTGGAGTAATTTACTAAATCCCTTTAGGGAAGGAATAAAAGAAGATATTACATGTGCAACAATTGTTGTTTCCGGTGAATGTTAATATTTTAACATAAATTATATAATGTCTTAAATAAATATTGAACATTTTTTAAAAAGAATAACTCTCTAATTTTTAGGGCTTAAAAACAACAACAGATTGGTTAGTTTACAAAGAGAATCTACTAGTAATATAAATGAAAGGGGTTATGATAGTTCCTTAACGCCGACACTGCACAGACACACACACATACTTCAATATAAAGGGGAGATAATGACCTAATTATGAAAATGTGCTCGACGATGCACAAGGGATCGAAGAACTATTGAAACCGCGGACAAGGAAGACTTTCTGTCTCATGAGTCATTCACTTCTGACCCTCAACTCCCCGCTATTTTTAAACAATAGATTTCACATCCTCTTTAGCGTTCATCCTTCTTTTTTCTCGCCAATGCAAATTCTTCTCGGTCATTGTGGGCAGATAATGACTCGTCTCCTGTCATGATTTGTGACGATAACAAATAAATGTAGGAAGGAAAAACGACATCAATAGCGCCTCTTCCCCCCTCTCTCTTTCTCATCGCATCTTTCTTCCTCCCTCTCTCTTTTTCATCGCATCTTTCTTCCTCCCTCTCTCTTTCTCATCGCATCTTTCTTCCTCCCTCTCTCTTTCTCATCACATCTTTCTTCCTCCTTCTCTCTTTCCTAACTTTCATAAAACATTAAACAGTAGGACATTATAAGAAATGTGCATTATAGATTTTAAGAGAATTTCTATAAATTCGGTCTTTAGCGCGGATAGACTTGGCGAGCGTTTCAAGCTGAAATTCGAAACCTGACCGTTTGGTCAGCAATCGGGAATATTACATACACGCTATTATCTTCCCTACGAAGTAAAGAAATTTTATAGTGCATGTAATTTTTTTTATTCGGTATACTGATTGTCTATAGAGCTCAATTCTTTTAGGAAGAACAATGCTTTACGTTAAACGCCAACCATTGTCCACTAGTAAAAATCTCATTCTACTAGAGTGGAGGAATATATCTATTATACTAAAGCTGAGTTTTACAGGTCCATACAATTTTCCAATGTTTTACTTTTCGTTCTTTCTGCTACTGGCTTCCTCTCGGCATGCACTGAACTGTTTTTTTTTTCTCATTTTGATATCTAATGTTTTTATGGACGTTTGTTATAGCATCACATATTTAAACATGTGATGTCGTATTGTACGCATATATTTTTTATTGTCACTGTTGACTTGAGATTCTTAAATTACATATGTTGATTTATACGCATTTTGTTTTAAAAACAAGCTATTATTTTACTTATAGCTGAAGAAAAAGTATGGATTCATACCTTCATTGGTGCGATAATGATTACATTAGATCCGATCGAGTTTGATCTCAGCCGATTCAAAAGGGCGGGGCTCTATCCATTATGCCAATAATGCACTCATCATTCCTACAAAAAATAAAGAATAAATAATTATACAAATTATCTTCGTTTCAAAAATTCTGAAAGATAAAATCTAACCGAAATGAAACAACCTCATTTTTACGGAAAGGAAATTTATAGAATTTATAAATGGTGCCATCTATCCCAGAAACAAATGGTTAATAAATTCTATGAATATGGTTAAAAATTCAATTTATCATGAACATTAATTATTTTCAATACGAAAAGAAATATTCTACGTTCTATGCACGTTGTCAGTTGAACGAGAAAGTAGTCTTCTGTTTTTTTTTAAGGTTGTTCACACAAATACTGTAACGATGTGACAACATTGGGGATTAGTAACCATTTGCAGGCGAGAAACAATGTGGAACTATATAAGATTGCAAAAACGCACATCTTCTTTTGTCATCGATAGCTTTCATTCTATAAACCAATATTTTGTTCAGATTATTTCGTTTTTTTTTTGTAACTCGTGTCAAAATGGCTTTAAGAATGATTAAAATGTATTCCGAGTTAATTCTTTTCAGAAAGAAAAAACTTTCTCCGATCGTAGTTATTTTCAAATAATCGTCATTTTAAAAACAAGACGTAACTTGGCATTCGTCTGTTTGATTGGGACAAAGAATAATATTTGAGAAAAAAAAAACGGCTCAGTTTTTAAATAAAAAATCATAGAGAATTGAAGGTATATACAACATTGAGCAATGACGGATATATATATATATATATATATATATATATATATATATATATATATATATATATATGTATATAAGAGAGAGAGAGAAAGAAAATTAAAACTATAAGTTGAAATTTACAATCAAAATTTATTGCTCGACTGAATACTCCAAAAAAGAATTTATATATACATATATAGATTCAGCCACTCTGATGAGTCGTAGACGACGAAACACGTGGATCAGTGGATAATTATATTTTAAAAATAATATATGCCGCTTTTCATTTAGGGGGTACCAAATTAGTCAAAGGGGAAATTATTCCCAACTCGCATTTAGGTAAAAATGCACTTTCCTATAAATAATTGAATTCATTCAAAATGTATCGCTAACAAAATAAATAAATAAAACACACACACACACACACACACACATATATATATATATATATATATATATATATATATATATATATATATATATATGAGAAAGAGAGAGAAAATGTATAATTTACATTTTACGAATATTTTCTATTATTTATGTATAACAAGCCTTTTAAAATTAAAAGCTGTGTGTTTGTTAAGATATAAAAACAAAGCGTATCTAAATAGATAAATAAATAATATATATATATATATATATATATATATATATATATATATATATATATATATACTAAGACGCAACATATATATATATATATATACTAAGACGCAACATATATATATATATATATTAAGACGCAATATATATATATATATATATATATATATATATTGAGAACTAAAAAGAAAGTTAATGAGATCTTATATAAGAAGTTTTTTCAAAGAAAAGTACAGATATAGTATAGTTGAGAGAGAGAGAGAGAGAGAGAGAGAGAGAGAGAGAGAGAGAGGTTGTGGTGTAAGGGGAGAGAAGCCCCTGTTGGTGTGTACTTGTAGCATTTAGTGCGCGTTCTTTTGAGTTCTCTTTGGATTTCCGTCATTAGTGCCTATCGTAACAACCTAGAAGAGCAGCCACTCCAGTTGTAAAAATAGAACAAACAAACAGATAAAAATGTCAAATAGATCAAAACACAGAATAACAGCAAGTGCAGTTTTTATGAACGAGGAGAAGAGAACAAGCAATCACAAGTTTATGTTGCAAGTTGATTTGGAATGAGTACAATGACAGTTGCGATTGGTTAGGGGATGGGGCGATTAGCAACAGCGCAAAAAATTACATTTTAACAACATATAATAGTTATGATTCCCTAAAAGAATATAGTACTCCATATAATATTAAGTTTAAGCCTGAAAAATTTATTTCGGATAACAAATTTATAAATATTATTGTAGTCACAAGAAATAAGACAATAAAGAGGTATATATTTACAGAAAGAACAGAAGTAATGTGTTGCTAGAAATTTCTGGTTTGATCATTGCGATTCTATCTGTTACCATAATTATCAATATCCATAGTGTCGAGACAAGTTCATATACTGACGCAATAGATTAGACCATCATAACAGAGAGTAAAAACATATCAGTAATGAGAGTATGTACAAATCCGACGTTGCTCGATGTTTTGTTTTACATTTTTTAATTACACGTAATTTATTTTGCTTATATTTTTTTAATTATGCTGTTTTTTTATGCTAATTTTCAATTATGCTGTTTTTGTTTTGTTTTATTTTTTCATATTATTTTCTGTAGCAATAAATAAGAGATAACGTCATATGGACAGATACAAAGCTATATCTCTTTTGTAAGACATATCGTCTTGACGGAACTAAATCGAATTGCATCTTGTACTATTAACAAATTATACTGTTCCACAAGTAAAACTGACAAACTCAAGTCAAATATTGATTTTGTAGAAAGAAAGGAAATCCATGATAAAGAAACAGTGATAAAATGGCAAGTCTTCGCGAAATTCTGTACAGATCCGCGAGCGCGACAGAAATGTTTACAAGTTCAACAAGACACACTTGAAGAATGAAAGAATGTCGGAGGTTACATCGGCCGAAGCGTTGCGAGAATAACATTCAAGATTAAGCCATTCGTCGAAATAGTCCAAAGAAGACAAATTATAATTTTCATTCCAAAATGGCTGACATATATTTACCATCGTATGACTTTTCAATTCTAAATTTATTTTTAAGACTTATTTACCGAGTAGAAACGATTCCAGTAAAGAATAAAGTTTAAAGTCAAATGTCAATATTTTATTTACATTTCACATGGAACACCTTTTAAGTGCCAACAGAAGTAATAAATTACTTCTCGATAAATATTTTACAAGATGAATTTGTTGTTTCTTTACCTAAATGCAACATGTTTAAAGAAGGTTTATTGCATAATTATACTTTCATAAAATAAAGTCCGCCGCTATACAATAAAAAGCAATGTGTATTTTATATTTATCTTCCAACCTGGTGTCAGATGTCTTTTGGGTGTAGAGAGAGTTTTCTCTGAATGTTATATGTATAGTAAGTTATTCACGTTTTTGACTTGCCGTTCTTCTAATTTTTCTTAACTAATTTTCTTCCTTTCTTTATTCTGTTTTCGAATACTGCGCTTTTTTAGTTAATATTTTTTATTAATATTTGATAGTCTCTGAAGAGCAACCAAATAGACTCAAAACAATAATTTTGCCATGGGTTGTGAAATGTGCGTAAAAGTTAAAAATGTAGGCATTTGACGAATAAACAAAATCAAACATTAATTATTATTCTTTTCCTTGGAAATTGAAATGCATCAACCAATCTCTGGTCCCCCCTCGACAATCTTTCACGAAAAACACCCGTCTAATCCACTGTGAAAAATTTCCCCCACTCTATATCTGTGCCTAAATCAAAACGCGGATTCCATGAACAAAGCTTCTTTCTTAGAACTGCACGCCTGTGGAACTCTGTTCCGTCTGCCTGCTTCCCTCCGGACTACAACTTGGATGTCTTCAAGTCCAATGTTAACAAATTCCTAATGAATCGCCCCCTTAATTAAACACTTCATCAAATCTCCATACTAACGTAATGTACTTGCAATAACCCTTATCCCTGAGTGGCTTCCGGGCCTTGATAAGTGGTGATCACTGTGTAAAAAACAAACAAACCGTATATATATATATATATATATATATATATATATATATATATATATATGCATCCCGTCACCCAAATGTTAGCGGGTAAAAACTGCTGAACATTTAAGTGAATAGCAAGTCAGACAAACTCATGCTTTCAATCTATTTTCATAATAAGACGTTTCATTTGATTTTCATGCTTTCTATGCTGATTAATAAGTTTTTTTTTTCTATTTTAAACTTTCCTGTTTAAGAAGTATTTTTCTTCCGCATTTTTGAAAAACCTAACGGATCTTTGCATATTAATATTTGTGCAAACAATGACGAAGGATAATATTTTGGTGAAGTTTATACGCTCGTAAATATATAAATTCTCTGAGAGAGAGAGAGAGAGAGAGAGAGAGAGAGAGAGACAGACAGACAGACAGACAGACAGAGAGACAGAGAGACAGAGATAACTATAACTTGTTATTTAATCAATGTACCATTTTTTAGACACCGAATATATATGTGGAATGGAAAAAATACTTGAATCGTAATAGAAGATACATTTGTATAAAAAATATTTCTTAACATTTTTATCATTGGTCTGAAATTGAACGACTGCTAAACTATGGATAACATGTTTCAAGTGACCCATCGGAGAGAAAAAGAACGGATTCAACCGTTGTTATATTCTGCGTCTCTATGTTGAATACTGTTCATTTACTCTATAATTTCAATATCTGTAGCCCGTTTTTAAATCATATTGTTCTATTTTTTGTTTCCACTTATGCCAGTTGGACACACAAGGCAGTTGAGCTCTTCCATGCATTAGTAAACACGACTTTTTTTTTTCAAACGAATGCATAAGAAAATGGGTTTTAGAATGAAAGGTGAAGTTTTAATCAAATAGCTTTGACCTTAATTTGACTTGAATATATTCCGTTTGTAGAATTATTTTCTTTGTTTATGTCCAGGTATTATGCACAAAGTATTGACCTCATGACCTTAATTCCAGTTAAGGATATACATGGCTTAATCTATTGGCTGTGAAAAATATAAGCATTTTATTTTTTTAAAACTTGTTTTAATATAATTAAAATTAATCAATTAAAATTAATTAACTTGTCGAAATATATAAAATATTTGAAAAACAAAAAATTGTTGAAATCAACGATAAGAATGAATTGGTTTTTCAAGATCTTTGATTAAAAATAAGTTTTTGAACATTTGGAGATTTTTAAAATCATCTGATATGCCAAGCCATAATTAATGGTACGTTTCGTTTTGAAATAATTTGAACTAATTTTCGAAGTATTCAACTCTCAAAATTCATTTGTCTATTTTTGAAATATAAATGGCTAAAAATGAATTGTGTTCCATAATTATTATACTTCGCTGTTAAATAACACAAAAGGGGTAACATACCGTAAAACAAGCAGATCAAACCGATTCAATGTTGTATTAGTTAAATGGCACAGAAATTGCACACAATTAGAAGCAACTTAATAATTAAGCGCGGGAGTTTTTTCTTTTGAGATTTTCTTTCCTGTTTAGATGCTTTAATCATTTTATGCTTCTATTTAGCCCATGGTGCATGCGCACATGTGTGTGAGAGATATGATTTCACAGTCACAATCTCCGACAGAACTTGAACGCAGCATGAAATGTCCACAGTATGCATCAGTAATCGTTACAGTTTCACTTCCTAAGTACTCACCAGGCTTAATCCTGACGTTGCTTAACCCCGGCGATCGGTGATTCGATAAGAACCGGATCATTAATATTATATAGCCGAAATATAAAAAAATATATAAAATGAAGAAGTTGTTATATTCTAAACTTTCCGGCGAGTCAACGCCATGTTCACAGATATAAGGATTATTACAAGAGCAGAAGCGGTCGTTACGACTCCACGATTAGTAACAACTCTCTCCCAAAAGACCACAGAAATTGAAAAAGATATTAATATCTCTGTAGAAGGGAATTTTACCGAAAATTTAGATAAAAATTGCATTCGGTATCTATTGATTAAACCATTACAAACATGTGTGGTTTATTTAAGTAGCTGATACATAACGAATCCACACAATAATCGAGTGGGTTCCATTTTGGTTTCTAATTGAAAGGATTTAATTCAACGTTCATCGAAATAATTTGCTTTAGTATGCTTTAATTAATGATGTCTTACAAAATGGAAATATATATACGATGGATTAAAAGTGAATTTTTGGTTTATTTTAATTGCATCGTAACTTTTGTTTCTCTTATTTTGTCATTTAGTCCTCACATTCCATGACTGATGTTTCTGAAAAATGGGTAAGAATTGCTGTTTTTCGAATCGGAATCTATGTATGAAACACTTATCGTTAGTTTTTAATGTTGAAGTAATACATTTTAACTCCTTACATCAAGTAACTTCATATTCTGTCTGAAGCGATTTCTATGTAAAATTTAAAAGTATCTTTCTTATTTCTCGAACGATAATAAATACCATATGAAATACTTTGCATAACAAAATGTTTACAGCGAAGACAAGGTTGAAAAATCTCCAACTGCACTTCAGACTGAGCGTTACTTAAATCCAGGCATGTCAGAAACAATACGACGCGGAGAGAGACTAGTATTATTTTGGAGTTTTCCTTTTTTTTTTTTTTTTTTTTTACATGGGTGTCACCACTTATCAAGGCCCAGAGGCCACTCAAGGATAAGGGTTAATAGGTATACATTAGTCATTGTGATTTTAGCATAGTAAACAGTGGGAATTTTGTAACTTGGATTACTTAGGGGGACGACTCAATTAGAACTTGTTCACATTGGACTTTTTTTTCATAGGTATCAGCACATTATCAAGGCCAAGAGGCCACTCAAGGATAAGGGTTAAAGAGTGTACAGTAGAAATTGGACAATATAATAATCATTAGTAATGAAAATTTGTTAAATTTGATAACTTATATGGAACGGCTCATCAAGAACTTATTTACATTAGACTTGAAGACAACCATATTGTAATCAGCCGGAAAGCAGGAGAACGGAAGACAATTCCACAGGCGTGCAGTTCTAATAAAAAAAGCTTTGTTCATGGAATCTACGTTTAGGTTTAGGCACAGATAAAGAGTGGGGGGAATTATTGACAGTGTTTACAGCTAGACGAGTGTTTCTTGTGAAAGTTTTGCGAGGGGGGACCATAGATTGAAGCTCAGTCGAACACTTTCCATGAAAATAACGATACATCAGAGACAAACTCGCAACATCTCTTCTGTGAGATAGAGGTTGCAAGGAAGAGAAAAGGACATCTCCTACGAGGCTACGAAGTCTATTTTGAACTCTATCAAGGCAGGCCAAGTCCTTTCTAGCAGCTCCTGCCCAGATGTGGCAACAGTATTCCATCCTTGGACGTACCTGGCTCTTATATAAATAGAGAATTGCATCAGCAGTGAGATATCTACTGGATCGATAGAAAGATCCCACCATTTTTCCAGCGGCCTTGGCAACAGATTTGATGTACGTGTTCCATTTAAGATCAGGAGTAATGGTCAAGCCCAGAAGCTTGTTAAAACTTGAGGCCTCCTGAAGACGAGAGCCATTCATTTCAATTGATGCCAGATGGGGATCAGAATGTTGATGATGTAAAGAGAGAAGCTTGGTTTTAGATGCATTAAAAGTAACCAGCCACTCCTTTCCCCATTGTACTACATGCTCAAGATCAGAGGAGAGAGAATTGGAGAGAACTTGGTCGTTTACTGTCTTAGATGTTTTTCCAGACTTATTATTTTAGCAAGGCTTGAGAGTATAATCTACCCTATTGTATCATTTATAATTAGGATAAACGATGGTCACCGATCTAGTTATTGATCGGATATTGCTTAACTGGTGATTAGATAATCTAATTACTGATCATGATATTGCTTAACTGGTGATCAAACGAGGACCCGTTTTTCTTTGTGATAAAGCCGTGAGCATAAAATACACTAATCGAAAGACTACGTTTTTGTTCGGAGCCAAAATGCAAATAATGCTACCAGATCAGGCTGTCTGATGATATTGGCTTCCTGAGACGAAATGCACCTAACATTGATGTTTTTGTTGTTCTATTCCCTTTTGCATAACTTAATTATGTTCTGCAAAACCAAAAACAAAAACACCAACCCACTTTTTCCCCGTTTTCCTTCCTGACTGGTTTCCTAACTTAAAATGTACCAAACATTAATACCGTAACCCTTTTTCCTTTCCCATTGCAAAACTCATTCATGTTCTGCAGGGCAGAGAACAAAAAATGATAAAATCCATTATAAACAACCAAACCAAACCAAACCAAACACTATAAACTAGCGATTGAAGATACAAAGAACTTGAAGAATAAAAACCTTCTACAAAATAACTGAATGCAACATGAATATTATTTTCAAAATAACTGGGTTCGGTATTAAATAATCTGAAAAGCTTTGATATGCCGTAAAACCAAACAACTGAACCAAACCAAGCAAAGTGCAGTATCTCTTTGATAGTACACTTCATCTGTTCTATCCTCGGTCAATGGAGGAGGTGTTGTTTTAAACGGGTGATTTAATTGTTGTCCAAATCAAGTGCCTTTTAAGGAAAGCTGAAATTTCTCTCACATTAGGAATCTACCTTAGTGTGGAGAGGCAATTAAATAAAGACACACTCTATGTGTGTTATAGAAATGGATACATTTTAAGTCGCGTACCTAACTTAATAATGCTATATAGATACGGTATGGATAGATATTTATGATTTTAATAGTTTTATGAAAAATATTAGTTGCAAACGTCGGTGTTATTTATATGATTATTATTACGGAATGCTTTTGGATTTTCGTGTTAAATTTGGTCAAAATAAAACATGAAATGGTGTGGTTGATCGGCAAATAATATTTCGCAGTTATTATAATAAATGTGTGCGATTTATGCTGATTTCAAGATAGATTATTTCCCCTTTGCATCTGGATAACATCTTTATCTTTATCTCGGACGGCCTCTTTTATAGCAGCCTCTTTTACTTCTGCCTGCATGGCGTATTTGATCGTGATATGGTTTAATATGGCGATATTCCTGCAGCCGGAGTGAGGGTGTCGGGCAGCAAATAATAATAATAATAATAATAATAATAATAATAATTATAATAATAATAATAATAAATTAAAAGACGTGGCGGCGAATGGGAAGGAATTAAAAAGGAGTGTCGCAAAGTTAAAAATATGCATAATTTATGTATATGTATGCGTGAATATATTACATGTGTGGAAAAAGGAATTCAGCGTGTGGGTGGAGGATGTTGCAGCGGTTGGGGTCGGGTAGAAGGGAAGGTGGTACGAGGATCGAGAAAGAGAGGAGGACTAGGTTGAATGGCGGGTGTGTCCTTTGCTAAAGCGTTAGGAATAGAGAGAGGATTGTACATAGACATGAGAACGAAGAAATACTTAAAAAGAACAAAGAGAACAGAGAAAAAATAGAATAAACCGAATGAGGTACTGGGTCCGCAATTCACATAAGAAAACTTTTCAGAATTATAGATACTCAGCGGGACCCCTGAAAAATCTACGGTTAATTCGAGAAAATAGGTTTTCATTTTATTTATGTAATTTTATTATGTATCCTGGCTTGAATGGTCACTACACTAAATATGGAGTTTGTAGTAGTACGGGTATTGGTTACTTGATCCCGGTAGATTATCTGAACGGCGGATTATCATGTAGTTAGCTTGACCCTCGTTGCGTAGATGACACGTATCAGCAGTTATTACTCTCTGCTTTTTAAAATTTTTTTGTGATATCAGATTAGGCTTTCTGAAGATACTGATTTCCTTGTTGTTGTTCCGTTACAATGCAGGTTGATATCCAATAACAGTGGTGATATTCATCACATAATCATTTGAGATTCAACAATGCTTTTGGAGGTGCCTTTTTTCAGTTCATAGTATGCATAGATGATATCCTCCACCACATTCCTCATAACGTAATGGAAGCAGATATCTAAAACCCCGACCCCCCCTCTCTCTCTCTCGCGTGCGCGCGCGTGCGTTTAAAAACAAAATGACCCTATCTGTCTTTGACGATTTCCTTTCTGGCGCAATATTTAGACACGTAATTCTAATTCTAACATTGTCAATTTAGTGGAATTTTCCACTATTGTAACTATATGTAAAAAATACTGTGTTAACCTTATCCTTAACACCCGCGCCTTCGTATTCCTATCACGAAGAAAAAGTTGATCTAAAATCATCTAAAAATGATTGAAACTTTCTCAAATGTTAAGACTTGCAAAATTTTGTGCTTTTAAACATTGGTTTACATCGTTATAACCATGTTAAACATTTTCAGTGTGTGTGTGTGTGTGTGTGTGAGAGAGAGAGAGAGAGAGAGAGAGAGAGAGAGAGAGAGAGAGAGAGAGGGCGCTCCAGTAGATATCTCAGTGTCGAAGCAATCCTTTACCTGCATAAGAGCCAAATACGTCCTAGGATGGAGTACTGTTGCTACATCTGGAGAGGAGTTGCATTGTCAGAGTTCAAAATCGGCTTCGAAACTTGTTGAGTGATACCCTTTTCTTTTTCCTGCAATTTCTTTCCCACAGAGGAGACGCTGCGAGCCTGTCTCTGCTCTATCATTAGTTTCATGACAATTGCTCGTCTGAGCTCCAATCTATCGTCCGCCTTGCCAAACTTACAAAAAAATCATTCGTCTAGCTTAAACTACTATCAACAATTTCCCCCACTCTCTATCTGTGCTTAAATCTAAACGTGAATTCCATTAATAAAACTTCTTTCCTAGAACTGTCCACTGGTGAACTCTGCTTTTCGTCTGAATACAATATGGTCATATTCAAGTCCAATGTAAACAAGTCTGAGTTGTCCCCTTAAATAATCAAATTATATTAAATTCCCACCAATAACGATTACTACATTGTTGTCCTGATGACTACCATACATACCATACGAGTGGGCTTCGGGCTTTGATAAGTGGTGACCTCCTTGTAAAAAATGCATAAACTAGAAAAATACTCATCACAGAAGAAGTAAAATGAATTTTTCCTTACAAAAAATCAAATCAAGATATAATATTACAATATTTGTTTAAAATACTTATTGCAATTTTGATAACAAATCTATTACACGATTTTCATTCGAGAAAATGCCTCAAATTTAAGGTTTAAAATTAATGGATCTTAAGAAGACATTCAAATTCAGGGAATCAGTTTAATTCGTGTCGAATTTAACCTAATAGATTCCGCACTATCAACTAAACTCCAACCTCTGTCCCATCACCGAAACGTGGCATCCTTGTGCCAGTTTTACAAATATTTCAATGGCAAATGCTCTGACGAACTCTGAGCACTAATATGCCCTCGTCGACAATACTCTCGGCAAACCAGACAAGCAGAAAAATCCCACCCTTACACCGTAGAGATCCCTAAATGTCGTAAAGCCTTTTATTTGAATAACATTTTCCCTCTGACTTCTACACTTTGGAATTCCCTCCTGGGTCCCAGCTTCTCTGACTGCACTGACAAGCAGAAATTCAAGTGTAATGTGAACAGACATCTTGTTGCCCAACTCCAACTACAAATCTGGTCCCAAATAGTAGTCCCTCACGACTAAGTGACCCTGTGCCTTGTTTAGTGGTGAAATGTCAATAAAACAAATAAATAAAATAAAATCCGAAATATTTGTAAATAGAAAGTTGTACCTCATTAAATCCCTTTAAAATACTCCCCCAAAATTGAAATTTAAGAAATATTTGATTAATTGATGATATTTGATAATTTCGCAAAAGTCGGAGGTATTGCAATTTTAACGTTCCAGTCATTTTATTGCTCTATTGGCATAAAACTAAATTAAAATAAATATAGTTTACATATACACCCTTACACGTAGTAGTTGTTTTTCAAAATTCATAATGATCGGCTAATTAGTTTAGGAGTTAATCCTGTACCTAGAAACATATAGACATACCTAACTATATAAATCGAGGTAAATGAAATAACGGAATAGGTATTGTGAAGCGAGAAGAAAAGAGAATTAAAAGCAAATAGTGTTTCATTCTTTGGATGAGAACGCAACCAATCGGACATCAACAACAAGTGAAGAAATAAAAAGAAATGAATAAAGAAATAAATGACATAAAAAGGCGCGTAATAAACCAAACGAGAATAGGGACAGGTAAAATGAGTGAAGAAAAAAAAAAACCCAGGAATTTAATGAAGCGAGATTATAAAAAGAATAAAAAGGTTTTGGAGGCAAACAGTTGGAAATGTTTCTGGATATACAAAAAAAAAAAAAAAAAAAAAAAAAAAACAAAAACAAAAAAACAGACTAACTAAAAATAGGACAGGTAAGAATTAAAACTAAAAAAAAGAAAGAAAGAAAAACGAACGAAATGAAAAAGCTGATTGTGTGATTATGAATGTACGTGTTTTTATAAAAAGGAGAAAACAGAAAAAAAGTAAAGACAAACAAGAAAGGATTTAAATAGAGAATCTTATGAACCTATAGTGAAAAAATATAGCAATAACGATTAAGTATAATTAGGGCATATATATATATATATATATATATATATATATATATATATATATATATATATATATATATATATATATATATATATACACCCTAATCCATTTAGATATTACAGATATCGACAATATTGGGCAATTTGTATCTTCTACTCAATTTTTGTGCATTTTGAATCAACCACAAAAAAGTTGAAAATCTAAAAAAAATTGTTTTGTCTAAAAATTTAAATATTGTTTCCATTTACACAAAAATATTATCATACCAGACTCCCATATAAGAAAATGAAAGTTTATTCAGTAAGAACCCAAACTGCTCATAAATAGAAAGAAAAATATGATATTTTTTTCTTTGTGGTAGTGGGTGCATCGGTCGAACGTGTCGCGGTTAGTGATTGAGAGGGATCGGATGTGTGTGTTGCCTATGCGTATGTGAGAAGGGTGAAATTAGTTTTTGCTTTTGATATCAAGAGCATCGGCCGGCCATTTTGCCGCGCCAACGAGCAGCATTTAGAATATATTGCTTATTGATTCGCAATCTTCTATGTGCTGTGCGAGTCGCGTTCGATTGAAGACGACTGTCGACTTTTCCACAAGACTTGCTGTTAGAAACGAATGGTAACACTTAAAGCCACATAAACCCGCCCCCTTCCTGACAACTGACTCCTTTAATAACTAAATTCAATTCTGCAAGTAATATCCAATTCTGATTCTTAGAATAATTTGATTGAGTTAACTTCTCAAAAACAGAAAAGAAACGATAAAAAACATAGAAATGTCTCATTTTGACCACATTTCCCCCTAGTTGTTTTTTGGCTATTTTAATGGTCGCTAGTGGGATTTTGGCCATTTAATTTTTGTTCTTAGCTGTTTTCTTTATATTATTTTCCTCCTAGCTCTTTTCCAAACACCGATAAAACATGCAGGATAAATCACAAATAATTGTTTTTTATGAGGAAAATGTGTAACATAACAAAAAAGATGCGTTGTAACAATAACATTCCTAACACGAAACAAAAATAAAACTGAAACACCCCCCCCAAAAAAAAAAAATAGAAAGAAAGAAAAAGAAATGAACAAAAAGAAATCTATTCGTTATCTTTGAAATATAATGAAGATTAAGTATGTCTGTAACCGAACTAACGTCACTACACACGTTACAATGCACCTATCTTGTAATGTCTAATTGGGTTATTTTTAGCTGCGAAAAATTTCAAATGTTTTATCAGTTGTTTTTTTTTTCATTGATTTTTAATTGAACATTATGATTTAAAAAAATTAAATTTGCATATAAATTAAAAAATAAGCAAAACAATTAATTTAATATTATATGAAAATGATATGCTAGCCATCAGATGTTTGTATTTTTTCTTTTCAAATTTCGTTGTAAAACAAAAACTAAGAAAAAGTGAAAAAATATAGGCAGCCTAAATTAATGAAACCGGTTTGTTATCCATGGAATTCTGGGAATGTGTCAGAAAAAGTTCACCACATTTAAGAACGGTTGCACGTCGTCTGTAGAAAACGGCTTATATTATTCGGGCTAATATTAGAAAGTGCATTCGTCATTAGTGACTTCCAATAAAAAACAGAAATAAATATTATTAGAGGGATGTAAGTCGTTGGGTTATCCATTGAACTCGAGTTTAATTGTTCGAATTAGGATAAAACAGTTTGCAGAGACTGAAATAAAAAAAATTAAGACAAAATTAAAAAATAAATTATTTTTTCATGGTATAATATATATCTATTATAATAAAGCAATATTCCTGTATTTGTTCACATACCTCATATATGACGCCATAACATATGTGCAGTATATGCTTTATATGACATTATAACAAATGACATCATATATGATTACATCATATATTTAGACACCATGTGTGATGGAGCCATATATGACGTCATATCCGGTAAACGCCGGGAATCTGCATCTACTAATATATATATATATATATATATATATATATATATATATATATATATATATATATATAATGAAAACAATAAGAATGGAAATTGAAGTCACAAAAAACTATATATTAGTAAATATACAATGGTTCATTCATTCAATAAGGGGGATACAAACATTTAGTTCGGGGATAAGGGGAAACCTTTACACATAGGCATTTCGAAGCCTAATACTTCTCATCAAAAGAGTAGAAAAATGCTAGGTTACATAATGGGGATGCGACATCTAGCGTGGGATTCATCAGGAATGAAATAAATCAATAAATTATAGATGATGTTAGGGGGAGTTGTAACTCACTAAGATATATATATATATATATATATATATATATATATATATATATATATATATACTTGCTGGGAGTAATCGTTGCCTGGGATTAAAATGAATGTTTTATTTAATCGGATATTTTCGATTATCGATTTTCGGTAGTTATAACGCTTCCAGACACATAAAGTACATTTGAGTGTAATTTAAAAAAATTGTCCCAGCCGTTTCGAAGTTCGTATGGAACGGACTAACACGCGCACAGACACACACAAACAAAGTACTTTCTCTCTCTCTCTTTCTCTCTCTCTCTCTCTAGAGAGTGAGAGAAAGAGAGATATGATTCGATACGAGGTAGATTGATTTATGAAATAATGATTTACGTACACTCCAATAATTCAATATGAACAACAATTTGTGTACGATTGTTTCTGAGACGATCTAAGCTTTATTTTTTATATATCAAGTTTCATAACATGCACCGGAAATTGAAACTAAGTTCCAAGTTATGCCTATCATTTTGACCAGAAAATGTTAGACTGTTATAAATCAAATTGAAAGGTTGAAACTCAATTTATACAAAACAATTATATCAAACATACATTTATATAAGTGGAGATTGTTTGAAAGCGTTCAATACAATTATATTAGCTCTACTAGCTGATTCTTTTTTAAAAAAGTTCAAAATATGAGAACTAATAGATAAAGAATTCATTCACCATTAACTAAACTAAAGAGATTTCTACTTATAGAAATATTTTACAAACTATTATCTTTTAACCTAGTTTAATAAAATGTATAAAATTTACGGTTTGAAACTAACACTAAGTAGAATTTAGGGAACGTTTAAAGAAGACTAGAAAATGATAAACATTAATAATACAAAACACCATTTAAATAATAATGATATTAATAATAACCATAAGGAATAATGATGAATAAGAATAGAAGTTATTAAACGGTAAGAGATTAATAAGGAGTAATGCATTAGGCAAATTCATAGAAGTGATAAATGATAAAGTATTATTATTATTATTATTATTATTATTATTATTATTAATTAACAAGAAAAAAATGTCCTCTCAAATCGTAGACTTTGCTGTTCCAGCTCACCACTGGACACATATCAAAGAAAAGGAGAAAATACTCAGAGCTAGCTAGAGAGCTAGAAGGGGTATGGATGATGAAGAAAATCAAGATAATACCTATAATAGTAGGAGCATTAGGAACAATACCGAAAAACGTTGAAAAAAGAATGGGAGAAACTGGAAAGAGAGAACTGGCTGGGAAGATACAACGAACAACAATAATGAAAACAGCTAAAATATTAAGGAAAATACTTGAATGCGGAGACTAATACACGTAGAACTACATGCGCGGGCCAAACAAACTGTTGCAGAGGTAAAACATGAAGAAGCGTTACATGGAACCAGTAACATTGAAGCTGCATATCAACAAGTTATCTATCCCCTCCCCCTCCTATTGCCTCATCACCGCCCCTTCAAAAGAGTGATACCAAATAGTCAAGAAGGATCAGGGAGGATGGCAAGACCGAGTAGAGAGCACAGACCAGACCCCCGCTGGACAAGTGCGAAGAGGACTGGAACCCCGGGGAGGCTTATTGCCTCTCAAATTTCAGTGGAGACTTATGGCCGCTGCCAGCGAAAATCAATAGTAAGAGACTGTTGCGATATCGCAAATTTATTTGCAAATGTTGTTGAAAGACCTGGAAATCTGGGGAGACTTACTGTCACTCAACTTCCAGGGAACACTACAGGTTGTTTTCAAGGAGAGATCTTTGACAACCTGTGCGAAAGCTGTTTGTGAGCTAATAATAATAATAATAATAATAATAATAATAATAATAATAATAATAATAATAATAATAATAATGATAATAATCATTTTAATCATGTTAAAACACATTTTTTTTCCTTTTGATGGATTTATTGTTGATATTTCTTCTGATGAGTTAAGGGCAAAATAGATTCACTAATTGATAAAATAATTAAAATAATTTTGTGCTACGAAACGGATACTGTCAAGAATTGTAAATGTCAATTGAATTGAAGGAATAACTTGTAAGATAGTCAACTTCATGAACTTTGGAATATAGAATTTTGTCATTCATTCACCAATATATATATATATATATATATATATATATATATATATATATATATAATATTAGTGTGTGTGTGTGTGTGTGTGTGTGTGTGCAGCATTCAAATCATCAAAATGTATTTCAAACTGACAAGTGAGAAAACCATTAAACGTATAAGTATAAAGAAAATGTATTTATATATCCGTCACGACATCACAGTTAAACGGTTGATTCAAGCCAAAGTAAGCGCATATTTGAAAATAACACTTTCGATACGATGTCAGAAGTTTAAGAGCTCATTATTATAAATTATTAATCGTCAAAATAACACATTTGTAGCATTCCCCATGTTTATTTCTTTAACTTAGATAATCGCACTATTTTAGATCAATGCGGAGGTGTAAAGCAGACTTTTACTTTCGTATCTCTTCGCCGAACTTATTTAAATAAGGTAAAAAGACAAAAAAATCCAATTAATAGATTACCGCGTGGATAAACGTTCACCTTCAGTTGTCATAATTTATGCCATCATTGGTTCTAATCTCATTCTAGAATATTTTTAGCTATAGCGTTCCAGTTATTTCCTAGCCGATATCGATCATCACTATAAACGTGAATACTTAAAAATGTGGATAAAATTAATATTAATGGATGTTCTTAACTCTTTATCTTGACTATAAAATTTAAGAAAAGGTGAAAAACCTGGCATAGACATGTACTTCAGGTAGTATATATATATATATATATATATATATATATATATATATATATATATACATACATACATACATACGTGCACATATATATATATATGTGTGTGTATGTATCTGTATGTATATATATGTGTCTGTATATATATGTATATATTTACATATGTATGTATGTGCGTGTGTGTGTGTATAATACTGTAGAATGCTTTAATTTTATCACACTTGTTCTGGCTAATCATAAAAATAACGAGGCACTTTTTATGTTCCTTGGGAAACTGAACGAAAATATTTTTGATTAACTAAAAACTAAACTTTTTTCTTTTTTCTTGGCAAAAACGTTGACATTTTCATTTTCCATTTCTGAAAACCTACCTGAAATGTCCCCGCAACATTTATTTATATGAGTAAGACGTTTAGGTTCATTTCAAGTTCCGTAGAAGTACAAAAAATATCCACACACAATTATCCCCTTCTCTAACACGTCAAATATTTTACGGATATTTACAAATGTATCATTCGTTCATATTTCATTGTAGGCAACGCCTGCATACGGATCCATCTAGTAAGTAATATAATTCTTAATGTCTTATATTACCAACTATCTGAGAAAATACACTTTTAGTTACAGGCAGACATCGGTAATAAAAATAATATTGTCAAGTTTCTATACTCTATTTATTCTATTATATCTCATAGTTTTTATTTCTCGATTTCTCTGCCTCTTTTCTCTGCCTTGCCTTCTTTATTTGCCTCTTTCTGTAATTCTTTTGTTTCCTTATAATAATGCATATATAAGGGGCGTATTTTTTAAATCAACAGCAGCGTGCACCCTTCATGAGACAGATATTTCTTCACCATGTAATGTTATACCAACGGAAGTATGACACAGATATAAAACCTACTTGAAAAAGAAGAGCGATCTTCTAGTGGATAGAATATGTGCTAAAATCATTTGATTACGACAATGCTGATGAGCTCAAAAAGTGCTAAATTTGTATTTATTAATTGAAAGACACTTCTGCTAAATTCTACATATTTTGCTTGGTTTATATATTCGTCCATGATGTAGCAAAAGGTACTTACATAGAGTCCCACGCGATAATGATTTTTTTCTATGAATTATTGTCTTCAAAATAAAGATGTTTTTGATCAAAACAGTAACTTAAATTGTCTGAGTTACTGAGTGTATCGTGCTTATTAATAATCACTCCGCCAAATATTTACGATAGGAAACTATTATATTACAACAGAAAAATGCGAGCATGAAAAGTAGTATGGTTAAGCTTAAACATGTAAAAGTAAAAGAACTAGTTGTTAAAACTGGAAAAGAAAAGGACAAGATCTTCTAGTAAAAAATATAATAAATTTATAACTTTGATTATATAATGTTATAAGTTAACTTTTTAAAAAATTCTTCATATTGCACTATTTTAAGTTATAAATTATAAATGATTTTTCCAGGCTTCCAATAAATTCACTTGTTCTTTGTTTAATTTCAGTCTTATTTTTTGCCTCCATAAACACATATGTAATAACAATATATGGCACTCGTCTGCTATGAATACCCCCCCCCCCAATTATCTCTCTTTCATGCCACAGCAGTGAATTAGTAGCAACAGTAGTCGCTGAAGCGATGTGCTTGGTATGGAAACCAGTCATAAAAAGCAACGCTCATCTCCTTACACATTTTTACGATTTTGAACACCAGAAAATTCATAATAACTTTTGTTTTACTGAACGAAAATTAAAAATATTTTTTAACAATATAGCTGATAAGATGATCTATAAACTGTAATAATTGTTTGAAATTTGATCGTAAATGAGTGACACGTGAAGCTTTAAATCGGTTCTAAAACTGCCACTTAACCATATATTCAAACACCATCGCGTTTGAATGATCCTCATTACATTGTAATATAACCTTTTAAACGTGACCAGGAAGAATCACATCTCCAAGATATTTTTAACACAGCGAACAAATTTGTGCCACATAATTAAATATTACATGCGCTTATTGAGACTTCTAGTATTGTCTATGCTAACAACCGTAGTTTTACGTCTCTTTCAGCAGTGATCTGTAATAACCACACATTTTATTTTGTTTCAATATTTCAAAGCCTAGTGTTACACGTTATATGTTTTCCTCCACTTTTCCTTGGGAAAGAAATAAATCCTTCAAAAACACTTCTGCTGGTCTCAAAGACAAAAACCAAAGAGAGAGTAACTAGTCTTTATTTTCGCTATTCTCCGTCATTTCCAGAATACGACTTCATGTTTGATACGTGATTACTCGTTTCTCAGCCATGTAACCTCCATTCACTAATGTTATTTTATCATAACTTTATCTTCACGTTAAATATTTGCATCTACAAACTTGCTTCCAAATCTGACCTTATGCTATGTTTACAGATCTGTTCTCATATATTTGATATTTTATGGGTCTCATAAATTATCATTTTTGCCCACGAATATTTTTATTCCTAATGTTGTAACGCAGTCTACACGTTTACACACGTAGATCCAACACATTGTGTGCAGTGTACGTCACAAGGAACGTATGACAACTAATAATTGGATTTCTTTTTTTGTAACAACGACATTTATTTCCTCATTATCCTGCCAACCGTGACTTCTCGCTACGGCTGTGATGTCACCCACGTCTGTAACGTGATCGTCTGCTTTTTATATTCCTTTTGTTTTCCTTGCCATGACGTCATTTCGCTCACGGTTCGGTATTTGCATCCACGCGTCCGCGCTCTGTTACAATATGACAATATGTGCATACGTGTGTTATGATCTTTCGGTGTAATTAGAGGTTGATATTTGCTGCATGGCTTATATTATAGAAAATATCATAGTTAGAGTATACAAAATGAAAATGACGTAAACAAAATTTCGCAGACAAATTCATTGCAATTCACTTGCAAAAGAAATGAATGCATTATTTCGCTAAGAGATTTCAATCAATAAAATGTATAAATGTTTATACGACGTCTCATATACTTTAGCTATCAAAAAAAAAAAACAAGTATTTTCTTTGGTGTAAATAAAAAGGCTTGCACCGTTTATTTCGACAATTTTAAACCTTTTTCGATTTGGTTAATACTAGATGGTGTCACAAGTTCGCTATCGCTTCGCAATGTTCTCTACTTAAAAAAACTTGGAAGACAACTTTTAAGTACCATATATTTCGGCGTATAAGGCGACCGTTTAATAAAAACGAGGTACAAAATTAAAGCAAATTTAATAAACTTATCATATATCGGTTGTATAAGACCACTGCTAAATCACGAAACCATGTTTTTTTAGCCTAGGGTAGAGATTGCAACACTTAGTATCTTATGAAATATAGGTTTTTAAAAATGATTTTTTTAAACTTTAAGGGTCATCTTATACGCCGAAATATACGGTAATAAACATTGCATTATTGTAAAAACGACACAAACACTTTCGCATTTATTCATATAATCATTAACATATTAACATTTCTGAACACTTATTGATTTGCTAAAGATTTGTCCACGGAATAAAAAAAAACATATGCGCGAGGAGAAAGGTTTGTTATATTTAAATCAAAGTAACTGTGTAACAAAAAACAATATCAAACTATAATTAATTAATAACGTATCTTTTTGCTCATGAATATACGAATTAGTTAACTTTACTATTGGGATCATATGTACATAAGCAATATAACGAAATAAATAAAAGCAACTCGAGACAATCACAAATTTAGATTGAAATATTTTTTAATTGAAAAATATTTACATAGACGTTACATATTTTAAAAGTTCCATTGGAACTGCTTCGGGTGACAGAGCAGTTCATTATCGGCCATTTAACCGGCCTATATGCTTTTTTTAAGAGTTTAATGCAAAAGAGTCGATAGCAACTTCTTTAAAGATACAAATAATTTAATGAAATTGTTGCTTGTAAATCTATACTGATATAGAATACGTGTGTCAGTCAGTCTGTTTGCGTCTGGTTTCGCTAACTACATGTAGGCTATTGAACCAACGATTTTACAATGAATGGCCAGATGTTGTTGAGAGCTAAATTCGAGACAATTAAAACAATCATATTCAGATGCAAGAGAAATATACAAGTTCTATTTTATTTGTGTCAATGGGTTCATTCCAGCAACTAACATATCAGAGCTATACTTGAAAGCATAATTCGTTGGAATGTGCAATTATGAACGCATTCACTATGCATACGTCTTTCATAAATACCGAGATGAAAAATATATTAAAAGCTCAGAAATACATCAATGCACACATAGCTACAGAATCACTGCTAAAGATACATTATGCATATGAGTAGTTATTTATTCCATACTGAGCCAATTAGGCACAAGGTCGTTTTTTAATGGGGAGAGAAGGAGGGTACCAGCTCCCCCCCCGACGGGGAA